>NC_133157.1:3262500-3575694 GCF_040802235.1 Manis javanica | reverse complement strand
ATAGGGTGATGCCAGGTGGTGGGATGTGAGAAAGGTTCGTCTCTCCTGTGCTCGGACCCCAGACGTGGGAGAGCCATGTCTGCTTTCCGGCATTGGCTTCCTAGATGTAGGACCTCAGGAATTCCATGTGGGGACAGTGCATTCCACGTGTTAGGACAGTAATGACATTTATGGGGCACTTACTATGTGCCAGGCACCATGGTCAAGGCTCCGGGACATGGCCTCTAATCTTCCCAGAAACCATGAGGACAGGGGCTCATGTCTCCATCGTGCAGGTGGGTCAAGGCCTGGAAAGGCCAAGTGACTGGTCCGTGGTGCCAGGGCCGCATGGGCAGAGCCAGGGTGTTCTACTGCCCACTCAGGCCTGCACCTCTGTGTTGCCTGGGGGTCAGTCTTGACATCACTCTGTACTCCCACTTTTTCTGTCTCCAGATAACTGGCCCCTGGAGAAGCCTATGGATTCGATATGGGTATGACCCCCGAAAAAATCCAGATGCCAAGATTTACCAAGTCCTTGATTTCCGAATCCGCTGTGGAATGAAATACGGTAAAAGTCTCTCAGGCCTTTGCTTTCTCTCCTTGTATCCGTCTCCTAGCATTCTCTCCCGCAGTAAGGGTGTATCCACACAGAGAGGGTGAGAAAGCCTCTCCCCTTGGGTGGGATCTGCCGGATGCAGGGTAGCAGAGGCTTGAGTCCTGGCCCACCACTGGCCCTCCAGGTGCTCACGGCCACTATGGCATAGGCCAGGTGTCCAGTATGGGTCCAGTCCCCAGGCCCACATTGAGCCACTGCAGGCAACCCCAGCACGCAGCCCCATGTGGTTGGAGCATCACACAGGGCTCCTGTCGCTCCAGGGCACAGGAGCCCAGAGTCCTTTCCTCAGGATCTGGCCCCAGTGAACTCAGTGTGCCTCGAATGCAAAACCAGAGCTGCTTGGCAGAAGGGGTTTGTGCCTTTCCTTGTCTGCAGGTTATGCTTCCAGTGACTTGCCTGTCAAGGCCAAGCGCAGCACCTACAACTACAGCCTCCCCATCACTGTCAAGAAGACACGTAAGTGCCCCAACTCGCTCAGTGGGTCAGGGCAGGAGGACAGGGCGGCGTTTGGGAGACATGCCCCCTATATTCAAAGTACATTGGTGCTGTCCCCTTGCAGCCAGCCAGCTTGTCACCATGCATGACCTGAAGCATGGCCTGGGCCCACCAGGTACGGCTGGTGCCCGGAAACTGGCCTCCAGCAAGTACAAGCTCAAGGTAGGCGCCTCCTGAGTCCCGGGGGAGGGAGCTGCCCGCTTGGTTGAGAGCTGAGTTGGGGCTGAGGGGCCCCTCCCTTGGGCAGGCCTGGCATACACGGTACACTCCGGGGCCCCTGTCTATGACACCGGGAGGGGCTTTGACTGAGGCAGCTCTGTGTGCCCAGCCCCTTTGCACGTTCCCACCTTCCAGGTCAGCTTCTGAAGACAGAGTGAGAAGTTGGGTTTGAAGCACCCGAGACAGTGGGTACTGAGGACCATCTGGGCAAAGAGCTGGTAGCAAGTCTCAGAGGGAAGTCTGATGCCACAAACTGCAGGTGGTGCCCGTTGTGAGCCCAGGCCGCTGAGGCATGGGATGGTCAGAACTGGGCACATGGAGCCAGAGCAGACTGTCCGGGCCCCAGCTGTGGGCTGAACCTGGGTATGGCTGTGACCCAGAGCCCAGGGCCCCCAGCAGGGTGGCATTGTCATTCACAGCATCGCCCAGCAGTGGCGGCGAGTTCCAAAGGCCTTTCCCATGCTCGGCTGCTCTGAGCTACTGTCTGGGGACCACCTGCCTCACGGGGCTGGCGCGGGGCGTGTGTAGGAGCAGGCAGGGAGGGAGGCACAGGGACACAGGGACAGGCTGTCTGCCAGCCGTCAGTCCTCTCCTCTCAGGGCAGCCTGAGTGCCTGCCTTCCTCAGAGGCACTCATTTAGGCCTGGGTGGGAGGAAGAGAAAACGGACAGTCGGTGATCCTGGCTTTGTTTCAGGGCAGCGTGCAGGCTACATAAGATGACCCCTTAGTAGAAGTCACCAAGGGCGAGGAGGGCCGGCTCGGCCCACAGAGCACAGCACCAGGCTGGCACCCCACCCCGAGCCATGCGCCTGGCCTGCCATGTGGGCAGCTTGAGGCTGGGGCCGCGGGAGGGCCTGGCTGCTCTGTCTGCCCCCCCCAGAACCTCCTGGGGGTCAGAGCCCATTTCCCTGTCTGCTCCCTGGCCTCTGTCCTGGCCTCCAGGCAGAGGAGACAGCTGACTCCCTGGGGGTGTGGGGGGCCTGGGGGAGCTGCGGTGTGGGGCTCACCACCGCCTGCCCCAGAGGACAGCTCCGGCTGACCTTCCCCTACTTTCCCCAGGACTCGGTCTACATCTTCCGGGAGGGGGCCCTGCCACCCTATCGACAGATGTTCTACCAGCTGTGTGACCTGAACGTGGATGAGTACGTGCGTGGGGGCCCCAGACGCCGAGGCGGGCGTCCTGCGGGGCGCGGGTGGTGCTGAGAAACTGCCCGGGGACCAGGGTATTTCCTGCAGCTCTGCCTTTCGTGTCAGCCTCCGTCTGTCAGCAGGAAGGCTCTCTGGTCTGGGAGTCAGGTGCTGCCGGGGCATTCCCTCAGCTCGGCCCGGCAGCCCTCGGGACCATGGCCAGTGTCCACCTGGCTGCCCCTCCCAACACTGCCTGATCCTCCCAGAGCGACTAGAATCCCAGGAACCTTTAATCCAGGTGTTCTTAGTGATGTTTGAGAAATGGAGGTGGGGCGCTGGGATGGGAGGAGACGGGTGCACGTGTACACAGCTTGAGGCGCCGCGAGAGCTGCCAGCCCTCCCAGCGGGAGAGGAAACAGGCACAGCCCCGCTCTGTGTGCAGGGTCAGGGGCCTGCCCACTTCAGGACCCCGCGGGCCGCACACAGCTTCCCTGCCATGTCCATCCTCTGGCCGCACTCCAGGTGCTAGTTTTTAAGCACAACCCCACCTCTGCCACAACCACTCACTGGCGCCTATTGGCAAAAGCCCCACCCTGGAACCTGCATCTGGCTCCCAGGTTGCAGAAGATAATCCACCGCAATGACGGGGCCGAGGACTCCTGCACAGAGCGGGATGGCTGGTGCCTCCCCAAGACCAGTGACGACCTGAGGGACTCGATGTCCCTCATGATCCGGCAGACCATCCGCTCCAAGAGGCCAGGTGAGAGCCGCAAGGAGTGAGGGAGGGAGGCCCCGGATGCCCTGTGCCCCGCTCGGGGAACAGAGCAAGTGCTCAGGGGGCCCGTTCCCTGAGAACCTGCACCCAGGCGGGACCATCTTGCCTAGGGGCCAGCATCTCCCAGGCTGCCTGCTGAGGCCGTCCAGGTGGGAGTCACAGCACCCAGCCCTGGGGTCTCAGGCAGGAGATAGGCTGGAGGGTGGGGCTGCAGCAGGGTGGACACTGCCACCTGAGGCCACCACTTAGGCCCTGATACCCTCACACTTTCCAGCCACACGTGGGCATGTTCTGCCCACCTGCCCTCTCCTGGGACCTGGTGGCCCCGGTGACCAGGGCCGGGAGGGCCGGGAGTGAGCACGCACGGGACTGTGGGGCTGATGCAGTCGTCAGCAAGAGGTCCCTCGGGCTTCCAGGCTTGGTGAGGGGTCCCAGGCCCACCACACCCCAACAGAGGTCATGGGGGTAGGTTTTGCCTCGTTTGGGACACAGCTCCCTCTGAGAATCCAATCAGGGCTATGGATCCCCATCCCAGATAACAGGTGTCACACAAAATGCCATGCACTCTCTCGAGGAGTCCATTGGACCCCTGAAGTGGCCCCAGGTTCCTCCAGGAAGTGGTCTCGAAGCTGCCAGCTTCAGTGCCCCTGAGGTGCCTGTTAGCCTGCCGAGTCCCAGGTCCCCGAGCCGTCCGTGCATCCCAAAGCTGCCTGTCCAGAGCTTGAGCCCCGACACCGTGGCCGTGAACCGTGCCCCGGGCGCTGAGGGCCGGTCACAGCTGGACGGAGGCCCCTCAGGAGGCCTGCACTGAGGCGCACGTGGCCCGGTCTCCTGGCCCCAGCTCTCTTCTCCAGCCCGGCCAAGGCTGACGGTGGGAAGGAGCAGCTGACCTGTGAGTCCGGGGAAGACGAGGAGGACGACGAGGAGGAGGAGGAGGACTTCAAACCCTCAGACGGGAGTGAGAACGAGATGGAGACAGAGATGCTGGACTACGTGTGACGCGGCCTTGGCCCCGGGCCTCCCTGACCAGGCGAGGCTGCCGCCCAGCCTGGGGGGGGAGCAGGGACAGCTGGGCTCCCCAGCACGGCCCCGCGGGGCCGGCGCAGCCGGAGGAGCCCCTCCCTGGAGAGCCAGGGTCCCAGAGCAGGCTGCAGCTGGCCCTGGTCCCGCCTGTGACCTGCTGCTCGGGGCTGCCCTCCGGCCCTTGGTGCGCGGGGACGTGGCCAAGGGTTCTGCCTTGCTTTGCACAGCCGTGAGCCAGCCCAGAGACCAGCAAAACAGGCGGAGATGCTGCAGCTTGGGGAGGGGCCTGTCTCTGCGCGGGTCCGTGGCTGACAGGGGCGTGAGGAGCCCCGCCCGTGGTCACAGGTGGCGGGGGTCTATGCTTGCACTGGGATCCCATCCATCTGGGGTTGCCTGGCAAAGGCCCGGCCCAGCTGGAATCGACCTTGTTATTAAATACATTTATTATTTACATGATTAAAGACATTTCCCAAGAGTCTTGGTATCTCAGTGGGGGTGTTTGAGCCTCGCCTTGAGGCTTGGGCTGCCGCCGGACCTTCATTTGATCCTTCAGTCCCTTACCTCGGTGACCTCACGCTGAGTGATGCCAGGACCGTTGAGAACAAGCCTGATGCCCTTTGCCTGTGGGTCGGGTGAGAGCAGCCGGAAGTAACCCCAAGGCCCAGTTCCAGAGGGTCCTGCAGCCTCACGTCAGCCCTCACTACCCGAAATGTATACGTTCATGAGGGGTTCATGGGAAACAGACCCTGATGCCTCAAGGCCACTGCCGTGAAAACAGGCAGCCAGAGTTTCCGGGGCTGAGCCTGCGCTCCCAGGAGGCAGGGGAAGGGGTGCCGAGGTCCTGCAAAATGGCCTGAGCCAGAGGAAGCCCGTCACCCCCCTCCTCGGCCAGCAGATAGGGCCACTTAGTGTGACCCTTAAAGTCCCTAATTAACGTTAATTCCAAAGTCAAATGCCTCACGCAAGCCCCTTCCTGCTGAGCAGGCTCCTGGGAAGCCCCCTCCGGGAACAGACCAGGAGCCCCTGAGGCTCAGTCGGTGGGGTGATGGCCGTGCTCCCAGCTGCTGGGGACGGTCCGGCGGGACACGGTACTGAGTCACCACAGGAGCAGCTCTCTCGGCGGCAGGCGGGGCCCCGGGCCTGTTCATGCCTCTTCTCCGGGAGGGTTTCCCTCAGGCTGCTGCGCTCTGCGGGTGGACCTCAGGTGGACCTCAGCTGGGGCCGTTCCCACTTCTGAGCCTTACTACTAGCCCCCCATCAGGGGGAAAGGGTCTAGGTTCTGATCCCTTCTCCCCAGAAGCCGCCTTGGCCCCTGTGCAAACCTGAGAAGGGTGGGCCGGGGCTCTCCCTCGGCGCCCCACCCTCCACGGCTGAGCCCCGGGGCCTCACCTGGAGCCTGCCTCACCTGGAGCCTGCCCTGCCCAGGCTGAGCTAGAGAGGCCGCCAAGTGCAGCACCTGTGTGATTGGGCAGATCCACGCTCAGAAACCTAAATACCTCCCCTACCTTTTAAAGCTGTTTATTATGGAAAACAGCAAATATGCGCAGAAGTCCTGAGTATTGCATCATGAGCTCCTTGACCCCTCACGTGGCTGCAGCAGTTGCCACATGCTGCCCAGCCTCTTGGATCTACTCCCCAAGGTTTGGTTTGGTTTCACTTTTTGTGTTCTCCTGGGATTGTTTTTTGGAAATCCCAAACTTTGGCATGTGTCTCTAACACACTGGGACCTTGTTTTAGCAGCACAACAGCGCAGTTATCACACCTGACAAATCAACGGCAACTCGGGTTCAAGACCTTCCCTAGGCGGCCGCTGCCAGGGTAGAGGCGTGATGTCAGTCTGTCCTCTCGGGACATGAGCACAGGCCCTCGGGTGGTGTCTCCTTGGCAATGGCCAGTGATGACCAGGCAGACTTGTTTTAGCGTCACCATAAATTCTTAGGTTTGTCTTCATCATTTGCTGTCGTGCTTTTTGATGCCCAGCCTCTCCCATCTTTGGCCTGAGGGTGGCCCCAGGGTGGCTCCTGTCCGTTGACACACCTTCTAGTCTTCTATGCCTTCGTGCTTCTGGGCCGCCATGATGGCCCAAGCTCCTCCTCATCTTCCACCCTAACCCGGCCCAGCCGCCACCCCAGCCCCCGTTCCCTGGCACAGACATGGTGCTTAGAGCCCCCCATCTGGGCGCTAGTTCGGTGTGTGTTACCCCTAGGTTTTCCTTACCTCTGTAGCTTATGAATACACAGAGGTAAGAAATACACATTTCTTTACAAAGAAAAAATTGAGATGATAAAGATTAGTTCCCAATTAAAATGTAACCCCCTGCTTTGAGAGAAATCTTCTGCATCCATGGATGTCTTGCTGCCCTTGTCTAGCCTGGATTAATACTTAGTCCATAGGCACACACCTGATCATCTGATCATCTACATTTGCCCTCTTACAGCACTAAACTATGTTTTCTACCTTTATCTTGCATCTACCTACCACTTCAGCATTTTATTAAAAATAAAAATAATAATAATAGGAGAAATGTGGGATCAACATATAAATCAAGTACAAAAATCAAACGAATATTCATATTTGACCTGATTGTTTATAGGTCATATTGCATGATCAAAACCGAAAGTCTCTGTGATATGACTGCCCTTGTACTGTTCACCATGTAGGAACTTATTCACTATGTAAGAATTCGTTCACCATGTAAGAACTTGTTCGTTATGCTTCAGAAGATTGGAGACTAACGAGAATTAGGCTTGAGATGGATTAATGATTGTACATTGAGCGTTGACCCCCCTATACTGAATTTTATTGTTGTTAACAACCATGTGATCAATAAATATGAGAGATGCCCTCTCAAAAAAAAAAAAAAAAAAATGTAAGATCATAGGGTTTTACTTCCCTGATCTTAAACTTGCTTCTTTTAACACCTATGCTGACAGTCTTGATTCCAGCATAATTATTTTCTTTCTCCTATAATATGCATTTCAAAACAGAAGATATTATATCACATAACAAATTATATACAAATTTAGATAAGTGATAAAATATATAAAGTACTATGAAATAATAAAGACTACTGAAAATGATTTAAGATGGCTTTGCATTTATCCCTATCAAACTACCAATGGCATTCTTCAACAAACTAGAGCAAATAGTTCTAAAATTCATATGGAACCATAAAAGACCCTGAATAACCAAAGCAATCCTGAGAAGGAAGAATAAAGCTGGGGGGATTATGCTCCCTGACTTCAAGCTCTAGTACAAAGCCACATTAGTCAAGACAGTTTGGTACTGGCACAAGAACAGACCCATAGACCAATGGAACAGACTAGAGAGCCCAGATATAAAGCCAAGCATATATGGTCAATCGATATATGATAAAGGAGCCATGGACATACAACGGGGAAATGACAGCCTCTTCAACAACTGGTGTTGGCAAAACTGGACAGCTACATGTAGGAGAATGAAACTGCATTATTATCTAACCCCATACACAAAAGTGAACTTGAAATGGATCAAAGACCTGAATGTAAGTCATTAAACCATAAAACTCTTAGAAGAAAACATAGGCAAAAATCTCCTGAATATAAACATGAGCAACTTTTTCCTGAACACATCTCCTCAGGCAAGGGAAACAAAATAAAAAATGAACAAATGGGACTATATCAAACTAAAAAGCTTCTGTACAGCAAAGGACACTATCAGTAGAACAAAAAGGCATCTACAGTATGAAAGAATATATTTGTAAATGACATATCTGACAAGGGGTTAACATCCAAAATATATAAAGAACTCACACGCCTCAACAAACAAAAAGCAAATAACCCTATTAAAAAATGGGCAGAGGGTATGAACAAACAATTCTCCAAAGAAGAAATTCAGATAGTCGACAGGCATGTGAAAAGATGCTGCACATTGCTAATTATCAGGGAAATGAAAATTAAAACCACAATGAGATATCACCTCACACCAGTTAGGATGGCCAACATCAGAAAGACTAGGAATAACAAATGTTGGTGAGGATGCAGAGAAAGGGGATCCCTTCTATACTGCTGGTGGGAATGTAAGCTAGTTCAACCATTGTGGAAAGCAGTATGGAGGTTCCTCAAAAAACTAAAAATAGAAATACCATTTGACTCAGGAATTCCACTCCCAAGAATTTACCCAAAGGAAGCAAGATCTCAGATTCAAAAAGACATATGTACCCCTATGTTTATTGCAGCACTATTTACACATGACCAAGATATGGAAGCAACCTAAGTGTCCATCAGTAGATGAATGGATAAAGATGTGGTACATATATACACAATGGAATACTATTCAGCCATGAGAAGAAAAAAAAAATCCTACCATTTGCAACAACGTGGATGGAGATGGAGGGTATTATGTTCAGTGAAATAAGCCAGGCGGAGAAAGACAAGTTCCAAATGATTTCCCTCATTTGTGGAGCATAAGAACAAAGCAAAACTGAAGGAACGAAACAGCAGCAGACGCACAGACTCCAATAAGGGGACTAGTGGTCACCAAAGGGGAGGGGTGGGGGAGGGAGGGTGAAAAGGGAGGGAGAAGGGGATTGTGGGGTATCATGACTGGCACACATGGTGTGGGGGGGTCATGGGGAAGACAGTGTAGCTCAGAGAAGTAGTGACTATGGCATCTTACTACACTGATGGACAGTGACTGCAATGGGGTATGGGGGGACTTGATATGGGGGAAATGTAGTAACCACAATGGTTTTCACGTGAAACCTTCGTAAGAGTGTATGTCAATGATACCTTGATTTAAAAAAAAAATCTTGCAGTGGATATACAGTCCTGCCTCCAAGCCACTTGGAGTAACTCTTTTCCCTGTGGTCAGACCATCTGCTGGTAAACAGTTTCCCTACAATTTTTACATGGATGCTTCTCTGCCTAAAAACAAATAACAAATGTTCCCCTCAAAGCACCTTGTAAAGTATAAGAGCCATAGACCCAGATACTTACTTAGACTTACGGCACCCAGCGCCCTGAACAAAGGTGACAATGGGGAGGCTCAGAGGTAAAGGAACGTGGCCGGGCCACCCAGCTGTCGTGTGGCAGCGTCAGGGTAGGGCCTGTGTCAGTGTCTGCCTCGCATGATGTTGACACGGGTGCATTTGCCCTCACAGAATGCGCTCCAGCCCGGAATAAGCTTTTTAAGCTGTGTGTGTCATTAAATCAACTGGTTAGTTTTCTATTTTGTCAATTATATCAATTCAGAACTTTTGACACTTCCATCCTAGATCTTACGGAAGGTCATATATGCTGCAAGCATCCAGTGATAGCCATGGAATCTTCCCTCAGAAAAATATGCATCCCCACGAATATGTGCATCCAATTTCAGGGGTATCCAGGCTCCTATAGTCTGGAACTTCCAAACAGGTCCATGGACCAGGACTCGACTCTCTGAGTTCAGACTTCTGGATTACATTATCTCCACCAAATTACCGTAGTGCCCTTGACATGTAACAACCACACTGCTCCGAGTTTTGTCTGATTTTCCCGATGCTCTTTTGTGGGAGTGAGGGAGTCAGGAGGTTGCCTGAGCGGAAGAGCAGCCGCCGAGGCTGAGGCTTTGCGGACCCCACAGCCCACGGGGCCCAGCGGCCGGGCACACAGACCAGCCCCCGCCCAGGGCTGGGACTCAGGGCTCTCGGAGGAGGTCTCTCAAAGAAAGCCAGAGCTAGACAGTTGTCAGAGCAGTAAAAATAAGCAGATCTTATTTACGATTACTGCAGCAGGGGAAAAGAGGTTTCAGTATAGGCCTGACCTCAGGCCCGGCATGTGGGGACTTACAGCTGAGGAGCAGGGGGCCCCTGGACGGAAAATCTGCAGGAGGAAACATCAGGGGGAGGGGGCCCAGGCCTACAAACCCAACAGGATTCTTGGAGGGTCGTCCCATGAGGGTGGAGGATTCTGGTTAAACCAACTTAGGGTTCTTGCAAAAACTGAATGATGCAGAGACAGCCAGTAGGGTTCAGGGGAGCCTGGGAAGAGACCGGTCAAGGACAGGATCTTTGTCAGACCGCAGATGCTGGCCAAATCTTTTTTTGGCTGAAGTTAATGTCCTTAAAAGTCAGCTCTCCAAAGGATCAAACAATGGACGTGTTTGACAAATGTTGCCAGGGAGCCAGCTGGTGGTTTTTCTATTGAATGGAAAGCCTTAGTTTCTTCTGGATATTTCTGGGAATGCTTGCCCAGTGTTTAGAGATCACCTGCTCTGTGCGGGCCCATGTGGAGCCGGTGGTTAAATGAGTCACCGCCCCCTATTGTTGAAATGCCTGGCTCCTTCTCCCTCTCCTCTGCCTCCCCCCACTGCCCCTTGCCTCCTGAGCTTCTATAAATAACACCCTTTGGAATACCTTGAGCCCACAGGGTTCCTCCTCCCCCAGATTCAGAATTACTTCCTTTGGAACAGGTTCTCAGAAGTGGAATAACCAGGCAAAGGTGTGAGTGGACCAATGCATTTCCTTGATGGGGGGGGCAATCCCCATCTTCAAACCCTTTGTACCCGACTACAGCCACAAGGGCCCACCCCGCCTGCTGGACCGCTCCTTCCCAGTGTCTAACTCCTCCCTCCCACCGCCCACTGCCCCTCCCTCCTAGTTTCTGCAGCCTCTCTCCATCCACCCCTGCATCACAAAAAAATCCAGCACTGAATCAGGCAAGCAGAAGGACAGGCAGATGTGTATCAGTAGATCCGTGCGGGTCTTGGTGACAGTCGGAGCGGGGCTGTGTCCTGTGTTAGAGGCACTGGTTCCTGGACAACAAAGGGGCTGCAGGGCCCTGTCCGAGGGGCTGTTGGCCTGCAAGAGCTCTGGCTGTCCCCTGGCTCCTGAACGTGTCCCCATCACTGCAGTGGGCTGTGCGGTAGAACATGAGTCTCCTGTGAGAGGCAACCTGGGACGTGGCTGAGCTCAAAGGCGCAGTCTTTAGGCTTTGTCCGTGTGGTTTTCCCTTATAAACCACCTTCTCTGGTTACCACGGTAACACACATGCACAGAAAGGAGCAGTGGCCTTTTGCTATGTCTCACACCTCCGTGCTCCGTCTGCGCGCTCTCTCGGCCTGGGTCTCTGCTTGCCTAATACTGTGCCCAGAAAGCCCTCCTCTCCTTTCCCTTAGCGAAGCCCTCAAGGCCAGGCTGGAGCCCCCTTTCCCCACCTCCCCTGTGTCCCAGGACTTGTCATGCTGAGGGTGAGGTCTCCCGGGCACCCTGAGGGCAGGATCGCCTGTGTTGCTCTGGGTCCCCACATCTAGCTCAGACTGCACCCCCCAGTGAGCCCTTGGGAACAAGGGTCAGCTGCACTAGCTGCCCAGCAGCTCACAGTCATCTCTGACCCAGAAGTCACATGCCAGGTGCCCTACAAACTCCCTCTGTTGAGCTCAGGGGGCAGGCAGGGCATGGAGATGAAGCAAGCCCATTACTCTGAAGATGAACCCAGCCCTCGTAAATAAATGAGCCAGAATGCAGGACACCCTGCACCCAGCCAAGCCCCAGCCCTTGCAGCCCCCACCCTGGGCCATCTGCCTCTGTTCCCAGGTAGGCAGTAACCTGCACAGGTGCACTGTGGGACCAGGGCACCAGGGTCAGCTGGCCCTGGGAAAGATGGAACATCCCTGCACGTGTGTGTGTGCGCACGTGTGTGCATGCACACGCCCACACATGCTCAACCTTGGCCAGCCTGAGCCCATTTGGAAACAGCAGGGTATACTGCCTGGAGTGCAGCCAGCCTGGAGGAAGGGGCAGAAGCAGGTGAGGGGGAAAAGGACACTCAGCAGGCAGCTGCCAACCCAGGCAGGCTCCTGGCTGCCCCATAAATAACCGCAGGCCAGAGAGAGGGCCACGCAGAGGCAGGCACACAGCATGGGGCGCCTGGAGCTGGTCTTGAGCCTTACCTGCTTCTTGGCGGCAGCAAGTGCGGCCCAGGTAAGGGAAAGCCCAGCAGAGGGGTGGGGGCTAGGGCAGAGGCCCCTAAACCAGGTCCAGGAACTGGAGGGACAGGACCTAGCCAAGGAAGACAGACAGACAGACAGAGTCACCAGTAGAGAGAGCCAGCCTGAGACAGGGAACCTAACAACAGTCAAAACAGCATGTCTGGGTACCCATTCTGTGTGCTGGGCATTTTCTCATCATATGATGACTAAGGCTGCCAGATAAAACAGTGCCCAGTTAAATCTGATTTCATAGAAAGCATGAATAATTTTTGATGTAAGTATATCCCATGCAATATTTGGGACATACCAACACTAAGAAAAATTCATTGTTTATTTGAAATCCAAATGTAACTGGGCATCCTCAAGCACTTGTGGAGTCTGGCAACCTGACCTATAACACCCCCCTAGCTCCTTCCTCTCACCAGAGATGTAGATGTTGTCCCCTTTACACAGAAGAGGAGATGGGCCCAGAGCAGACAAGCAATTTGGCCAACATCACACAGCCACCAGTGGCTGAACAGAAATCTGGAGCCCAGTCTAGTCCAACCCCAGGGTCTGGCTCCCAACCTAGCCTCCATGGGCCATGAGAGGAGTCAACGCCCACCTGCACAGGAGTGGCAGGTCCCCCTCCAGGGTGGGGGAGTCAGGAGGCCTCCTGGGGTGTCTATAACATCTACCCTCCCTAACAAGGCGGGGTAAGTGCCTCCAGGACAGAAGCCCTGACCACCCGCACACGCTGGAGTAGGGCCCTGGGCCCCCTGCCACCCAGCCCCCCACACGCTGCCGCTCCACCCCTCATCCTGCTCTCTCAGCCCTGCCCTTCACACCCCTGCTACCCCTGGAGGTTCAGGCACGGGTACTGGGCCCCTTCTGCGCCCTGAGAGGAGGATACGCTCTTTCGCCAGGGGAGTCTTTTCTGGGAGCTGAAGGACAGGGTTTCCTCTGTGCTCCTCCAGCAGGCAGTACCACCCCTGCCCACGCTGCCAGGATGGCCAGGGTCCCCGTGCCCTCCCCCCGCCCCTGAGGCCAATCTCATCACACAGAGACACTTCTGAGAGGTGACTTCCTAGTCCCCCAGGCGCTGACCCGGCTGGCCCTCTGCCCCCTCCCAGCAGCCTGGAGGCTGATCAGGAAAAATGCCTGGAGACCTAAAACAAGCTGGCTCACCCTGGGGGGGAGAGGGAGAGGGAGGGAGAGAGAGAGAGAGAGAGAGAGAGAGAGAGAGAGAGAGCGAGCCAGGCCTGCGCCTGCCCAGGGCCCCTGACCCACCCGAGGCACCTGGCAGCTGCTGCTTCTGGCCCCCGCCTCTCTCCACTTGCAGCCCTCCTCATCCCGGTAGCCCAGACCTTCAGGGTGGCTGGGATTCCAGCTGGGCCTGGGGAGTGGGGCTGCCGTGCCCCTGCCCCTCTGGAACCCAGCACAGGGCAGAGCCAGGAGGCCGGGACCCACACGAGCGCCCTGGGCGGGTGGGGGCAGGGGTTTTTCCCAGCAGGGAACCCAGGGACTGTGAGGACTTGGCACTGGGCCACCAGCTCCAGGCCAGCCCAACCCCATGGTCGGGCAGAAAGCGAGGAGAAAGAAGAGTGCCGGGCGCAGGGGGCTCATGGTCGGGCATGAAACATTCAGTGTGCCCAGAGTGTCCACACTGCTGGCGGCTGGATAAGCAGAGAGGGAGGGAGACACTGTCAGTGCCCATCTGACAGATGGGGAAACTGAGGCCCATGGGCCCGAATCCAGACCTCCACCCCACCTCTCCCAGCCTCTGGGAAGACTTCCTGAGTGGGCACACACTGGCTGAAGCAGTTTCCTCTGAGACTGAGGAGGCAGGACCCCAGTGAGCCGCTCCCCCAGCAACGTGGGCAAGTGGCAGGGTCTTGGTCTCAAGAGCACATTGGCCCTCCTGAGGCTGTGTCCGGGAGGCTCTGGGCACCCCAGGGGCTGGCCTGGCGGACTAGCTGAGCCTCCTGAATCTGCCCGCCTCTCACTCCAGCTGGGCGCCGTGTACACGGAGGGCGGCTTCGTGGAAGGTGTCAACAAGAAGCTCGGCCTCTTTGGCGACTATGTCGACATCTTCAAGGGCATCCCCTTCGCTGCCGCCCCCAAGGCCCTGGAGAAACCCCAGCGACACCCTGGCTGGCAAGGTAGGAGCAGGTGGCACTGGCCAGGCCCATGGCCAGGTTGGTCAGGGGCCGCCCTCCTCACACCCACCCCTCTGGCCGCCCACAGGGACCCTGAAGGCCAAGGACTTCAAGAAGCGATGCCTGCAGGCCACTATCACCCAGGATAGCACGTATGGGAAGGAGGACTGCCTGTACCTCAACATCTGGGTGCCCCAGGGCAGGAAGCAAGGTCTGCTCCTCTCCCAATGCCCCCTGCCCCTGGCACTCCGGCTTGCAGGAAGCCCCTCCCGGCCCTGCCCTCGGGTGTGGCCGGGGGTCCAGAGCTGAACTTTCCTGAAATCAGAGGGTGGGGAGGTGGGAAGGAAGTGGGCCTCTGGGGTCACCAAACCTGCTCCGTCCTGCCTCAGTCTCCAGGGACCTGCCCGTCATGATCTGGATCTACGGAGGTGCCTTCCTCATGGGGGCTGGCCACGGGGCCAACTTTCTCAAAAATTATCTGTACGATGGGGAGGAGATTGCTACGCGGGGCAACGTTATTGTGGTCACCTTCAACTACCGTGTCGGCCCCCTGGGCTTCCTCAGCACTGGGGACTCCAACCTGCCAGGTCTGTTGGGAGCTAATGTGTCCAACCCCGCGAGCTCTGAGCCCAGTGGGGATCCCCTCAGTGCCCCTGGGCCCCAGACAACTTCCCAGTCAGCCCCCCGGAAAGGCCCAGAATCTTATTTGCAGAGCCAGAAAGCCAGAGACAGACCATGAGAGGCAGGAGCCCCTTGGCAGCTGTAGCAAAGGAATAGGGCTACCAGCCCACCAGAGACCCAGACAGAGGCCACAGCACAGACAAGAGGACTGTGGGAGGGAGGGATGGAGATGAGCCGCCTGCCTCCTGCCCCACCCCCCACCCTGTAGCAGCCCCCCAGGGAACCCTCCACTTGCCATCCTGGGGCCCGGCCAGGTGTCCAAGCAGCCAAGGACATTCTCATCCCACCCATGTGGCCTGCGCGCCTTGTGTGGACCAAGCCCCTAGCAGCCCCAGCCTGGGCAGAGGGTCCCTGACGGAGCCCCTCCTCCTGCGCACCCCCAGGTAACTATGGCCTTTGGGATCAGCACATGGCCATCGCATGGGTGAAGAGGAACATTGCAGCCTTCGGGGGGGACCCCAACAACATCACAATATTTGGGGAATCAGCCGGAGGCGCCAGCGTCTCTCTACAGGTCTGGGGACCCAAGTGGGGGGGGAGACCTGCCCTCAAGGGTGTGGGAGGGGGCCAAAGGGGACAGGGAGGAGCAGGGCTGGAACTGACATCTGGTGGGTCCTCACCTGAGCTCGAGGTGGGCAGATGGGGCTTTGATGACAGGATCTCTGTGTGTTGCAGACCCTCTCTCCCCAAAACAAAGGCCTCATCCGGCGAGCCATCAGCCAGAGTGGTGTGGCGCTGTGCCCCTGGGCCATCCAGAAGAACCCCCTCTTCTGGGCCAAAAGGGTAAGGAGGAGCTGCAGTGGGCGGGGTCGGGTCCTGGGTGCCACCTGTGCCCAGAGTGCCGACCTCATCTGCCTGCACCCCCACCCCAGATCGCCGAGAAGGTGGGCTGCCCCACAGACGATACTGCCAGGATGGCCGGATGTCTGAAGGTTACCGACCCCCGTGCCGTGACGCTGGCCTATAAGATGCCACTGGCAGGCATGGAGTGTGAGTTGGGGCAGCTGGGTGGAGGCATGGGGGCTCCATGTGGGGGCGGGCTGGGCTTCTGGAGAAGAGGGAAACGCCAGGTCTCAGGCCTGGTTCTGTCACCTGCTTGCTGGCATCCCTAGGCAGCTCACTGCCCCTGCCATCCTGGCAGACCTCAGCGGCCCTGGCTGCAGGTCAAGGAGGAGGGCCATTCTTCCCGCTCATCCTCCACGGGTCAGGACCCCTTTGAGAAACTGATGAGCCCCCACCAGTGCATATATACGCAGTTGTTTGCACATGATTTCAAGGAGATTCATGGACCCCAGGCCAAGAATCTTTGTACTAGGTGATCATTCATTCTTTTTTTCACTCATTCATTCAACAAACACTCAACACTTGCTGCAGCATTTCGCCCTCCTGGCTCTGCATCTCTGTACCCCAGGAAGGCTAGGGGGATGCTCTCAGCAAAGGCCTGAGTGTCTGTGCCATTGACCCAGTGGGCTGGGCCTCCCTCTTGCTCGCAAGACCTCATCATTTGCATCTTGGCCTCATGTGCACTAGCCGGTCACTGCTATAGGCAAGACAAGACGAAACCAAAGCAAACAGCACGGCCCCCAGTGCAAGCCAGCTGTTTCCCTGCGTGCTGAACTGGAGGGAAGATGTGGGCTGGGCCGCCACCTGGCCAGAGCCAGCTCCGCGGTTCTTCCGGGCAAACGACTAGTACACAGCCCCGAGGGGCACCTCTCTCCATTGGCCCACTAGTTACTTCTGGGTCTCCCTTCTTCCTGATTCCGGCCCAGCAAGTAAGGCAGGGAGAGGAGGGGGAGCCCGCCGCTGCGAGAGGGCAGCTGCTAGACCAGGGGCACTCAGCCCGGGCAGTTTTGCCCCCAGGGAGCAGGTGGCAGTCTGGAGACAGTTTTGATTTTCCCAACTGGAGAGGGTCTAGATCCAAGCAGGCAGGTCTCCCCCATGGCCTCGTCGGGGTGGGTCAGCTGCTGCCCCGGAGGCTGAGAGTGATGGGAGTGCGAGACCCTGCTGCCCTGTCATCTAGACCCCATACTGCACTACCTGGGCTTCCTCCCTGTTGTTGACGGAGACTTCATCCCCAACGACCCCGTCACCCTGTATGCCAACACCGCCGACATCGATTACATAGCGGGCACTAACAACATGGATGGCCACATCTTTGCCGGCATTGACATGCCAGCCATCAACAAGGACAAACAGGTCGTCACAGAGTAAGCACGGGTGCAGGGCCCAGGGAGTCCTCAGTGGAGTGGGGCTGTCGGCACCATGTTGGGGTGGCCACCAATGACCTCAGCTGGCTGGGGGTGAGGACACCCTCCTGCTGGCACTGGGTGGAGGGTCCAGTGCTGACACCGTCCCCACAGGGAGGACTTCTACAAGATGGTCAGCGGGCTCACCATTACCAAGGGGATCATGGGCGCCAACACCACCTTTGACATCTACACGGAGCCCTGGGCCCAAGACCCGTCCCAGGAGACCAGGAAGAAGACCGTGGTGGACCTTGAGACTGACATCCTTTTCCTGGTGCCCACAGAGATCGCCCTGGCCCAGCACAGAGCCAACGCCAAGTGAGGACCTGGGCAGGGGAGGCTGCCTGGGGAGACCCACCTGGGAGTATGCCCCTTCCCGCCGAGGCCTCCCCTGCAGTGGCTCACAGTGTCCGGGGGGCCTGGTGCAGCCGTGTGCTCGGGGCCACCCCCGCCTCGTCTGCACTGTCCGCTTTGCCCTGCGAGACTTTAGAGGCCCCTCCTCACCTCCCCACCTCTCCTTTTATGGAGAGGTCTTTGTAAAGCCCCCCTGTGACCCTCTGCCCTACTGAGGAGAGCTTGGCCCTACCTTCCACACCCTGATCTGTGTTAGAGAAAACACCGCATGAGTCTCCGTCGCGGGTATCAACTTTGCCAACTTTCAAAATAACTTAAGCCTGTGGCTACATTAAAAACCTCCATATAATCATATTTAAAAAGGAGGAAGATCAAATCATGTCTAAGTCCAGGATGAAAGCTTTGCAGCTGCTAAGCCCTATGTTTAGCTGTGAGCTTCCTGCCGTTCAGAGCAGAAAGAGAGACATCCCAGGGCGTATACCTGGTCCCGTCACATTAAGAACACAGATTCACTTGCAGAGAAAAAAAGCAATCTTTCTTGAGACTGAATTATGGGAGGAAGGTGACTCAATATATTCTGTGGAGGTGAAATATCAATACAGTAGAAATCACAGAACCACGAAACCATGAATGTGGCCCACAGATTTCCATCCCCTGGTGTCAGGCTCCGTTTCTTCATGAGTCTCATGGGGATTCCCAGGCCTTCCCCGGCCCCTGGTGGGCCCATCTCTGGGCCGGGTGGCTCCAGGCGGGCAACCTGCCAGCCCGGGTGGTCTCTCCCCTCCCCAGGAGTGCCAAGACCTACACCTACCTGTTCTCCCAACCCTCGCGGATGCCCATCTACCCCAAGTGGGTGGGTGCGGACCACGCAGATGAAATTCAGTACGTCTTTGGGAAGCCTTTTGCCACCCCCCTGGGCTACCGGCTCCAGGACAGGACTGTCTCCAAGGCCATGATCGCCTACTGGACCAACTTCGCCAGGACTGGGTAAGGCAGGGGAGGGACGAAGCCAGGTCCTCCTGCCACCGGAGCCTGCAGGCCCGTTCCCCACACCCAGCCTCCCGGAGCCTTGGCTCCCCTTCTGCATGTGGGGACAGAGCTACTGGCTGGGCCCCAGGATGCGCACTTCCTGGGGCTCCACATATCCTAGGACACAGGGCAGTACCCTGATGGTTCTGGTCAGTGCAGAGGGCAGGGCACTGCCAGGCAAGCCAGGACTGAGCTGGGCCAGGGACATGGGTCTCCAGCCTCCCATGAACCCGCCCTTTCCTCACTCTGCAGAGACCCCAACATGGGCCACTCGGCTGTGCCCACACACTGGGATCCCTATACCACGGAAAGCGGCAACTATCTGGAGATCAACAAGAAGATGGACGGCAACTCCATGAAGCAGAACTTGAGGACCAACTATCTGCGCTACTGGACGCTGACCTACCAGGCACTGCCAACGGTGGCTGGGGAGGGGGCTGCCCCCACGCCCCCCGCCCAGGACCCCGAGGCCGCCCCCGCACCCCCAGCCGAGGACCCCGAGGCCGCCCCCGCGCCCCCGGCCCAGGACCCCGAGGCCGCCCCCGCGCCCCCGGCCGAGGACTCCGAGGCCGCCCCCGCGCCCCCCGCCGCGGACCCCGAGGCCGCCCCCGCACCCCCCGCCCAGGACCCCGAGGCCGCCCCCGTGCCCCCCACCGAGGACTCTGCAGCTGCCCCCTCGCCCCAGGCCCAGGACCCTGAATCTCTCCCGGCACCCCCCACAGAGAACCCTGAGGGGGCTCAGATGCCCGCAGTAATTGGCTTCTAATGTCCATGGCCCCAAGAGGCCACAGGCTGAGCACCACTCGCCCTCCGGAATAAAGCCTAATCTCTCTCTGTCTAGTGTCTTTTCTTTGCTCCCAGCTGAGGAAGGAGGGCCCTCAGCTCCATCACAGCCCCAGGCACGGGGCTCAGCATGTCTCCACAGGGCCCCTTCAGTGCTCAAGCTCCAGGAGGCGGACAGAACCATCCTCACTTTAGAGAGGAGGAAACAGGGTTCACGAAGTGGAGGGCACCTGGGCGGGGCTCAGGTGCAGCTCCCTGCACCAGGCTGCCGGCTGGGAGGGCTGGGCTCCACCCGAGGCAGGGCTGGGCTCTGCACGTGGACCAGTGGAGCCCAGCCACACCCAAGTTCTCTTGAGTGCAGGAGTGACATCTGTGTTGTGACCAGGGAACCGGCCTGGGAAGAGAAACAGGTTCTGCTTCCAGCTGCTCCAAGTCCAAGAGAGAATAAAGCATTACAGTGGAAGGTCAGGGACAAAGGGCCAAGGGGACTGGGCATTGGGTGCCCTGCCAGACAGGGGCCCCTGGGCAGCACCTGATGGCTCTGGCAGAGTTGGGGGCGGGAGGCAGAGGTCAGAGGCAGGGCCATTCCCGCTTCTGGGAGTCTGGGCCTGGGCACAGTGCCAAGAGCTTAACCAGCCTGGCCTCACTGCTGCTGCATAAGGTGGGCACTGTGAACACCCCCATTTTAGACGATTGTAGACATTTACAGGGAAACAGGCCTTGAAAGGGGTTCATGTGCCCCAGGTCATCAGAGCAAGGATTCAAATTCAGAGACTCCAAAGCCAGAGGTTAGAACAAAGTTGGGGGGCTTCTTGCCTACCCTTGGCCCTTCTTCAGTCACACGTGGTGGTGGTAAGGGCTTGGAGGAGAGAAGATTCTGGAGTCCTGAGCAGCAGTCCTGCTGCATGTGGGGGGGAAGCAGCAGCACCAGGGAGAAGCCAGCCACTCTCTGTCCCTTTCCTGCCAGAGGAAGACAGGCCTGGAAAGTCAAGTGCTGCGGCTCCGCACAGCGCAGCTGAGCCGGGGCAGACCCATCCACCGGGGAGCAGGGGCACCGGGCTGGCCTGCGATGCTGTGGCTGCCCGGGCTTCACAGCTGGGTCAAGCACTCCCAGGTGTGACGAGGGGATTGCCTGCCAAAGACTGAGGGGAACAGACCCCTTCTGTGCAGGCCTCTACTGGTGACTGTCCCTGCTCTTGGCCAATGGGAGCCCAAAAATATGAGGACTCAGAGTCGCCCCACAATGCATCTGGCTCTTGCCTTTACAGGCCGTACCCAGGGGGTAAAGCTGAAACACTCACCGAACCACAGCTGGAGGCCATCAGGGTCCTGGGGGCGCCTGGCCGGGCCAGGTGTCAAGCATTTAGCTCCCATCGTGGTGAAGCCCAGGGGTGCTTAGGGGAGCTCAGGGCAGCATCTGTTCGGCGCCCTTCAGTATCCATTGGTAAGGCTTTTTAAACCCACAGGAAAGGTTTAGACCACCACCACGGCCTAACATAATCAAAGCACAGGCTTGGAGGAAGAACGCAGTGTCCCAGGGCCTTGAAGCTCGAAGGGCTGTAGCTCAGCTACCCAGGACGGCAAGTCGGTACCAACGACCGAGTCTGTAAAGTGGTGACTGTCCGAGCTGATGAGCCTCAGAACCACACAGGCTGGGATTCATCTTGGCCAGAGGGAGAGGGTGGGGGTCTCTCACTGACCGGAATTAGCATTCTTATCCTGGCAAATCAGCCCTCACCCAGATGCATCAGAGCCCGGCCCAGATGAGTGGCCACGCATGCCTGTGTAGAGAAGATGGGAGTTCCTGTAGTGGGGATCCTCACCTGGCCCTGGTCGGCTCACCCACTGCATACCTGTGGGCAATACCTTATAATTGCCCTATATAAAGAGCTCCGCCCAGCGCTCTGGCTGCACGGCCGCGGGGGAGCAGAGGCTGGGGTGGTGGCGGCTCCGAGGACAGAGACTGAGACGGTTGCGGGGTGAAGAGGGAGGCAGAGACCGGCTTGCTGCAGGAATTCTTGCCCCGAGGTGGACGGGACTCTAGTGCTTACGGGCCACCCTGAAAATGAAGTTGGGCATAAACTCTTTCACCCCAAGAACATTCCATTGTTCCATTGTCATTATTTGGTCTCACCGAATCAACAGTGAACTTGCCTGGGGCTGAATTCACTGGCAGGACGGCCTGGCAGAGAGAGGGGAGCCTGCTAGCATGTTTCTGGGGGAAATCAGCTGTACAGAGCTACAGCAATGCTGCAAACACTAGCCACAGGGAGCAGAAATGCTTGTGGAGTCCTAGCCTTAAAAGCTGCCTCACCCATCCTTCCTCTGGATACGAAACAAGCAGGAACAGACAGAGACCAGGATCCCGGCAGGATTCTGATCCAGGTAAAGGGCCAACCCTGGGCCCCTCGAGAGAACTGAGGATGCACAGTCCTGCCTGGCCAGAGGCTAGTAATCTCCCCCTAATAATCTCCCCCTGGGCCTTTTCCTTTCTACTTCTGCAAATTTTGATCTGCTTACAATTTCCCTCAGCACAGTAGGCCAGAGTCTGACCTTGAAATCTACAACTTAGTAATTGATGGGCAACAGAAACCGCAAGACAAGCATAAAGTTCCCTCTTCAAAAAGCTGTAGAAAGGTAGCTGCCGTCCTGGGTCAGAATATGGTGTTTGCAAATGTTATTTTTTAAAAATCAGGGTAAATATAAAATATGACCATATAGCTATTTTTACGAGTACCATTCAGGGCCATTACTTCCATTCACACTGTTCTGCAACCATCGCTATCTAGTTCCAAATTTTTGTGTGTTACCCCAAACAGAAACTTTGTACCCATTAAGCATTAACTTCCCTTCTCCACGCTCACCTTCATGATCTATTCTACTTTCTGTCCTAATCCACTTGTCTAATTTAGATATTTCTTCTAAGTGGAGTCATTAGTTTTCAGGATCTATGCACGTTGTTGCATGTACCAGAATTCCATTCCTTCTGGTGGCAGAATCATATTCCGGTGTATGTGTTGGCATAAGGTTGTGCACAGTACTGTGACAAGCCCCTTGATTCCTGTGAAGTCGGTAGTCATGTTTCCATTTTCATTTCCGATTTTGAGTCTTTCCTGCTTTTCTTCCTAATTAGTCTTAGTTTGTTGATCTTTTCAAAGAACCAATTTTTGGTTTTGTTGATTTTTTTTTTCTCATGGTTTTTCTCTATTCCGTTCGTCTCCACTATCGTCTCTAGTATTTCTTTCCTTCTGCTGGCTTCAGGTTTAGTTTGCATTTTTTTCTAGCTTCTTAAGGTGTATAGTTAGGTGTTTGACTTGAAATGTTTCTTTTTTAACGTGTCTACCGCTATAAAGTGTTCTCTTAGCACCGCTTTTTGCTGCATCCCATTAAGACTTGGTGTGGGGTTTTTTTTGTTTGTATTCATCTCAAGGCATTTTCTCTCTCTTGTGATTTCTCCTTGACCTGTTGGTTAGAGTGTTGTTTGACTTCCACATGAGTATTCCAGCTTTCCTTCTGCAGTTGGCTTCTGAATTTATTCCCCTGTGACTGAAAAAGATACTTTATGTGTTTTCAATCTTTTTAAGTTTATGTAGCTGTGTGGCCTAGTAAATGGTATGCCTTGGAGAATGTCCCATGACCCTTGTGAGGTGTCTTCTGCTTGCAGTGTGCTGCCTGCTCTTGCGGGGCCTCTCAGGTTGGAGGTGGTTCAAGCCCTCTCTCCTTAGCGACCTTCCATGTGTTTTTCTTCTAGCCATTACCAGAAGTGAGGTATTTGTCTCCAACTCCCTTCAATTATGTCAATTTTTGCTTCATATATTTTGTGAGCAGGTATGTTTACAATTGTTATTTCTTCTTGAACGGAACCTTTTATTAATATATACTGACCTTGTCTTGTGACCTTTTTGACTTAAAACCAATTTTGTCTGACAATAATAAAGCCACCCCAGCTCTCCTTTACTGTTTTCATGGATTATCTTTCCCCATCCTTTTACTTTCAACCTTTTTATATCTTGTATTCAAGGTGAGTCTCTTTGAATATAGCATATAGGGAGAGCATTTTTTTAAAAAATCCATCTTGTCAAACTCTGTCTTTTGATTGGAGTTTAGCCCACTTATATTTATAGTAATTACCGACCAGTTCTTGCTTCTTTCATTTAGCTATTTGTGTCTGTCTAATATGCCTTTTTGTTCCTCAATTCTACTTTTACTGCTTTTTACGGATTTAGTTTATTTTCTACAGTGCACCATTTTCATCCCCTTCTTCCCTTGCCTGTATATTGCTAAAAAATATTCCTCATTGGTTATCTTTGGGATTACAATGACCACCTTGACCTCAAAACCACCCGGTTTGATACCAACCCTGTTTCAGTAGGGCACTCTCGGCTCCTGCGTACCACCATCTCTTCCTGTGTTGTCACAGATTCTATCTTTATTAGTGCTGTTCCCATTAACACAGACTTATACTCATTTTTTGTCAATTTGCCTTTTAAATCATATAGGAAAAAAGTGGAGTTACAAGCCAAAAGTGCAACAATACATTTATAATCACCTATTGGTTACCTCTACTACTGTTCTTTCATTCAGCCTGAGGGGCTCCCTTTAGTACATTTGATAGGCGGGTCTACTAACGAACTCCCTTAACTGGGAGTGTTTAAATTTCCCTTCATTCTTAAACGTAAGTTTGCTGAATATAGACTTGTTTTTCTTTCAGCTCTTTGAATGTAAACACGTCATCCCACTGCCCTCTGGCCGCCTTCATTTCTGATGAGAAACCTGCTGTCGATGTCATTAGGGAGCCGCTGTACGTGATGAGCTGCTTCAAGACTTTTTTCTCTCTTTTGACAATTTGCTTACACGTCTTGCTGTGGCTCTGAGTTTATGCTGTAGTTCACTCGAGTTTCTGAATGTGTACATTTATGTCTTTCATCAAATTTGGGGACCTTTCAGCCCTTAACTCAAATCTCTCTGCTCCTTTCAGACTCTCATTGTGCGTATGTTGTTGCATTTGATGTCGCCAAAGTCCCTCGGGGCCTGCTCATTTTTCTTTTTTCCTTTCTGCTCCTCAGGCAGAGTAATTTCATTGCTTTTTAATCAAGCTCATTAATTCTTTCTTCTGCCTGCTCTAATCTGCAATCAAACCCCTCTAATGAGTTCTTCATTTTTAGCTATTATATTTTTCAGCTCCAGAATTTCTATTTGGTTCCTTTTATAATTCCTGTATTTTTATTCAATTCCCTATTTGTACCTCATTCTCTTGATTTCCTTTAGTTTCCTGTCCAAGTTTCCTTTAGCTCATGGAACATTACAGACAGTGGACATGTCTTTTTGACTAGTATTTTCAACATCTGGGCTTCTTCAGGGATAGTTCCTGTCAAATTCTTTCTCTTCCTGAAAAAGCGCTCTTTTTCCTGTTTTTGTAACTTGTTGAGAACTGGCTATGAATATAATCTGGAAATGAGATTCTCCCCCTTCTCAGGGATTGCTCTAGTTGCTTGTGGAGGGCTGTAGTCTTTGGTTTCTATAGTGACATTTCCAAACTACTTTTGCAAAACCTGTGTTCCTTGCTGTGCACCGTCACTGACACTTCTGCCCGTTGTTTTGGTGGCCAGTGTGTGACCTGGCAAAGGTTTCCTCAACTGTAGAAGTCCAGCAGTCCTTCATCAAGTGGTTGTTTCCATGGTGAGAGACTGACCTCCGGAGCTTCTTACTTCACCATTTTCTGTCAAAAATATTATTTTGAAAGACACTGAAGTCTCAGAGGTTGCTGCTATGCCCTGCAAAACTGCCTCTGACCTCTGATGCCAGGGGCTCCGAGGGGCTGTCTGAACTGTTGTACAGTTTAGTGACACCCAGGTGAACACCTGCTCTCTGAAAGGCAGACGTGAGTCAGAGAAGGGCGGCTGGCCTTTCTCACTCTCCCTACATAAAATACAGTGAACTCCAATAGCCGGAGGTCCTGTTTGAACATGGAATGTGAGACTCTTATTGCATTTAAATTAGCACAGAAGGTGAAAGAGCAAAACCGTCCCAGGCTATAGTAGAAACAGGATTTTAATATAATATTCAAGTCTAGCATTTGCTATTTACAACAAATAAATATTGCCCCTCCCCAAGTGGTAAACATTTTTTCTTTTGTCTTTTATACAAATATTCAACCCCCCCTCCCCTTCCCCCAAATCCCCTTTCCCACTGACCCCCGTCTCGAGTGGTCTCATCAAGCCCAGGATACAGTGGTGAATGGCACTGTGTTGTCAGATTCAACATCAACGGGCCTCAGCTGAGACCACCCTCACCCTCCGGGTGAAGAGTGTGACCCATGGAGAGGGTCCCTCTCCACCAGGGGAGGCGGGGGCGTGGGGGTGGGTGAGACTCCCTCTCAGTTGGCCCTGACGATGGAATCTTTGGTGCAGCCTGAGAAAGGCTAGAGTGGTAGGAGGAGGGGCCGGGACCCCACGAAGGGCCTGGGCCGGTGCCCGTGGGCATGAGGAGAGAACTGCAGTGGTCAGACCCAGTAGATGAGGGGTGCCCATGGGCACAGGTGGCAGTGACTCACACCTGGGAAGGTGGAAGGAGTGCACAGAGGGCAGGCAGGCAGCATGCAGGGCTCCATGCCCATGGGCAGTGCCACTTGGCGAAGTCAGCTAGTCCTCTGGTTCCAGAGAGCAGAAGGCACCTGAGGCAGCAAGGGGTCCACAGGAGGCCAGGTCAGCCTGCCAATGGGCAGGCGTCAATCCCGGCAGCAGGAGAGGTCGGGGTGAGATGAGTCTGGAGGCGGCCTGGGCTGGCAGGTGGGGCGGGAGGTGCCTGCCTGGCCTGGGCCTCTGGGGTCTAAGTGCTCAGCAGCTGGCCAGCAAACCCTGCAAAGGGCAGTCCCGAGGCTGGCCAGCACCTAGGACCAATCAGAAGATGCCCTTGGCGATCCTGAGTCCCTTCTGCTTCATTCGAGGGAGGGTCGAGCTGGCTCCATGCCTGACCTTTGTCCCTTTGCCGAAGGCCCGTTTCTTTAGGACAAAGTCATAGTTGGCGGCAGAGTTCATGGCGTAAAACACGTTGGCGTTCTCGGGGATCCTCAGCTCTGGTGGGGAGGGGCAGAGAGAGAGTCAGCGGGGTTCACAGGGGCCTCACAGGACACCTACCACTTGAGAGCCCCGCACAGTGGCAGGCCTGAGCCAGAGAGCTGAGACGCCCTAATACAACCCCAGGAATGTACCAAGGACCCCTCTGGATGACACCTGCCTGAGGACACTCTTCTGGAGCACTGCTTCTAAGGGGACCCTGACTCCAGAAGTCCCCACCTCAGCATGGAGCTGCAAAGGGGCCATGCGTCCCTCCCCTGCTGCCCTCACTCATCGGGATCTTGGGCTGGAACAGCCTTTCTAGAATCCAGAACACCTGCCCCCCTCATGACAAAGACTCTGGGGCCCAGCCAAGAGCAGGCCTTGCTCCAGGCCTCCTGCGCCAGGATCTAGGGCGGCCTTTGTGTACCCTGGGTACCAGGCACCCGGCAGTCCTTACTCTCGGCTCCCAGTTTGCACCCATTTGCTCTGTACTGGAGCCTACTATAACCCCAAACGGCAGGAATTCATGCTTGGGCCTCCATGTGGCTCCAATTCTAGTTTCTCAGCCTGTCTGTAAGTGGAGGGACCACCTGCCCTGCCCACCTCACCAAAATGGTGCAAAAAGGTGAGAGAGGATTTAGAAAACGTCCAGGGATCGTGGAGTCGCTACACACTGTGCTAAGGGCTCAGGTGTAGGAGGTAGGGCCTCCGGGTGGTGCACAGGTCATGAGAGCAAAGCCTCAGAAATGGGATTAGCACCTTAGAAGACAGCCCCCAGAGAGCCCCCGCACCCCTCCACCATGTAGGACACAGGGGAGCTGGCCGTCTGCACCCAGAAGAGGGCCTTCCCTAGAACCTGACCAGGCTGGCACCCTGACTGTGGACTTCAGCTCTGGAACCGTGAGAAATACATTTCTGTTGTTGACAAGCCATCCAGTCAGGGCTATCTGTTACAGCGCCCAGGGTGGACTAAAACAGTGTCATGTGTGTAGGATTTTAACACATTTGGTGCTTAGTTCATGGCAACCCGACTCTTTCCAAGGCACATGTTTCCCATCCTAGCCAGAAAGTGTCCCTTTGAACAGCCTGTGGCTTGGCTGGCTGGCTGCCTTATCCCAGGAGCAAAGCCTTCTCGCCTCACCCCTCAATGCAGCCAGCTGTGCTCTAGGTCCCCCAGAGCCTGTTCATACCCAGGGAAGGGCACAGGAGGGGGGCCCAGCAGCCCCCGGGAGGAGAGGAGACAGCTGGTGTCCAGAGCTGCCCCAGGGTAGGGTGGTTTGTGTACAAGGTCTGCTCCCAGCCTGGCGGTGCATTTTCTGGTGTGATGCTGACCCCTGCAGCCCCCCCCACCTCACTCCAGGACCCTAACTTACTGCGTTCCTCCGAAATAACCTGCACCAGTTCATAGTCATCCGGCGCGTCCCCATCCAGGTTATGTTTGTCCATGGCCTTGCGGATTACGGCCGGAGCCTTATCTTGGCTGGTTACCTGGATCGGGGCAGGGGGTAGGCCATCAGGGCAAGGGTCCTGGAGTAGCTCCCCCAGACTGCAGTGGCCAGGGGCCCTCGGGGCTGCCTCGGTACTGCATACAGAGGCTTGGCCTCGGGCTGGGTGCTGGCTCCATGGGGCCTGGCCACTTTCTCAGGCCCTTGGGGAGGCCTCCATGTAAGTGAGGGGCCTTTCCCAATTGTACCCACTGCCATTCTCCCACAAGCCTGCCCCCTCCTCCCACCCCACCTAGGGAAACCTCCTGCCCCCAGGGGCTGCCCCCCTTGACCCTTCCCTCACAGGACAAGGGTATCAATGAGCCCAGGAACAGCGCTGAGGCCCGCCTGGAGGAAAGAGGGAAGGAGCCGGCCGGACACCCGGGGGCTGGCTATGTGCTAAGCCTGAACTGGCTGGAGGCTGCAGTGGTGGCCAGCAGAGCCCAACTCCTGCCCCCTTGACCCTGAGGGCCAGCATGCAGGCGGGCCTTAGGCACAGAGTCCCACAGGTGACTGTGTAATGGCAGCTGGGCCTGCTCCTGGCGGTCAGCACAGGGTGGATATGTAACGGGGCACCTGACCCGGGGTGGGTGGACTGGAAGCATGTGGGGAGGGCAACTGGCTCCTCTGCAGCCTGGGGTCTGGGGATGAGGAGAGTGCCCCCCAACATACAGTGCCTGTGGGCAAACTGCACTGGCCGATCTCCGCCTTCAGGTCACACCCCATGTCTGAACACTGCTGGCCACCTGCTCGGCCGCCTGCCTGAGGCAGCCGCTCTCCTCCTGCCTGGACTGCAGCGCAGCCTCCGACTGGCCCCATGGGGTTGGCCAGGCCACGCGCCCCTCTGCAGCCGCTCCGTCCCCCTCTGCGCTTCCCTGGCCCCTTACCCTTCACCCTGGGCCTCCCCGTTGCTCCTCCAGCCTCCAGGAAACCCCTGCCTCAGGCTTCGCAGCTCTCTCCTTCCTTGCCCCCTCCCCTCCTGCAATTTCTTCCTGAAGCCTCCCTGACCCTTGACCCAATCCTAAGGTCCTGCCCTTGGCGCTGACCCTCACCAGCGCACAGGCTGTGTTCCTTCCCTGTCTGGCTGCCCACTGGTCCTTCCCGCCTCACTAGGTCGGCCCAGGAGGGGGACAGGACAGGGCACCCCATGGATCTGCCCTCAGGCTCACCAGGATGCTCTTGTACATGTTGCCGTTGTCCACATCCAGGCTGACGCGGATGATGCAGCAGTCGCCCACCTGCTGGTTGTAGAGGGGCAGCGATGAGCTGTGGCTGCAGACCCCTGAGAGGGAGCGCTGGTGGGCGCGTGCGGCGGCCACAGGTGGGGTGCAGGCTGAGGAGGAGGAGCTGCTGCTGGAGGCCGAGCTGATGCCAGAGGTCTCCGGGGACGACTGGGAGGCTGACTCCCAGAACTGTGGGGATGGCACCATTAGCAGGAGCCACGGGCCCTGCAGGGCACCTCTGGGAGCTCTGCTCGGGAGCCGGGCTTCCTGGCTCCTGGTAGGTGTGCAATGGGGGATGCTGGCCCCAGGAAGGGCGGCTGGGGGCCATCAGGGAACAGGGTGGGGCAGTCACCTTCTTTTCCTGGCCATCAGGGGACTCTGGGACAAAGCTCATGTTGCTCTCTTCCACGTCAGAGCTGGAGGAGCCGGCCGAGTGGATGCTGAGAGCGTCAGCAGTGTCCCCGCTGCTGAGGTAGGGGCCGCACCTGAGCTGGTCGCAGGACTTGGAGTGGGAGCTGCCGCCGGTCCTGAGCTCCGTGCTGGGGGCCTGGCGGCTGCATGGAGGGGCCAGCTTACTTGGGGGCCTCCCCTGAGACGCATCCCACCCCTGCCCCCTGCATTCTGTGCTCCAGGCCCTGGACCAAGTACTCAGTCAGTCCCCAGCACCCCATTCCTTCTGGATGTCTGATCGATCACTTAGCATCACTCCACCTCCTACGGAGGAAATGGAGGCCCGGAGAGGGGAGGCAAACGGCCCCGGAGTCACAGGGCCGCTCAGCAGAGGGGCTGGGGTCCCAGTGCCCACTGTCTGTCCCCCAAAGCCCGCGCTCAGCCCAAAGCTTCCTTCAGCCCCCAGGGAGCCCCCGCCCGCCTGGGCACTTACTCGCTCCAGCGCTTGACGATGGCCGTGTTCTTCTTGGCCTTGAGGGTGTTGCTGACTGACTCAGAGGGAGGTTCCAGCTCACAGGACAGGTTGTAACTACCAGGCAGAGCACCACTGAGCCACCGAGAGCCACGTTCAGGCCTCCCTCCCCACAACCGGAGGCCAGGTGCCCAGCCAACAGCAGGTAACAGAGTCCAATGCTACCAGGAGCCCGTGCACAGGCTCTCTGGAGCGGGCCCCCGTGGATGTCCATCCGCACTGAGCCCAATTCCTGCCCGGCCTCACCTCTCAGTCTCGCTGAGCGGCTCCATGGTCCGGAACCAGGCTCTGAAGTGGTCCTCGGGGGCAATGCTGTAATTGTTGCAGGCCGACTGGAGCAGCTTGATCTGGGCGATCACTTCGAATTCCTGGGGCCAGAGGGAAGGACAGGACTGCGATGGCTTTGGTGGGGGGGCTGGGTGTGGCCTGCATGGGGGGGGCAGTCCTGGGAGAGCTGGGTTCAAAGAGCCCCTCCCCAGAAAGTCTTAGATTCCGCCCTCCTGTCCCAGCCCCCAGGGGGAGAGGTTCCCCCTTCTTTCCGTATCCAATGTCACTACATACATATAATGGAAGGTGGGGAACAAAGTGTCCCACACAGCTGGGTCTCTGGCCCCTGCCCCTGAGCAGGCACTGCACGTACTCACCTTTCTCCTCTTCTCAAAGTTGATCAGCCTCCCCTGGAAGGCAGACAGCCAACACCCATCAGAGAGTGTCCCCTTGCCCACGGCCTCTCCCCCCACCCAGGCTGCACTACTGAAAGCACACACCAGGGGGCAGGGCATGCACATGCGCCTGCACCTTGGTGGGTCCTGGGTCTGGGGGCAAGTGGGCCCAGCCTGGTCCCCATGTGCCTGACCCTGGAGGGCATGGCCTCTCCGTTCATGGCCTCTGCCTTGGGGAGAGCTGTGTCCGGCTGGGCCAAGCCCTCCTGCAGCTCTGAGCTCACCCTGCCAGTGCCAAGCTCTGATTACTCAGTGGTGAGATGGGCAGGTGCCCTGGCACACAGGTGTGTCTGGGGGCTCCCGAGAGGCCAGGCAGGCCTGAGGCTCCGGGGTGGGTGAGGAGGAGCTCTCCACTCTGGCTTCAAGGCCCGGCCCACCCCACCCTGGCTCCTGGGCTCACTCACATACAAATAGTCCTTCATGGCGGTGTCCAGCATCACCAGGTCTGTGAGGAAGGTGCCCAGGTAGGGGACGGTGCCCTGGATGACCCCCTGGGACATTGGGGCGGAGCTGATGAGCAAGGCCCAAGGCCCCTCCCATGGAAACCCCTCAGCCTAGGTCTCATCCAGGCGCCCCTGGAGCGGTCTGGGACCTGGAGCCATCTCCCCCAAACCCCCTCCCAGAGCCCATGGACCCCGGCCTGCCTCCGGTCACCTTCCAGGCCTGGTGTCTGGCAAATCTCCAAGGTGACATGGTCCCTGGGCCCTCCCCGCCCCAAGTCCGCCGTGAGCCGCTCTTGCAGGCCTCCGCTCTGGTGACTGAAACTAGGCCCCCGGGACACCTGGCAGGGCGCCGTGGGCTAGGGCTCCCGTCCCACCCCAAGGCCGGCTCCCTGCCCCACTGCGGCCTCACTGCACTCACTGTCTCCTTGGGCCGCTTCTCAGCTCTCTTGGGGTTCATCTCCAGGGTGGCGAACTTGGAAGTCCCCTCCTGCCAGGGTCAAAGATGGGATCAGAGAGGCTTCCTCCTCTCGCCACTTTCCCCTCCAGGGGACCTGACCTCGGGCCTGGGTCACTGGTACAAACACTGGGCCCACTTGGGTGGGGCTGTGCACGAAACTCCCATACTTTCTTTTCTCCCCCATCACCTCCCCAGCAGGTAGGCACCCTGGGTCACCCCTCCTCCATTTCCCAGAGAGGAAATGGAGTTTTCTATGCCCCCTGCATAGAACTCTGCACCCATCCACTGAGGAAGGGTCTCCTTGGGGCCACCTCCGGCGGCCAGGAGCCATGGGTGGTGACACTCTGCTCGCCCTTTTATATTATATGGAAGCTTCTGCGCAAGGTGGATTCCTTACTCCCATACTGTTCCCACAGGCTGTCGGCATTCATCACAGCTGACTTGGGCTCCCAGGGGAGAATCCACCAAGATCCCGGGGGATTCATGTGCGGCACCTGCCTGAGGGCACAGGTGCTCCCAGATCTGCCTCCCAGGTATGGTCGTGTGCACCCACCACGGCCCCCCTTGGGGACCTGCCCTCTGGGCATCCCCCGAAGTACACTGTCCATCAGCAGTGGGGGCCATCCCCTGGGAGGTGCAGCGCAGACGGAAGGGGCAGCACGAGCTCGGCTGTGTGGGGGCAAGCTGGCTGGGAAGGACGGGACCCTGACCCCTGACCCCAGCCACGAGGAAGCTAAATGCCAGCGGGAGGGACCAGCCAGGATGACCTGCTAGGGCTGCCGGCTCACCACCCCTGTGGGAGCACCCTGCTGCTCCCCCTCCGTCCCGGCACCAGGGCCTCCTGCCCCCCAGCTGCGCAGGGACCAAACAGCCCACTCTCTACGGAGTCCCCACAAGACAGGGCTGGCGTTTTTCAGGGAAACTCAGTTGAGAAGCCAGCTCCCTGCCCACCTCTGACTTTACCTTAATGAGCAGCTCTCTGCTCAAAGAGTAGTTGTTCTCGTCAGAGAAAATCTCAGACAGCTTCTGAAAGACTCGAAAGCTGTCCCTGGGGAAGGAAGGAGAAACTTGGGAATGGTGGGAGGGGTGTGCGTGTAAATCCATTTTACTTTGAAACCAAAGACCCAAGCAAGCTGCCTGAATGGGCGGTTTTCAAACGGGGTTCCACTGGGCCTGAGGACTAACAGATAGGAAACAGAGTCCTGCGGCAGACAGCAGGCCGAAGCCGTGGACCCTTCGAGGCCCTGCCCACTGGCGGGCCCTGCCCCGGGGTTCCTTCCCTCCTGGGAGGTCCCAGCTCATGGCGGGGGCAGGGCCCACCCCAGAGCTCCCAGAGAGAGGCCTGCCCACCTGGAAACGTCTTCCCACATTTTCTTCAACCGGTGGATCGAGTTGCTCTGCAGGGCAGAGAGGATGGCGTAGAGGGAGGAAAAGTTCTTGAGGACTCGGCATTCCTGGGCGGGGACAGAACGGGCCGTGAGGTGGGCAGGAGGCCCCCGCCAGCTCCTGCTGCTGCAGCCCTGAGCTGGGACCCTCCCGCAATGAGACAGACGCCCAGGGTTCCCGGACAGCAACACTCTGTGGAGGCAGATCTGAGCAAAGCCGAGGGAGGAGCTCGAGGAGGGAGCGAGCGCCAGGGCAGTGGGGTGTGCGAGCCCAGGCCGGTGAGGCCCTGGCAAGGGAGGGGTGGGGTCTCTGCAGGGGCCTGGACCAGCCGTGACCCTGGGAGTGGACAAAGGCACGCCCCTCTGGGACCTACCCTGGCCACCTCGATCCAGTGCTCCACCACCCTGGCCCTGTCACGGGCCGTGGCGTGCCGGCCCTTCAGGCAGGTGGTGATGACGCAGTTGGCCACATTGTTGAACTGGGTGACAGTGGCGCGGACGGTGGGCGCCAGGTGCTCCTTGCCCTTCTTGTCCCGCTGGGACCAGATGGAGCCCAGGCAGTGGTAGGGCACCACCCTTTTGAACAGTTCCTGGGGAGGAGGGGAGGCGTCACGTGGCCTGCCACGTTCCGGCTCGGCATCCGCAGTGCCCCAGTGCCAGGCAGGGGCCCCGGTCAGAGCGGAGCTCAGAATGCTAAGGATGTAGCTCAAGCCTTGTGGCAGGGGTGGGTCTCTGGGTTTTGCTTCCCCCCACTGTGGGCATCCAGCACACGAGTGACCCAGGATGAAACGCAGGCAGGAGTTCAGCATTTTCACCAGCCTGGCCTCACTAACGCAGGGCAGCTCACACCTGCACACACCAGGTGGTGCCTTTAGCCCCCAGCACGCCTCAGGTCATCCCCCCACCCTTCACTCCGGGTGCTACCACTAGAGGCTTTGTCTGGTGTCTGCCACGGACCCAGCACACATCAGGGCCAGGAAGTGTCGCGGCTGCTGAGGCCTCCTGGGCAGATGGGGGGGGACGACTCCTGGGGCTGGTGGTGCCTCAGTGAGCTCCCCTCCCCCACCAAGCAAGCCCCCTCATTTAATCCAATCACACTGTGTGGGGGGCATGGGATCGTCACCTCCTCAGTCTGGAGATGACACGGCACGTAATGGGGGAGCTGAGATCTGGGCCAGGATGTCAGCTGTGGACCAGGGATAGGTGGGTCTGGGCAGATGCCAGAGGCAGGTGCACCCGGCCCAGCAGGCTGAGAGGAGCTGCTCACCGCATCCATCAGCGTGAACTGCTCGGCCACCAGATCGGGAGGGAACGCCAAGACGTGGGGCTGCTCATGCAGCTCATTCTCTGCAGCCACAGGCAAAGACCAGGAAGGCTCTGGGGTTGGAGCTGAGCCTGACTCGAAAGTTTGCAGTAGGACCGGCCCCGCCTCCGGAGTGGGTGCAGGAGCCGCCAGTGGGGTTGGCAGTGGCTCTGGCTCCAGAGCTGGTACTGGACCCGGTTCCACAGCTGGCAGTGGCTCTGGCTCCAGAGCTGGTAGTGGGCCTGGTTCCGCAGCTGGCAGTGGCTCTGGCTCCAGAGGTGGTACCGGACCCGGTTCCACAGCTGGCAGTGGCTCTGGCTCCAGAGGTGGTACTGGACCCGGTTCCACAGCTGGCAGTGGCTCTGGCTCCAGAGGTGGTACTGGACCCAGTTCCGCAGCTGGCAGTGGCTCTGGCTTTGGAACTGGTAGTGGCCCTGGTGCTAGAGCTGACAGTGGCTCTGGCCCTGACACTGGCACTAGCTCCAGAGCTGGCACAGGAGCTGGCTCTGGAACAGGATCTGGTGACAGAACTGCAACAGAGGTTCAGAAACATGCCAGCACTTCCAAGACAGAACACATGTCACTGCCTTCCAGAGATGCCAGCCCAGGAACCCACCCAGGAACCATTCTCTGGCTGGATCCCCAGATGGTGGTCTGACACCAGTCTTTCCTGCCAGCCCAACAGCAGCTTCTAGAAGCTCCTTGCTGTGTGTCCAGCACCGCCCCTCCCCATGCGCTCATGTGCACGCAGCCCTGCTCTCACCGTATGGCTCGGCCCCAGTGAGCTCCGCATGTTCCAGCTGGGCCAGCAGAAGATGGGCACGGCGCTCCAGGTCAGAGCCAGGCATGTTGAGCTGCACGTAGGCCACCAGCTGCTTGAGGCAGGGGAAGTCCGGGGGCTGACAGAAGTCCTCTGAGTACTGGTCCAGCCAGGTGCCCAGGATGGAGGAGATGGCACTGGAGGTTAGGGGTGGGCAGCAGAGTCAGAGGCCTGGCCTCTCCTTCCATGTGGCCCTCTCATGGTGGCCCTGTGAGGCTGGGCTCCTGGACCCTCCCCACCCTTCTGGGGCCCCTTGGCTGTCCAGCAGGGTCAGGCCTGGTCAGCAGGCACGCTGGGAGTCCCTGCAGGAGGGAGTCCTCCACCAGTGGTGACACCACCTCTCCCTTCCTCGGGGAAGCCTGGCACAGTCCTCTGCCTGGCTCCTCCCACTGGACCATCAGCTCCAGGGAGAGCAGGGAGGTGCTGGCCGGCTGCTACTGCCCTGGCAGGCATTCAGTGGGTGCTGCATAAGTACGTGAGGGTGGAGGGATGAGCAGAGAGCATCCGTCCTGTCCCCTGGCCTGCCTGGGGACTCAGAGCCTCAACCTACAGCTCGTTGCCTTATGCTCTGGGGGCACATGGCGGGTCTCGTCTTCCCACTGACACTCTTCTCAGCAGTTTGGGTCCAGCCAGCACAGCCCCGTGGGCAGCTGGACTCAGGAACTGAGGTACGAGGTTGACGTGGGAGCAGGTGGCTCCCACACCTTCTGGGGCCCTCAGATTGGGGCGGAGCAAGCAGTGCTGGCATGGGCCATGGTGGGACGGACTCTCAGGGGCCAGGGACTCTGCTGCCTGGGTCCCGGGCCTGCAGTCTCAGCTGACTCCCTTCCTCCAACAGGAGAAACCCCCAGACCTCAGCCCTCTAGCAGGACTCACAGGATGTGTGGGAGCTGATGTTCTACTCAGCCCCCCCCACCAGCCCAAAACTCCCCCCACCTTGGAAACAGGAGGCCCTCCCATCAGACCACAGCCCACTCACTCCTTCAGCTGGTCCTGGGGTCCACCGTCCACGCTGGAATACGGGAGGATGCATCCGTATCTAGAGGGGGCCGTGAAGGCGTCACTTCTACCGTACCTGCTATGATGTCCCGGGTCACTGGCTGACCCCCGACTGGAATGGAAGCCGGGAGGGCAGTGGGTGTTGTCTGCCCCGATCACGGATTTCTGCTGAATGTCAGAAAGTGCCGTGCGGAGGAGGGGCTCTGTGTGCATTTGTCCAGTGAATGAAGCCCAACCAGCCCTTACAGACATCTGAGTGGGCCTGGGACCCCTCTGCCAGCCCCCGGGGTCCCTGCTCTGGGAACTCCCAGGAGGGGGATCCCCAAGATAGAATCGGCAACGTCAGAATGGAAGACAGCTTGGCCCAAGGCCACAGCACACAGAGCCAGAGGCAGACAGCTTCCTCACGGGCGAGGGGAACCCTGAGGAGCACAGCCTGGCCCTCGGCTCCTCCCCAGGCCGGGCACGGGCTCGGCTCTCTCCATGATTTCTCCCATTGTCCCCACAACCCACGAGGGGGGTTCCTGTAGCACCCAGAGTTCACCGGAGCAACCTGAGGCTCCGAGAGGCGAGTGGTGTCCCCAAGACACACAGCCAGTGGGTGGCGGGAGCCATGTGCACGGAGGGCTGGGCGCTCACCTTCTGAACAGCAGGTCCAGGACCTGCTGGGTGGTGGTGAAGGCTCGGTAGGTGCACAGGAAGATGGTGACGTAGGAGAGGTCGCTGCCCTGGAAGGCAGGCACCAGGTGCTCCACCAGCTTCTCCAGCGTGCCAGCCTTCACGGTCCGGACCTTGCAAGTCTCATACAGGCTCAGGCCTGACTCATTTTCACACTGGGATGGGACAAAGGGGGACGCACAGTCAGCGGCAGCACCATGGGCCACCAGTAGGGTGGGGGCTGGAGCTCAGACCCACTCCCCAGGGCTTGGTGACTTGTGGCAAGAGCTAGGACATGAAGGTCCCCAGCAGAAAAGTTCTCAGATTTAAAAGCAGAATTTGAGGTGGGGATGGTGACATTCTGACACCTTTGGGTGGCTGCTGGCTGAGTTCACTGGCATAGTGGAACCCCCCCCCACCACTGTCCCCCGGAGCACACCCACTCCAGAGAGGAGAGAACAGCTTGGCCGGGGACAGCAGGGGGCACTCTGTGGGGACACTCCAGAGGGTCAGAGCGGCACCGGGCACACAGCCGCAGAAAGGAATCACAGCCAGGTCCCAGGGAATGACAGCCTGCATCTCCGTGGTGACCGGCCTCCCTTCTGGAATGTGACGCGGCTGCAGCCGGCCCAGCTTGGGCCCTGGAAGGGTCTGGGCCTGGGCCCCGCAGGATGGTAAGCTGCAGAGAACTGTGTCTAGCAGCCTGAGCCCCTGCCCCTTTCGGGGGGAAACAGCCCTCAGCGTAGTGTGGGGGAGGCCGGGAGGTGTGGGAGGACAGTCAGGGTGACGGCTACATGGGCAACAGGGGCCAGGAGTTAAAACAAGAAAACGGAGGCAAAATACCAGCTACTCACTACCTGACGGGAAGTGACAACAGTGTAAAAGGGTCTTTTTATGTTCCTACAAATGTGTGAACAGCGACTTTGCGCCTGGTCAAGTCCAGGGATGGACAGTGGAGGAGGGGTTGGGGCCAGACACCCTGGGGAACAGGTCTCTGGGGGCCCTCAGGCAGGAAAGCCATGGGGCGGAGGCCCCCCAGCCCTGCACTCACCGCAAGCCAGCGCTGGCCCTTGTTTGCGCCGTGGTGCACCTGGGCCTTGCGCAGGGAGATGGAGTAGATGACCCCGTTGACCAGCTCCTCGCCAATCTCCTGCGTGGAGCTCTGCAAAGACAGTGCCCAGCCACCAGGCAGGGCGTCAGGGGCCTAGCCGGCCCTCGGTGTAGAGGAATACCCCCCCACACAGAGCAGCGGCCACACAGACCTCCAGATGGGGACTAAACAGGGATAACACCTCAAGAGCCTGGGATTAACATTAGGGCAGGTGGGCATTGTGCCCAGCACTCCCCTTTCCCCCATCAGCCACAAGCTGGCTGTGAGCAGACCCCGGCTACCCACTGCCACTCCCCCCACAACCTGCTCCTGCCCAGGGCGGCCCACTCCCCACCACCCCCAAGTTGGGTACTGTAATGTGGTCATTTTTCAGATGAGCCCATAGAGGCCAAGCAAAGGTGACCTGAGTGAAGTCACGCCTCAGGGGACAGCCAGGCCTGGACACGCAGTGTGCTGGGACCCCAGAGACCATCTCCCCAAAGCTCGAGGCCCCCACACCCTCATCCCTCCTTCTCGCCCAGCCCTGGAGCCAGCATCACGGGTTCAGGCAGGCGCGGGGTGCCCCCGAGGCCACGTCGGAGGCCACTTCCTTCCCCTTCTGCTCATTCATGACCTTGTGCTTTCTTGGGTAACAGAGGATTTCCCAGTTCCCCGTCCATCATCATGTGCCCGGGGAAAGGGTGAAAATGGTGACAGTGCTGGTATCTTGGTTGGTAACTGGGGTTTCCCAGAATCCCAGAACCATGGGAAGTTGGCTGAGACAGGAGGGGGGTCATCTGCCTGCTCCCTGGACTCCAAGCATAAAGGCAAGGCCCTCATTTTGAGGGCAGGCCCGCCTGGAGGCTGCATCATTAAGCCCTAGCCAAGGCCACTTAGCCACCTCACGCTGGGCAGCCACGTGCCACCTGCCCAGTCCAGGTGGGGAGGGCAGCCTGAGAGTAAAGATGCCAGCCTCTAAGAGTTTAGGGAGGAGCAGGGAGGCACCAGCCAGCACAGGGCCACCAGTGGACCGGTCAAGGCCAGCAGCTGGAACCCCAACTCTGGGTGGGCCTAGGACTCAAAGAGAAACCCAGGTGAAAGCACCGACTCCCCCTGAGCCCCACCAACGGCCTCCCTGAAGCCCCTGGGCCCCAGCCGGGCTGCTGAGTAGGGAACAGGTGCCCAGTGTCTGCTGGGCTGCACCCCCAGACGTCAGCACCCCAGGGGTTGAGACAGGGGCCTGTGCCTCTCACCTGCTGCCCACCGTTCAAGGACTCTGGGAGGCCTGGGAGCCATGCGGAAAGTCCACTTCCTTTGCCCTGAGTGCGCCCCCCCACGGTGGGCATGGCACCATGGGGAAGGCAGCTGCAGGCGCACTGGGCTCCCGGCCCTTCGCCTCCTCCAGAGAGCCGGCCGATTTCCCGCAAGTCAGTGGGGAGCGCACAGGCAGAGGTCCCCATGAACAGCACCCCCACACCCAGACCCACCAGCAGCCCACACTTGTGGGTGTCCAGTCCTTCTACCGAGAGCGGGGACTCCTCCTGAAGCAGAAAACCTGAAACATGTTCACTTTCCCTCCCCTGTCTGACTGAGTGCCGTGGAGAAGGCAGGCCGGGGTCTGGCTGTCCAGCCGGCATCCCCTGGGGTTCTGAGACCACTCCCTGCGCAGGCCGCCCGTCTGGCTGACAGGCCTGTCCCTCTCTAGAGGATTTTAGGCACATCTGGCCCCGCTGGGAGCCAGGGTCCTGAGTACCCAAGTTGACAGCAACAGTTCAGAAGCCCCATGGAGGACTAGCCTGCCAGAGGGCACTGGACTTGAACACACAGCATGTGGCTCTTGTGGGGCCCCACCAAGGCCTGCTGGACAGAAGAGCCCCGGCCAGCTGGCCACGGGTAGGGCTGTGGCCAGGCGGCCCGCCATCCCCTAGCAGGTCTAAACAGTGGCTGCAGCTCTGCAGAGCCAGGGGCCTGGCGGGCAGAGCAGCTGGCTGGCCGGGGAGTGTCATGTGATCCCTGAGCCCGTCCCCCACCCGAGGGGCCCCCTCTGCCAGCTGGGGGGCAGGACGTGACACTGAGAGCCACACATGGAGATGGGGAGTCACCCCACTACACAGACGCAGAGCTGCTGTATCCACATGGTGTCCCCCCCAACCCCCATCCTCTCTGGTTCCTCTTCACGGCAGTGGGGACAAAACCAGACATCAGAGCAGGGCTGAGCACGGGCACAATTTAATCTGTTCACCAAATGATGACAGATGGTGGGCCCCGAAGTAAGCTGCCTGGGGCCCTGGCAGCAAGTGGCAGAGTGGGACATCTGTTCCCTGCTCCCACCCCTTCCCAGGGACAGAGAAGGCAAGCAGCCCCCAATTCCAGGATTTGCCCCCAGACCTTCTGGGGCAGGAAGGGCAGGCCACCCTGGGCCATCCTGTTAGCAGGTCCAGGAACACGCAGCCCATGTGATCAGTGCCAGGCCCCCAGGGACGCTCTGGCAGGGACTGGGGAGCCCTGGGGCGGAGAAGGGGGCATCCACAGGGCAACGCTGAGCCAATTGTTAGGGAAAAGAAAGCCACATGGGTGGCTGCGTCCTCAGGGGACAGATTCTCCTGTCCCACCAGAGGCAGGCAAATGCAACGTCCCCTGTGCCTCAGACTTGCTGCCCGGCCTTACACCAGCTGGGTCAGGTAGAGTGCGGGGGGACTGGCACCCCCAGGCCCTGTGAGCAAAGGTCACCCCATGCCCAGCTGTCCCTCAGTGCACAGCTGGGAGCCCCAGATGCCAGGAGAAACAGCCCAGGGGCATCTGTCAATGTGTCACTTAGCTGGCTTCTCCAGATGTGCGGGATGCTTGGCCCTGGTGACTGCAGCCAAGCCCCGATTCCAGGGCCTGATGCCACCCACTTTGAGACAGACCCCAAGGGACCTACTGGGTCTTTCCTCAGCCCTGTTGCCTCCCCCAGTGATGGTTCGTGCCTGCCCATACGGAGATGGCCCCTCTGCTCCCACCCAGATGTACGTCTCTCTGGAAGCCACAGCTAGGGATGGCGAGGGGCAGAGAAGGGCTGGAGCCCACACCGCGGGGTCCTCCCGCCTCCTCCCCGGCTTCCTGCGGGGACTCGGCCCCTCTCAGATGGTGTGGGGTGGTCACAGAGCCTCCGTGTGCAGATCGCTGCTGCCCAGGCCCGCCGAGCCACAGAGGTCACCCCAACGCTCTCACCTGGCCACCCTTACTTGGTAGATAAGGAAAAAGTCTACTGCCAGGCACTCTGGGGACTGTGTGTTAGGCCACGTGTCTCGCTCAGCCCTCACCAGAACCCTACGGGGAGGAACTGCATCAGGTTCATTTTACAGATGAGGAAGCTGAGGCACGGGTAGCGGGATTGGCACCAGAGCTGCAGGGGGCTGAGCTGGCGTCCCAGGGCAGCTCTCTCCTGCTCAGGCCTCAGCTCTTGACAGGCATGCAGCACCTGCCCCTTATTTCAAAGGACAATCATGCCTTCAGGGGCAACTGTAGGGCAGGCCATGCGGCACCCAGATGTTCCCAGGGCAGGAAGAGAAAACGCCAAGGTGGCAGCTGGGCCTGAGAGCTCCCCAGACATAGACCAGGGCCAGATGCCCCTGCCCTGCTCACCAAGCAGCCCTCTGGCGATCATCTGCTCACGCCCAGCCATGTGCTGGCCAGGGGATGGAGGGCAGGGTGGTGGGGAGGGCGTCTGTTCAAGGTCCTGCTGCCCCTCTACACTAGGCTGCAGGGTTCAACTCCCACCTCCTCAGACGTGGATGGGGGAGCTGCTTCGCTGGAGCTGTGTGTCCAAGAACACAGAGTTTCTGGGTCTGCGAGGGTGGAGGCCTTGAGCATGGGACAGGGTGGCCACAGCACAGTGTCACACTGTGGGACCCGTCTGCGCAACCAGCCAGCACCCTCCTGAAACCACCACCTCCACTGGCTTGCTCAGAGGCTGCAGAGGGCCAGTGCTAAATCTACTCCAACCTCTCTCGCCAGCAATGAAGACAGGGCCGGGAAAGGCCTAACTTCCAGGCTGAGGACTGGACCACAGCCCTGCCCGCACACTCCCAGGGTTGACCCCCACCCACATTGCTGCTCCAGGGTGGCCCCTGTGCCTCCAACCAACCAGCCTAGCATACTCAAGTATCTCCCAAATACAGCGGGACCGAGGAGCCAGCACCAGCCAGCCTGGCCACCTCCTGAACCGAAAGGCCCTGCAGCTGCTGGACGCTGCCACCTTGCAGGCGGCCGAGAAGCCCTCCTGGAAGATCACAGTATACAGACACAAACGTATGCACATGTCCCTAGGGCCATGCCTCTTGGGCCTCCAGTGTCAAAGGCTAACAGTCCCTAGAGGTTAAACTGAAGACCTGCACACAGCGTAGTCAGGGTTTGAGACAATCGGGAAGGAGGCAGGGAGACTCTCCCCGGTGCCTCTCCTCCCGAAGGAGAGAGAGGCCCTCTGCATTGTCCGGCCCACTGACGGCGCTCAGACCGTGCAGCCATACTGCCTGGGTCAGATAACCGCCTCGGCCACTTACTCGCTTGGTGAGTTGTGCAATCTAATGAACCTTCAGTGCCTCGGTTGTTTCATCTGCTAAATGGGTGGTGGGTAGTCCGGTGTGCTAAAGGCCAAATACAGGCAAATTAGTGAACACAGGGCTTCCCACAAACTGCTGGCTCACATTAGCTCTTACGTCACACCTCCAAGTTCCAGCTGTGGGCTTGGTTCTCCCAGAAGCCTCTCCCTAGTGTCCCCCAGCCCAAAGCAGTTCCACCTCACTGTCTATAACCGTCCCTGCCCCACTCACCCACGGGGCTCTGGGCAGCCTGGGCCTGCTCCCAGCCCCACAGCTCCTGTCCTCACTGCGGGCTTCTAATTGCCTCCACAGCGAGCTCTGCCCTCCTCCTCTGATCCCTGTGAGCTCCTGCGCACAGTAGGTGCCCAAAAGAGAACAGCTCATGTACAAATCCTGGCTGCGTCCTTCTCGGCTGTGTATACATTTCTATCAGGAACTTCACTTCCTAGGAGCTCCTGTCTCCGAAAAGCAGGGTTGGCTACTCAGGAGGGTTGGTGGAAGCCGGCTGGAAGGAGGCGTGGTGTCTGCAACCAGTAGGCACTCCAGACACAAGAGCGGTGGCCTGCCTGGAGAGGGGGGAGGGGTCGGGTGAGCTCCAGAAAGCACAGGACTGGGCAGGCCAAGCTCGGTGAGCAGCAGCTTGGCTTAGAACCAAGATGACGCGAGGATGCCCAGATGTGCGAGGACATCTGGCAGCCCAGAGAGGGAAGGCCTGGGTGGAGGCTTGGTAGGGAAATGGGAACGGGGGAGGGAAGGCAGAATCTGCCTGGTGGTTTCCAGGCAGGACAGGGACCACAAGCAGGGCCACCTCAGCTCTGGCACACTACAGTGACCAGGAAATCAGCCCCAGGATGGCGGGGGGGCGGGGGGGGGTGTTGGCAGGAGGGACAGGGACTTCCCCGCCCTCTCCTCCAGCCCATGGTAAATGGTCATTGTGTTCGGTTTCCGGCAGTGGCCTCCTCTCCTGCCAGGACCCTGGTTTTCCTGCTCCAGCCAGAAGCTTCCCCTTGGATTTCTAAACAGCGGCCATGGCCTGGATCTCAGTGCTGAGGCCGGGTGAGGGAGGGCAGCAGCCGCCACCGCAGCACGAGAGGGAGAGAAGGCAGACCCAAGGGCGGGCACCTGCCTCTCTCAGGTCCTCAGGGGTGCAGACGGGCAGAGAAGGAAGAAGCGGCTAAGTAGCCCACCCTGGCCAGGAACCTGCCCAGCCCCTTGGAGTGCTCGAGCCAGACTCTCCCAGCACACAAAGCCCGAGTCACTGCCAGACATAATGAAAGTCAGATGAGCCCTGGGCTGGTGTCAGGCTTCCCCCCAACCCTCCGCGGGGTCCCATTCCAGCTGCCAATGAAGACAGAGCTGTGGGTGGGTAAGGATTCTGGGAAGACGCCTGCCCGGGCCACCCGCCAAGCTCAGGAGGAAAGTCCCCCGGGCCCAAGGTTCCCCCACCAAGAGCTCCCCGACTCCTCGCCCTCCCCCTCCACTGAGCAGGGAGATGTGCTTTAATCTCTGGCAAATACTTATCCAGGAGCACAGAGGCGCAGCACCCACGCTGGCAATTACAACGTACTGAGGCCTAAAGTATAAAGCAGGGGAGCAGCACGGGGGCCCTACCCAGCACAGTGGCTCAGCCTTGAATCCCTGAGCCCCCCGACCCACAGACAGCCTCTGACCCGGTCTCATTCCCAGGCAGAGTCGGGGGAGAGGGCTGGACCCTGGATTCTACCCCCATCTGGTGCATGGAATCAGGCACACAGGCAGGAGGTGGAGGGCAACCCCATGATCCACTGGGCCCCACTGCCCCGAGGACACCAGAAACAAGTCCCCCCAGCCTGCCCCTTGTCACCCCATTTCCACCTGTGACAGGCATTCCCCATTTTCTGAATCCTCCCAAATCCTTACAAATCTGGGGTGTGGCATATTTTCTAATCAAACAAAAGTGAGTCAGCCCCTTAGCCTGAGAGGCCCTTGTCCCAGTCTCACGGCCCCGAGACCTGGCCCCACAAGCTGTGGGCCTGCCTCCCTCCACTCCCCCTGGGGACAGCCCTGCCCGGAAGGCCCCTGTGGTCCCAACTGCCTGCAAGGACTCTAGGAGTTTGCCCCCTGATCACCCGCTCACCGCCGGCACTGGAAGCCTAACCAGCTAAGCGCCGGGCCCCTGCTGTCGGCAAGCTCGCAGATGTAAACAGTGACAGCCGCGGGAACAGGTCTAGCTGGGCTGCCGGGACGCGGCGCTGGCCCACCTGGGCTCCGTGGGGCCGGGCGCTGGGCTGCACGGGCGGGCACGAAGATCCGGCTCCGGTCCCTGAACCGGTGAGCCGGCTCTGCGGCAGCCCCCACGCCCGCCGCGCTGCCCCGGGGTGGGAGGGGCGGGGATTCCCGCGGATAGAGGCCCCCGCCCGGCCGCAGATCGGCCGTCCTTGCTCACCCACCTCCAGGCGCGGCAGGTCGGGGTCCAGCTGCGTGAAGCTGTGCAGCACCACCGGGCAGCTGCCGGGGACGCCCACCTCCAGGCGCACCGCGTCCCACACGCTGCGGCTCCGCCGGGAGCCCGGAAACAGCGGCTCGGCGCCGCCCGTAGGCCCGGCCGCCTCGGCCCGCATGCGCTGCACCATGGACGGCTTGCGGCGGCGCGGGCGGCCGCCGGGCCGCGGGAGCCGGGGCGGCGCGGGGGCGGCCCGCGCGGCTCGGCGCTGCCTGCGCTCTGCAGCTGCCGCCGGGCCGCGGCGAGGTCAGCCCGGGGGCGAGCCGGGGCCGGCCGGGAGGCGGGCGGAGGGGCGGGCCGGGAGGCGGGCGGAGCCCCCGGGCGCGGGCGCGCGCCCCGCGCGGCGCAGGTGTATAAGTGGGACGCGCGCTGACGCGCGGCCCCGCGGCCCTGGAAGCCAGCCCCACCTCCCAGGAATCCCAGGGAAGCCCCTCCCAGGCTCTGTGCTCTCGGACAAGTTGCTGCGCTTCTCTGGGCCTCTTTCTTCTTCAGAGCGGCTCACAGTAGGAACTGTGCCTGACGTACAGCGCTCGCGGCGGGCGCGTGCTCCTGAGTCCTGGGACGTGCGTCCTTGGTGCACCCGCCCACTTGGAAGTCTTCAGCGTTGACGTGTGTTTGGTGTGGAGAGAGGGACACTACCCTTGGGGTCTTGGCCTGCACTGTCTCGTTGGGGTCCTGTCTCACACACCCCTCCGCTAGAGGAGGTGGTGCAGGCAGAAGTGAGGCAGGGAGAACGGAGACTGCACCGCTGTCATCAGGGTTGGGGCCTACAGACAGACATTCAGGAAAAGGTAAGGGACAAATGCCAGCAGGGGCACTTTGAGTGCTCAGGGTGCCAGGGCAGTCATCAGGGTAGAAGTGAGGCTGCTGACGCTGGGGAGGGACAGGGCTAGGGAGCCTCAGCTACTGTCTAGAAGCAGGTAAGGAAGAGGGTCAAGAGGGTGTTTGCAGACTCATGAATGCCCTCCTGCACACCCAAGCCACTGCTGGGACCTGCCCGGCCTCAGCCCTTAGGCCTCACAGAGGCTGGCCACCTCCGTTAGCAGCCCTGGCAATGCCACCAGCCTCCCCAGAACCGGTCCCGTACCACCGGGCCTCAGTTTTTCCATCTGTAAAATGAGAGGGCAGACCAGACTACACACATCCCATAAGCATGTCTTGCACACCCACTGTGTGCCAAGCCTCAGATATCCACGGGCAGTGGGGTCCCAGCAAGCCCGACCCACTGGTGTGCCCATCTAGGCAGCTTGTTCACCCACCAGGAAGTTTTCCATCTGGGCATAAGGCAAGACCTTGACAATTTGCCAGATTCTATGAGGGGCATTAAAAACACTCATGCCCTTGGACTTGATTAATCCCACTCTTAGGAATTCACCCCAAGGAAGCAATCAGAGGTGTGAACATGGATCTCTAAACACGGATGTATATGGAAACCTCTATTACAGCTCTTCTAATGGGATCCACTCAAATGCACCCCGTGCATATCTCACCCCAGGAGAACGGGAATGAGGGGCACCCTCTGCTGGAACTGAGAAGCCAGAGAGCCAGGATACAGACGGGGCTCAGACACGCACACATGCATAGGGGCAGGGGGACCTCCTGGGCAAAAGTAAAGGTGGCAATTTCTGGGTGGTATTATACACTTCTTCTTTTTACTTCCAGAATTCTCTGATTTTTCTAGAATACTTTAATAATCAAGAACATGTAGTAAATGCTGAGTTTTGTTTTGCAAAGCACAGTGAGTAGATTTGGTTTGGGGTGGAGACCCCTAACGGGCTGTTTAGGGAGCTTCTGGGCCCTGCCCCGAGGGAGGGGGTGGTGGGTGGGGCACATCCAGAGGAAGGAGGTCCTCAAAGAGCAACAAAGGGTGACCTAGACACTGGACACTGCCCTCTGGCCAGAAGCTTCTCCTCCCACTCCTGCTCCCAAGGCCACGATCTCAGCGCCTCTGGGAATTCAGAACTCGCCCAGGGAATCCAGCACCTGCCTGGCGCTTCCTTGTCTCTTTGCTGTGCTGTTTCTCTCTTTCTCCCCCGGAGGAGCCTGAGAAGCAAGCTCATGCCCATTTCATAGCCAGGGAAGGGCCCGTGCAGGCCAAGTGATTCATGAGGGCCGGCGGGGAGCGCCCAATGTCACCACCTCTCTGACCTTGAAGGTCTGGGCGCCAGGGTTGGGGGGCCCAGATAGGTTGGAGAGGGGAGGGTGGGGAATTCCATCACTATGCACCCCCAACACGGCTGGCCAGGCTGCCTCCCAACAAACTGCCTGGAAATAATCTGTGCAGAGGGGGCAGGGTGGGTATCCTTTACCTAAGCAGTCCCTCTGGTTAATGTCTGTCTGTTTTTATAAACATTAGGCTGTGGGAACCATATGGTCTCTGTTCCAACCACTCAAGTCTGCCCTTGCAGCATGAAAGCAACCACAGACAGTATATATGAGTGTGGCTATGTTTCAGTAAAACTTTATATATAACCAAAAATGGGTGGTGGTGTTTTTTTGAATACAATTCATACAAATGTATGTGACTGTGTTTCAGTAAAACTGCAGGTACAAAAGCAATTTCCCTTGTTTGCCCCTTCCTTGGGGCTCCCCTCCTGGGGCCCTGGCAAGCCTGCTAGCCACTCCAGCGGCCCCCCCCCCTTAAAACACTTGGTTCCCAGGGCGTCAGAGGGGCATAGAGGTCAGACTTAGGCACTGAAATGCCTGGGTTTGAAGCCCAGCTCCACCCCTGTGTTACTTCGTGACCAACTCTCCCCCAGACAAATCACCCCACCTCCAGGGCACCATTTTCTCCTGTGTGAAGGGGGCATAATTAAAGAGACAGCACAGGTTAAGGACCTCGCATTTGTGCTCTGTGACCCCAGCCAGGCAGGCCAGAGACTGTCCTCACTGTCAGTGACAGGGGCTGCCACTCATGGGTGCCTCCCATGCACAAGGCCCTCTCCTGAGTACTCATGGACTTCCCCTCATAATCCTTCCCCAGAGCTGTGGGGTCGAGGAGACCAGGACAGCAGGTGCCACCTGACAAAAGAACACAGAGCTCCCCACGAAGTGTTCTTGCCAAAACCCAAATGTGACTCCAACCCAGCCTCCGCACGTAGCGACCATATGGGGGGATTACAGGGGACAGAGGAGCACGTTAAGCACACCCTGCGGATGCAATCCCCAAACTCCAGCCTGCGGGAATCTCTGTGGGACAAACCACCCAGTTTCTCCAACAAATACATTTCAGGGAAAAAAATAAAGGGGAAATAACTACTAAAAGAAAGGTAACAGACATCACCAAATGCAACATGTAGATCCAGGATTGCATTTGAACAGGGCAACCATTAAAAAAACAAACCTAAAATACTATTAGGATTATTTTGCATAGCACTGGATTATTTGATGCAATTTGCTTCATTCTTTGGGCTTGATCATCGTATTGTGGTTATTAGAGTAACATACTGGAATGTTTATCAAATAATGCACTTGGGACTTGCATAAACACTGTCCGCTAGGGGAGAAGACGGTGGGGCAACAGGAGCAGAAACTAGAGCGGCCCTGCACTGCGCTCCCTATTGCTGAGGCACCTTTATGCCATTTCCCTCTACTTTTCTACTTGGAATTTTCCACAAAAAAGTTAAAAAAAGAAAAAGGACACAGTTTGGGATTCATCCTCAAAGCCATTTAGACTCCCAGCAACCAGTTAGGAGAACAATGATCTTCCGACCCCGGGCCGTGACAATGACAGCTCCACTTCCCGCACTGCTCGCCCCATGACCACACGCACTCCGCACGCACAGAGGCACTGGGCTTCCTTTGGGGGTTGAGGCTGTGGGCAGCTGGGAGACTGAGTCACACAGCTCAAACGGGGCTGGAGTGACCTTGGGTGAGTGAGGACCAAGGCTGGGATACGCCCCTGGAGGTTCTGCTGGAGAAACGGGGCCCAGAGCCCTGTAGAAAGGGCGGTGGTCGCTGGAATCCTGCTCCCAGCTCAACCCGCCGCCCCGCCGTCCCAGCCCCCAGCCTCTCCCCAGGGAAGCCCCTGAGAACAGCGCCGGGCTGTGCAGGCTCTGAAGCTCCTCGCAGAGGCAGCTTACAAGGCAGGCTGAGAACTGACAGCCGGAGATGAGAACCAGGCCAAACCCAGCCCACGTGTGTGTTTTGCTTGGCTTACAAAGTGTTTTTAAATTTTTGAGCCAACATTAAAAGGTCAGGTGATTTCATATAAAAATCCACATTTCCGTCTTCTCCTGCAACTTCAGACAACCTGGCCACACTGGGTTCGCGTTCCCACACGACAGGATGCTGGGCGGGGGCTGGCAGGCAGCTGTCCCCTTAGCCAGGGCATGTGCTTGTGGGTTCGCCACAGTCCCCCCAGACCTTCAATTACTCCCTGGATTAGAAGCCCCTGAATAGCCACCCCACATCTGTGACTCCATCCATCCCACCATTGGTCCCCAAGATGCATGGCAGCCAGAGGGGTCTCGACCCTTCAAAGGCCCCCAGCACTGCCCTCAGGCCAAAGACCAGCTGCTGGCATAGCCCCAGCTTGCCTCCCGGGCACCCTCTCACACCGCGCCCAGCCAGGCTCACTACTGTCGCTACAGAACCACTACAGTCCCTGGAGCCACAAGTCCCATGCTTCCAACCTTCCACCCATCTTTGACCCAGTACGTGATAGGTAGATGCTGCTCCAAAGGCCATTCAGATCAAGATACAGCCATGCCTTTGCACAGGGCCCTAGGGAATGGGGTGTGGGCCCTGGGTGCCACTCTGGGGAGGTCTGCCAGGCACACAGCGGCTCCTCCAGGCAATGCCTAGGCAACCACAGGCCTGGCGGGCCCCTCCTTCAACCTGGGCTTGGCTGAGGCATGGAGGGAGCTGATGGCCCAGTGAGGAACTGCAGCCAGATACCCCGGCTTGGGTCAGGCCCTGGCGGAAAACCTCTCACCTCTCTCTGGACAGGTAGAGATCACCCGGTCTGTCTGTCTGTCTGTCGTTTGTGGTCTATAATTAGGGTTGGGGGAGGATACTGAGAGGGTGTGGCCTGGCCAGGCTCCTCAGTCATTTCCCAACACCACTGTCACCATTCCTGGCCTGCCTGGGTCCTGGGGTGGCCCTCTGTGGGCAGATGAACACACGCCTTGGCAGGAGGTGACGTACCTGGGGAGAGCGTGGGAGCTGCTGGCTTAGCCCCACCTCTGCCGCTGGTTCCTGGGAGCCTCCAGGGCTACCCCCTGCCCCCTCCTCGTAGGAAGGAGGGGGTTCCCACAGGCTGGAGGCTAAGCTCAGAGGTAGTCAGGAGGCGGGAGGTGAAGCATCCCAAATTCCAGGAGGCCATCCTGGGTGGAGGGAGGTGATATCAGCATCACCCCAAATCTCTGATCTCACAGGGCGTTGCTGTCCCAGGGCAACTAGAGCAAGAATGCGTGAGCCACGGAAGTAGCCCTAGATCAGGATCCCGAAGGCTCTGGATCAGCCATGAGCTCGCTGGGCGGCCTCACTGTCCTCCCCAGAAGCAGGCGCTCGTGGCCCCTGACATATTTAACCCCCTGACATTGGAGGGGGGGCACTCACAGGGGCCTCTGTGCATCCAGGGTCACTGTGATAAATGCTGTCCACAGCAGGAAGCGGGGCCACTCTGACAGCTGTCCCCCACTCCTGGGGCTTTCAGGGCCGGGCCTGACACCCAGGGGTCACAGACCCCTGCCACCTCTGAAGGTCACCAATCCAGTGTGTGATGGTCTGAGGTGGAGGGCGGCAGAGGAGAGAGGAAGGGAAGCAGAAGAGGAGACACAGACAGACAGATGGACTGAGACTCTGCCACTGAGCCCTGAATATGGAGAATAACAGAGACAGGAACTGTGGGAAAGGGGAACAGTCGGAGCTGCAAGGTCCCAATCCCTCCCAGAGCTGTCACCGGCGGAGCCCTGGGCACACATGGCCCGGAAGGGAGCCTAGGTTTGGGAAAGTCTCTCCAGGTTTGGAGCCTGGGTTTGTGTTCAGGTCCCAGCTCTGCACCTTCCCAGCCTCAGTTTCCCCATCAGTAAGACAGGAACAATAAGAATACCAATAACAGTACCACCACCTGGTTTTCGGCGTTCTCAGCGGCAGATGATAAAACTATGTACAAAACCCTCGGTAACTGCAAAAGCACCATGTGAGCAGGAGCCGCTAGGACAACGCACAGCCATCTGCCCCGACGTGCCCTGGCGAGGAGCAGGGAGAGAGGCTGGCCGGGGTGGGACCCTGGCCAACCCCCCCACTCCCCCACTCACACCCAGAACGGGAGATAGAGACTCCCCTAGGCTCCCAGCCCAACTCCTTCAACCAGTTCTGAGAGCAGGCCAGAAGTCACGGAACCATCCTTGGGGTGGCGGGCGCTGGCTGTGACCCACCCAGCCTCTCAGCAGAGGCTCTGGCTGCCCTGGAAACTCACCTCAGTGGTCAGTACTGGCAGAGGTGCAGGGCAAGGCGTGGGGCTCCGGAGAGTGGCGCGACGGGCGATGGCCCTCCGCCTGGCAGTCACCACAGAGACACAGGCAAAGAACACCCAGCCCTTCCTGATCCTGGGCCCGGTGGGCCCAGCTTCCCGGGCCATGGCACGGCAGGAGCCAGGGTGGGCTCTGAGGGAGGCCCTCTGCCAGTCTGACTGTCTGTCCACTTGCCCCAGTGGAATTGAGCACCTGAGTGCCTAGGCCTGGTGTCACCCAAGTGGCTGTCATACCTGTCCCCGTGATGGGCAGGGCCAGGAATTCACACATGTACCAGGCCATGGGCTGGTCAAGGATGTGTGGACAGGGCTCTGGCCCAAGCTGGGCAGCATCTCCTGTTCAGACCTGCCCCTCTGGGGTGGACCCAGCTGTCTCCTCTGTCACCCCAAGGACCCAGCCTCACTGCCCCTGCCTGCGAGGAAATCACCAGAGTCACAAAGGCGCAGGTACAAGTCACTGAGCTCACAACAGGGCTCAGCCAGCAGGGTCCCCCGGTGGGTGCAAGCCCAGCCAGGTGCCGTGGGGACAAAGGATTCCCCTGGCTCCCTCCAAGCCACCCACCTCATTCCTGAAGCCTCCCCTGCCACTGGGCCCTCAGAGAAGCTCCACCCTGGCCCCCAGACAGACTTCATTTTAAACTGCAGGGACCAGCCTAGGGTTGCCAAGTATTTATTTTGCCAAGAAAGAAGGGTAGTAAAAAAAGATAATAATACCATTACCACCACCACTGTAATAATTTCTGAGAGACATGACATGCCGTCGGAAAAAGGGCGTCACTAAGGAATGCGTTTGGCTCCAAGAACTCACCACCTTGTCCCCATTTTCTCATTTCACTGCAAACCAGACATAGGAAGCCATCAATTGAGCCCAACACACCCATTTTGCAAATGGAAAAATTGAGGCCCGGGGTAGCAGGGACTTGCCCAAGATCTTGCGGGAGGAATCCAGGACTATCTGTCCGAAGCTCTGCAGAACCTGCGGATGCTCCTTCCATCACTGTTCAGAGCCTGGATCCCCAAACCCAGAAACCCCCGGGGCAGACAGAGCCTGGGAGGCTGGGCTGATTCCTCACCGTCCTGGGACCCAGGCTGCAAGCAGACCACAGAGGCCGGGAGGAGAAGGGAACGGGCAGGGGCTCCAGAGCTGGCCCACAGGCACACCCCAGGGCCCTGTGGGGTGGCCAGGACCCGGGTGCCACCCTCGCGGCCGCCCTGCTAGCACTTGCTCCGCCTCTCCAAGCGTCTCACTTCCTCTTCCAGTGGCTTTGTGGGCCCCAGGGGCCCTAGCTGAGTAGGTGGCTCATTGCCCGCAAGCTGAGACCCGGCTCCTGTCCCCACTGGAGCTGCCTCCCTGTAGGACTTACAGGTTCCTCTTTTCTCCGAGCCTCGGTTTCCTGAGCCGTTATGGGGATGCAGCTTTACAGGTTTTCAAACTTAAATTCCTCCCTCTCTTTGGCCACACCTGGAGCTCCTGACCGTGACCTTTTACCACTGAGCTCTGGCAGAATTTATTTCATGGAAAAAAAGAGTCCATGCACCCAAGTTAGGATGCCCTGGGGTGGGAGCTCTCTAGGGAGTGTGGATAGCCGTGCACTGGTGGGGGTACCTGGGCAGGTACCAGAGAAAGGCGGCGGGGGTTCTGGCCTGCCTCCCTTGTCCACCCTCATGCCTGCAGCCAGAGCATGTCCCCCCTGCAACCCCCTCCCAACCGCTCATCCCCCACCCGCAGGAGAAGCCCAAGTCCTCCGTGTGCCCAGCTCTGGGACCCTGGGCCAGTGACCCGTTGTCACTCACTGCCTCCGTGTCCTCCTCTGTCAGTCACATGGGCCACCAGAGGATCCTACAAGAACTGCTGAGTCCTACAAGAACCAGGCCTGGCTCATGGTTGGCAACGGGGAACATGCATTCTGGTGTCTCATGGTCACACACCTGCCCCAGTGCCTGACACGTAATACACATGTAACAAATGTTGCTGGGTATTGCCCATTCCAGGAGAACCGTGGCCCGGCTCCATCCCTAAGAGCAAGCCCAGGTGGCTGGCTTGGTCTGTCCAGTACTGGTGTGGGCCCTGCAACCAGAACCCAGGGGATGACTCGGAAATGGTTGTTGTCTAAAAGCAAGGCAGCCATGGTCCCTGGGGAGGGAAGCGGAGAGGGCGGCTCAGGTGCACATCCCAAGGCTAGGCCAGCACAGCAGGCCTCTGGGGGCTCCAGCAGGACCCAACTGAGGCAGGGGTCAGGAGACTCCCAGGACAGGGGCAGCCCTGGGTTGCTGGGCCATCCACAGCCCTGGCCTCTCACCCCCACATTACCAGTCACTTGAGCATTGCTTCACGCTGTCAGATGGCCCATTACATGTACGGGTGAGCTCTCCTGAGACTTTGGGGGCACGGATGAAACGGGGGAGGCAGAGGGCCTGATTTCTCCCTTCTGGAACTCCTGGGCACCAAACAAGTCTCCCTGGCTCTTCCCCAATGACCCCACGAGCCTCCCACACGTACCGCCCCCACATTCCCACCCCCCAGCCTCCAGCACAGTCAGCCAGGTCTCAGAGCCCAACCTGGGGCTATTCCTTTCGGAGGGAGCCACCAGGCCCAATCCAGGCAGGGCCGCCCAGGGCCGTGGGCAGGGAGCTTGCTGGCAAGAAATACAGGAGCCCTGAGGAGGCGGGGCGAGGGAGGGGGGAGGCGGGCGGGGCACCACCCCCACCGCCTTGGGGAGGCAGAGGCGCCTTTGTTGCCCAGCTGCCTGGCGTCACGTGGCGCGCCACATCACTGTCACCGCCCTGAACGGACACCTGGCATGGAGAGCCAGGGGCTGGGGGCTGAGGACAGTTCGGGGAGTCCGCCTGCACCCTCACCACTTTGCCCCTTTCCGGGGCTGGGCCTTCTGAGGACCGGAGTGCGCCCACCACTTCCTGTGCACAGCGCTCTGTGCGGGCACCGCGTGGGGGAACACTCGCACCAGCCACACAGGCTACCACCATCCCCATGCTTGTCCCAGGACTGAGGTCCCAGTTCCCAGCGCAGCCAACAGTCGCGCAGTGCTCTGTCCACAGTCCAGCTAGACCTGGGATAATGCACCTGGCTGGCCACACACAAGCCCAGACAGACCAAAATGCCACTCCTGGACGCACGGCTGCTCATGCCCCTCTCCACCCAGGCTCGAGGGCGGGTGCGAAGCACACTGTTTATAAACACTTCGCGGCTGTCGCTAGGGGCTGTGACTCAGAGCCAGAGTGGGACTCCTCTCCAGGCTGTTTACTGGGCACAACTTCCTGTCCAGGAAGCAGACAGGAGAGGCCGGCCTGCGTTTGCTAGTCTTCCCTGCAGCCTCCTGACGTGACGCGCGGTCCTGGTAGAGACAGGGGTACAGCCAGTCCCTCTTCCCTTCGTTTCTGGGACCCTTATCAAGTCGCCCAATGCATGCAGTCGTGGCCAGCCTGGCTCTGCGAGGTGGGGATGATGCAGCAGCCAGGCACAGGAGCAACCCAGTCCTCGTGCTCAGGAAAGGGTTTAGGTCCAGGGAGCAACTACTCTGGCCTCACGTCGGTCTTTGGCTCTGAGAGATTCCCAGGGACCAGAGCACTGCAGACACCTACCACCTTGCAGCCCAAAAGCAAATGCCTGCCCACATTTAGAAGCCTTAGAGGTAGAAGTTCCTGATGCCCCTCAGCTTCCAGAGCCCAGCCTGGCCCTGCCTTTGGTGCTCCATGGAGACAAAGCACTTTTTCACTGAGTATCTGTAAAACAGATGCAGCCACAGTAATTATCTCTCCTCTAAAATGGAGAAGATCGAGGCCCAGAGAGGGCAAACCACTTGCCCAAGGTTGCACAGCACATCAGTGCCAAAGCCAGGTGCACACCCGGGCCTGTCTGGCCCCAGGGTAGCTTGCTTTCCTCCACTCTGCAACGGGTAAGTGGAATTTGTTGCCAGCAGCACAGGCAAGCTTGGGGCTGCTGACCCTGCATGTGGCCCAGCTCAAGATTCTGACTCCCATTTCCCCCGTTCACCTTCTCCCCAGTCCAGTGTCTAAGCTGGAGTCAGTGGTCCTCCAGTATCTCTACTACTCAACCGATGTGCCAGTGTGGATGTCATTTAATTATCAGGATGTGTGAGGCAGTCTGCAGGTGAGCTCAGGGCCAGCGGCTGGGAGATGGCACCGAGGTCACCCACGGCCACACAGATGCCTTGGGGCTGGAGCTCCCAGCGGCTCCTGGCTTTCTACAAGAGCGGAGGGTGATACTACCCTCATGGTGCCCTTCCACGGGCAGGGGGCCCCTGCTCTGCAGTAGGGCCGATGGGGGCCAGAGACTCGGAGCGACACATGCTTGAACAGGGAGGCCCCTTCCGCTGCTTGAGGCTGAGAGCTGGGGATCCCTGGAAAGGGGGAGCGAAAGGAGGCACATGACATGGGAGCTGTTGGCTGAGGCTGGGTCCCGCCCCAGGGCAAACAGCAACCCCAAGGTCACCTGCTCCACCTGCTGATTCACCCACCACAGGGCTCCTCTGCGCTGGCCGCCAGCCCACTGGCCCCTTCCACCAGCCCACTGAGTCACACAGGTTGCCAAGAAGCTGAGGACCTGAGAACCTGGGCCCAGCCCAGCCACTCCTGCTGGCTTCATGCCCAACACCAGTGCCCCCCTTCCGCGGCAGCTCAGGACAGCTCCCCACCCCTTTGGGCCTGCCCACTTCCAGCTCAGAGAGGAGCCCAATGCCCAACTGTGGGATTAGAGAGGCAGCTATGAGCTGGGGGTCCTGCCCCTTGCTGGCTGTGGGAATCTGGCCAGTTACCTCCCCACCACTGAGCTTCGTCTTGGCCCATACATGGGGGTGATCTCTGCCTCCAAAAGCATGTACAAGTTTAACAGAATACTGGGGGCAAGCACCTAGGATGGGGCCTGGCATGGGCCAGATGTTCAAACAAATGTCACACCAAAGCTGCCTAGCAATGTTCTCTGGGAGGACTTGGCAGCTCTCCTTTTTAATTCCCAAGTCAGGGATGAGTGAGACTTTGTACAAAAGCAGTCGTAATGTCACAGCAATGGCAAATTACCATAGAACTCTCTAGATGATTTAAAGGTATCTCATATCCCTGAGGACTAGTAACAGAGCTTGTAGCCCAAATTCCGCCGACCAGTACTACCCCCAAAGACCTCTCGAGGCAGGCTGGGTGCCCACCACAGAGCACGGAACTAAACAGAGAACCACCTTCTGGTCCTGGGCACAATAAGGAAGATGCCCGTGAAGGTAAGGATGCAGCAGGAGAAATCAACAGAACAGGGACGGGGCTGGGTGTGTGGGGTCGGGTCACTGGTAGGGCAGGCGCGGAGGTGCAGCCAAAGACCAGGAAGGGCCGTTAAGGAAACAATCCATCTACGTCGGGACACCCCCACCTCCGACTGCCCTCCAAGCTCCCTGGGGGCGGCAGCCACATCTGTCCTGTTCACCCCTCACACCCCAACGCCTGGAATGAAGCCCAGCGTGGAGCAAGTTCTAACTGCTAACAGGTGGGTGGTGACTATGCCACTCGCTCGTGCACACAGCCCATCACAGGAGCTTTGTGTCCCAGTGCTTTTTCAGTTCTTAAAATTGGAAGGGCTCGATGCTCCTTGAGAGCAAAGACTGTTCCCTCACGTACTGATGCCTACAAAGGTCCCTGGCACACTGTGGGCTCTCCACAGATACCGGGATGAACAAGTGGTCTCGGTCCGGAGTGATCCTCAGCTACAATGTTCCCAGACTCAAAAATATTCAGAGGTCAGGGATACGGAGTTCTTCACGGGGAGATCACAAGGAAAGCTTTGGGGACCAGGCTGTGAGGCCGGAAAGGAGCCTGTGGGATGGCAAGGAGGAAGGGTACAGGAAGGGTAAGGCCCTCTCTGCCACCCTGCCATGCAGGAGCTTTCCAGAGAGCTAGGCCGGGCGCAGAGGTGGGCGGCAGGCCCAGGCAGGGCAGCCAGGCTTTCTGGGAAGCAGAAGCCTGGATGTTCCCAGAAGCCAGCCTGCTTTGGGATGCCAGTGGGGGAGGCAGGCAGGCAGTTCAGCTCTGGTTCAACCTGGTGTTTTCCTCCTTCCTAAATGCCTGGCCTGATGATAACTCTTGGGGAATGGGTCTCTGCTCATCAGCTAAGTAGAGGTGCTCCGGTGTGGTGTGGCAGGCTAAGCCCCTCCCCACAGCACAGCTGGGGCTGCTGCCACTGAGGCTGGGGGCAGGGAGCTGAGCCCACAGGCAGGCCCCTGTGCCCAGCAGGGCCTGGTCACTCACAGCCTCAGGACCAGGGAAGTCGGGACAAACGGGCCCTTGTGGTGAGAAGGCTGCCCGCCGTGCCAGGGACGCTGTGTGCCCAGTGCCACCACCCGCCTGCCTGCGGGGGCCCAGGGCCTGGGAAGTTGGGCTGCCCTTTCAGAGGAGGACCCTCTGAGCTGCCCTGGCTTCTGGGAAGGATCTGTGGCTCCAGCTGGCTGCCGGGAGGCGGTGGTGCTGGTGCCTGCTGCCCTCATTCCCACAGTCCTCCTCCTAGGAAGTTCCCCCGTGGGGGTGGAGGGCAATGCCTCGCGTTTTCAGGGCTCTGGGACCAAGTGAGCTTCAGAAACACCACCTTTGTTCTACTGCCCGTCTACAACCCCCTGGCCTTGGCTCGCTCCTTGCTTTCTCCTGCGGAAGGCAAGGATCCGGGGCCTCTCCTCTCTGCCTCTGCCTGCTCACGGGCGGCACGCATGATGGGGACAGCAGAGCGCAGTGGCCTCCCCTGCCCAGGGACCCTCGAAGAGCAGCAGAGTTTCTCCATGCCAACATCAGGCAATAGAGCATCTGCCCGTGCCAGGCCCCATGCTGACCACAGAGCCAGCACAACTCTGAGCTGGGCACACTTACTCACCCATTTAACAGATAAGAAACCTGACACTCAGAGGTTGAGGACCATGAACACTCAGGCCTCCCAGGGTCAAGGCTCTGGCCTGCTGCTCTGAAGGGGCAAGATGCAAACACACACATGTACGGGCCTTCACGACCCACATGGCATTCCCCCAGCCCGGGAGCCAGTCGTGTGTCTGCTGGCACATGATGAACAAGTTCATATATGCTCAAACGTGTACACTCAACAGAGCAGGGAAACACTCCGAAAGCATGCACATTTACATGCATGCTCCAGAACCCACACTCAACCCCAGGAGCCCAGATACACCCCCCAACTCCCTGCAACTCTGCCAGACAGCGTTGGGCACCCCGGGTCGGACACCTGGTGAGCATGCTCCCTCAGGCCTGCCCCATACCTGCTCCTGGCAGGGCTGGTGAGAGCGGACGGAGGCGCATGTTCTGTGCAGAGGTTTCCTGGTCCCAAGTGGCTGGGAAGAAAAACTCTTGAAATCCTGAAGAACTGCAGCTGTTCCCTGCTGAGAGGGAGCACGTGGTGCTGCAAGCTCCCCCGGGCACTAGCCTCTGCCTGCTCCCCACTCCAAGCACACAGCCGTCACCTACCTGGCCACCCAGGGCCGCAGGCCAGGTGACTGACTGCCTCTCCCTTGAATACCAGCCCTGAGCAACTAGAGGGTCAAAGGGCACCCTCAGACATCTTCCGGGTCACCACACCCTGTGGGGGGCCAGGGGCCTGGAACTCTGGCTTCAGTGAGGAAGGTGATCCAGGCGGGGCTCACCTCCAGGAGGGGCACACCATGTGGCCTGGGCAATTTACTCAACTTCTCTGGGCCCCGGATTCCCCACCTGGAAAAACGAGCAGATTCAACTCAGGGCCCACGCCAGGTCCCCAGGGGCAGTCAGTGATGCCAGTCTCCACAGCCGGCAGGCCACACAGCCATCTCTTTCCTCGGCAGGGAACAGACATTTCCTGCCACCGAGAAGGGCCTGCCTGCTCTGGCCAGGCGCTGCAGGGCCATTTCCCACACTCTGACACCCACGTGTCCACAGGAGGAGAGGACGAGGCCGGAGAAGCTAGGGAACCCACCTGCCACTGGTCCTGCAGCCCAAGCCACGGCTCCCACTCCCAGACCTCCTTCCCCAGGACCTCTACACAGCCCACCTGCTGCCGGCCCTGGGGCTGCCTCTGTGATTGCTGCCAGTGGACATAATCTGGGCTGGGCTCCCCTTCCCTCCAGCCACAGCCCAGCCAGATGGGGGTAGGGGGAGCAAGAATCCCGCTGGGAGGGACTCACTCAGGTGGTGGCTGCCCCGAGGGCTTAGACACCCTCCTCCTCCCCTCCATTCTCACCCTCCCAGTTTTGAGCTGGAGAGCTGCAGGGAAGGCGCCTCCTGAGACAAAGGCCTGTGGTCACGATGGGGTCCCTCTGGTTCCACAGGAGTGGAAGGCAGGGAGGTTCTTGGGCTCAGGGCCATTCACTGGCCAAGGATCCCTCCCTCCCATGTGCTCTCACGGCCTAGGGCCACCCCTCCACACCCCAGCTCACGCACACCTGCTATCTCAGGTGATGTCGGAGAAGAGCCCCGGGAATGCATTCCAACCTAGAAATGGGGAGGTAGGTGCCCTCCAGCCCCCTCTTATCCTGCCTGGGGGGGGCAGCCCTCTGCAATGTGGCCCCCTCCCAGGCCTAAGGCCTCCTACCTCCCCTAACCCTCCACTGCCCTCAGGGCTGGGCTCACCTCTTCCGCCTGCACCCCGGGCAGGACCACCACCATGAATGCCACAGGGGCTGCACCTTGCCAGGGCCCCCGGCAGGGGATTGTGCCTGCTGTCACCAGGCACCCAGTGCTGGGCACTGTCGTAGATACCGGGCAAGCCGTTGTCTGCACTGCCTACGCCCCACCCCTCCCCCTGCTGGAAACAGGGAGGCGAGGGAGCAACCCGAACCCACCACTGCCCCCAGACGGAACATGTGTGCGGGGCACAGGACGGAGGGTGCCATGGGAGCCTACCCCAACTCTGGAGGCGGGCACACCTCCTCCCCATTTGACAGGTGAGGCCTAGGAGCCTCAGAGGGGTGAGGTTACGGCCCAAGGACACATGGGGAGCGAGAGGTCATAGTCAGATTAGGATCCAGGCTACCTGATGGCACCAGAAAAGCCGTGGCTTTGGGTGGGGGGCACCGAGAGTCCCATCCCTCACTGCTCGCCCAGAGAGAACACCCTAGGGCAGCCAGGCCTCACACACTTCTGCACCCCCAAACCCCAGGGGGGTATTCTGGTCCCCGCCCTCCTCTCCTCCATTCCTCACTCTCTCCTGGGGTTGGGGCTTCTGCACCTCACTCCCTCCCCAACTGACACAAGCCCCGTGTCCTCAGTGCCCACAAACGAAAGTCCCAGAGTCCACAGGGCTGATTTGCTTCTATGCCCACCCTTTCCTCAGCCAGGAGAACAGTGAAGACCCGATAGGTCTGGTGCCCATTCCAGGACACTCGGCAATAAGCCCTGAGCTGGGACACAGACACAGGCGTCCAGCTCCAGAGCTAGTGGCCTTAAGCCGAGCGCCAAGGTGGAAGCAGGCAGGTGGACGGGCCGGCATGGACGCTGGCCTGGTCCCGGCCCCTGCAGCCCCAGAGCCGCAGTAGGTGGCGTGTACAGGGCAGTGTCCAGGTGCTGAATGGTGAACACACCGGGCAGGGGGTGATGGGAAGCCGAGGCTAGTGAGCAGGGACACACGAGGCTCACACAGCCAGGGAGGCTCAGGGCTGGCCCAGGGCCACGGCGCATCTGCCCTTCCAGGGGCTCTACCTCTTGCCTCCCGCAGCCGCACCCTGCCTGGCCATCCAGCCCCCAGGCCCAGCTTGCTAATGGCTGCAGGATGCAGAGTGAGACCCACAGGGTGGCAGGCCAAGCTTCCCCCACTCTGGCTGGCATATGGTGCCATCTGCTGTGCCCTCTCACCCTGCATTTCCTGACATTCTGCCGCCATCAGCCGTCACTCAGGTATCCAGGAAATAGCCTCCATTGCTAAGGGACTGGCCTGATGCCAGGTGGCTGGCAGGCAGGGTGGGGCAATGGGGAGGGCTAAGCAGACTGGGGTTTCCCTCAGGAAGGATCCAGGGCGCAGGGGCTGCTGGGCGGGGGTGGATGAGCTGCGAGAAATACTGACGCCAGGTCCCCACACAGGCCCTGGGAAAGCCCAGCCCTGAGCCTTCCTGAAAGCAAGTGTCCTGGGGGCCTGAAGTTACCAAGCAGCTACTCCGCGTTGCCGTGGGAACTCTCCCTTCTTCTGGGGCTTGCCGTTTTTAGGGGGATGCCTCTCCTCTCTACCTCCTCACCCTGCCCTGGCTGCCCCGGGAGGAGACACGGAGGTTCCTTAAGCTCAGCCCCTCACCTGGACAGAGACCTACCAGGCACACCCCTCAGAGAAGCCTGGGAGGATCAAACATCGAAAACCCCAAGAAAATGCCCAGGTCAGAGCCCAAGGCCTTCATGAGGGCAGGGAGAGGATGACAGGGGCTCATTAGCTCTGTTCATGGCTCCACTCCCACTGTTTACCACCACCTCGGGGCCTGCCAGGCCCTGACTGTTGGAAGCTCACAGTGATTGGAAGAAACCTATGCCCAGACCCTCCCAGGCTTGTTGGCACAAAGGGCTGTGCCCCCACCAGCCCTGCCACTACCTAGCTGCAAAAATCCCTTTGCCTTCCAGTGCCTTGGTTTCCCCACCTATAGGTGAGGAGGGCAGTGGTGCCTATTTCATAGGTACAGTGAGACACTGCAGCCCAAGGCTGGGCTCAGGGCAGGCGCTACAGCCTGGCTGGCGTGACCAGGCACGTCCTCAGCAGGGACAGAGATGTGGGAGTGGCCTGGCAGGTTTCTCTGCAGAGCACAGTCCCCTGCCGGTGCGCCCCTGATAGAAGACCACCAAATGCAGGTTCCTGGGCTCCCACTTACTGCCTTCTCCCTGGGGTCAGCTGCTTGTCCCACACCCTGTGCCCACATTCCTTCTCTAGGGTCGCTCGGATTGAAGCCAATATGCTCCACACGGGCCAGGCGCTCAGCAGAGGCCCTTGATAAATATCTGTTGTGCAAATCAGTGATCCACTGTCAAGCAGCCTCAGCCCGTGGGATTCGGAAGTGTCTGGGGGGCCACAGCAGGCAGTGGCTTCCACTTCTTGGGCCAGCGCCATGCTGGGCACTCTGCTTCATCCCACGGATGCCCATGGGGCGCACTGCCTGGGGCAGAGCCCAGGGTCTCTGCTCCTCAGCTCCAGATGGCATCCCCACTCTGTGTAAGAGGACAGGGCAGAACCCCAACAGAAGAGCAGTGGGGGAGAACCCCCTTGGGGCAGGGTCTCCAGGGCAGGGGCCCCTCAAGTCTCAACAGTCCACCCATCCCCACAGCTGCCTTCTATTTGCCCCCCAGATGTAGACATGCAGCTGCCATGCTCTACAGTAATGGGGAGCCGTCTGGAAACCACACTTGTCATCACAGCTGCAGGGCCCCTGGAAACCGCCAAGGGCCGGCTCAGCTTGCAGGTGAAAGAGGACACACGAACTCCGGGCCTCTGCGGGTCTGGCCCCACTGGGCTCCCCGGCCTCCCACCACAGGTGCCACCCAGTCGTTGCCCCTGGTCCCGCCTTGCTTGGTTTCCTCCATGGTGCAGGCAGTGCCCGGGTGCCTGTGCTCCTGCTGTTTACAGCTCAGTGTCGTCGGCAACTGAAAGCAGCACTGGGGCGGCCACAAAGAGGTCACAGCGCCCCCTGCTGTCCCTGACAGCACACACCCCAGGCTCCACTCCTGCTCCACAACCCAGGGCTGCGGCTGAGTTCCCCAGACCTCCTCAGACCCCAGCTGCTCCCCCCAGCCCTGTGGGCACCTAGGTACCTGGCCTTGCGGGGGAGCATCACTCCAACCCCTCTGTTGGCAGATGCATGGCGTTCCCCCCAAAGATAAGTTGAAGTTTAATCCCAGGCACCTGTCAATGAGACCTTATTTGGAAACAGGTTTTGGCAGATATAATCAAAGCTAAGATGCTGTCACACTGGATCAAAGCAGGCTGTAAGCAAACAACTGATGCCCTTGTTAGAGGAGGGGAAATAGGACCAGACACACAGAGGAGGCCACGTGAAGACTGAAGCAGAGTTTGGAGTGATGCACCTACAGGACAAGAAACACTCAGATGTGCTGGCAGTGCCCGAGGAAGGGCTCCTTCCCTGCAGCCTCAAAGCTGCAGGGCACGGCCTGCCAGCACCTTGATTCTGGCCTTCCTGCCTCCAGAACTGAGAGAATAAATGTCTGTTGTTTTGAGCCGCCCAGTTTGTGGTCTTCTGTCACAGACGCTACAAGAAACTACTAGAACTTTGCCTCTGCTCCCGCTGGACACCCCACCTCTGCTGCCTTGAGCAAGTGCAGCCCAGCCCGAGTACCAGGCAGAGCCCAGGAACCTGATGATGCAGGCGGAGACCTGGGCAGTGAGGACGGAGTGCACATGGACGCCCTAGATGCCAGCCTCAGCCATCACCCTGTCTGCAGCACCACACCTCCTCCTCAAGTCAACTGACCACAGGACACCTCCTTCTGGAATACATCTCTGTGCCCGCCCACTGCCCAGATGATCTCAGAGACAGACCCCCATCCCAGTCAGTACCCCAGCCCCAGCCTCCCAGGAGGCCTTGAGGCAGAGGCTCCCCGCTGAGCCCAGCCTGGATCTTGGTACAGAAACTGAGATGGTCAATGTTTGCTCTTGTGAGAAATGTGTCCCGCTGTGTGGACACCTAGTGACCGGCCTGGCCCTGCCCTCTGTGCCTCTCCTGCACAGCTCTCTCCAGCCACACTGCTCGTCTCAGCCCTTCTCTGACCAAATGCTCCTCTGCCTCCAGTGTTTGCGCCTCTCGGACCCGGGCGGGCTGGCTCCTCTGTCCTTCCAGTCACAGCATAGATGTCACCCTGGAGGCCGTGTAGGCCCCACCTGGGCGTTCCTGGCCCCCCCTCCAGCACTCTGCTTCACTTCCTGTAGCACCTGCTCTTCTCGTTCACATGGGTTTGCTTTCATGCCTTTGTCCAGGTCCCCCTCCAGCCTGTGAGCTCAAGGAGGGCAGGGACCATGTGGGTCCTTCTGGCACAGCCCCCAGTTGCCTACCATGGCCCCTGCTCAGTGGGAGTAGGGCGGCAGTGCGGAGGCACTGAACGAGACCAGAGGGTCTTGGAGACGATCCGCCACCCCCCGCCTGCCCTGAGCAGCTCACATTTGGAGACGGATGCTAAAAATAAAAGGCGCACGTGCGGTCGGAGGCAGGGGACGCCAAGAATGACCCCTGGGTGTCCCTTCCCTGCTCTAGTTGCTCCATTGAGCACAGTGAGCGCAGCCTTCCACCTGGTGGTCGGTACCAGAACTGCAGCGAAAGGCAGGAAAACCAGAAAACAAAACACAAAACCTTTGTTTGGGTGTAGTCAAGGCAGCCGCTCTCCCTGGCCCCAGAGGAGCAGAGGGCAGGACCTGCAGGCTCCAGGGGGGCCAGGTGGGGGACCTCAGAAGCCTCCTTCATCCTCCGGTTTCCCTCCCCTGGCCTGATGTCCAGATCACTCACGAGGCCTCCTTACCCTGACCAGTGCAATGATTCCAAACGCATTTCCAAATTAGGACCCAGAGCCTACAACCAGGAGGGTCTTGCCCATGGTTACCGCATGAGGGGTCCAGTGCTCTGGCGTGCTCTGCACTACCCAGGGCCCCAGGCCTTCGGGCTGCCCTCTGCTCAGAAGGACCTGGAGGGAGTAGAAAGCACTTTCCCAGGACTGGGAGGACGGTGGGTCATGCATGAACACCAAGGCCCACAGCTTCTTTCACAAGCCTGTGGGACCCAAAGCGTCACCCTCTCTCTGCACCCACTTTACAGAGGAGTCAGCTGAGGCATTCGTTCCCCTTCCACACTACAGGGTCCCTTGCTAGTTGCAGGCGCCCAGAGTGGTGGATGCAGGGCCCCAGCACTGTGCTCTGCAGTCCCTGCCCATCAGCTGGGCATTTCTCCGCTTCCACTGCGGCGGGCCCCCAGCACATCGGGAGGAGACAGATGTCCCTGCCCCAATGCAGAGCTGCCGCCACCCTCTTCCTTCTTTCTCCCTTGTTACCCCCGCTGTATCCACTCTTCCTCTGACCCTATGCATGGTCCCCACGTGTGAAGTCAATGTGTGTCTGTACCTGTGGGTGCCTGGGGATGCCCAGAGGAGACTGTCCCTCCTGGGAGGGTGTGGGCAGGGGTGTCCCCATGATCTCAGGGGTTCTCGTTCCCAGAGAAACCCCATGGGAGGGTTGAACCCTGACATAGGACGCTGCAACCCCCCCTGTTCCTCTGGACTCCACTGCCTCGCTCCTGGCCTCAGTTTCCCAATCGCATCAGGAGAGGTTAGACGCGGAACTGCGTAAGCGCGCGCTCAGCGTGGACGCGGCGCCCCGCTCCCTCCGGGCCGGATGGAGTGTGGGCGGGTGGAGGATGGGGGGAGTGCCCAAGATCCTCCCTCCACCCCGAACGGCGGGGAGGGCGCCGGGCCGGGCGGGGCACTCACCTGGCAATCTACCATCATCCTCAGCCCTGGCAGCGCATCGCCGGCCCTAGGGCGGGGCCCGGGGCTCGCAGACGCCGTTCGCCTCGGCCTGCGCGCGGCGCAGGGGGGCGCCCGGCAGCGGGGCTCATAGCGCGGCCTCCCGTCCCCGCCGGGCCCGGGGCTCCGCCGCCGCCGCCGCCGCCGCCGCCGCTCCCATTGTCTGCGCCGCCGCGCCGCCGCCCGCTCGGGCCCCGCCGCTCGGTTCCGCCCGGGCTCCCGGGCTCCGGCCGGGTGGGCGGGCACAGCCGCGGTCCCGCCCCGCCCCGCCCCCGCAGGTGTGAGGGGCGGGCTCTGGGCTGCGTCAGGCACGTGCAGTCCTCCCTCCCTCTGGCGGACGCGGTGGGCCGTGCGGAGCAGCCGGGCCTCGTGTCCACGGCCGCGCGTGCCTGCGCGGGCTCGCGGGCCGCACGTGCACGTGAGTCCCGCGTCGTCGCGCGCTCGCGCGCAGGGCCCCCAGGACTCAGTCGGGACCCTCGCCCGCGCCCCAAGCCACTACTGCCTGCTCTGTGCCTTTTACTTCCCGCAGGACCCCCAGTCGCCCGAACCCAGCAAGGCAGGGTCGCCGCCGGGCGCTGGGCCGGGTTGCCACGGAACATACACCCCATCCTTCTGTCCTGGTCCCCATATGCCACCTGCAGGGGCCAGCACCCTGCATGGCCGGGTCAGGGAACCCGGAGGCGGCAGTGGACACTGAGTACAGGCAGGGAGCAGGTCAGGCTGCCCCTTCCCCCACCTCCTTACCCGCTCTCCTTGTTTTCCTGGCAGGCCTCAGGACAGGAGGTCCAGCCTCTCCCTGGATGCAGCCTGGCTAGTGTAAGAGGGGCTGGAGGAGCCCAGGGAGGGGCCATTCCTGGAATGGGTGAGTGTTAGGGGTACTAGCCGGTTATTAGGGGGCCCCCTGCAGTCTCAATGACTTCACCCCATTTTACAAAAGAGCAATGGCCCCAGCACCCAAGGTCACTCAGCTCTCAGTGACCGACTCAGCCACGAGCAGGGCCTCAAGCGTCCATGCTCTTCACCGTCACTGAGCCCCAACCCTGACCATCCGAAGCTTAGGCCCCGTGTCGGGGCTACCCCAGCCAGGCGACCTCCCAAGGCCCCAGCACACCTTCCCAGGGTGAGAGTCACTCCCCATTCTTCAAGGAGGGAAATGAGGCCCCAAGGAGTCAGCCCAGGGGCTCGGTCCCACAGCAAAGTAGCCTGGACCCTGGTTTGGGTCCAGGAATTGGTCCTGCCATTCACACAACTCCTGTCGGGGCCAGGCCTCAGCACAGGAACCAGGGTCAGACAGTCCCCAGGGGCTGGGGCCAAGGCTGAGAAGGCCCATCAGCTGGTCAGGAAGAGGCTGGACCCGGAGCTGGGCTGAGCCTGAGGTGGAGACTCCTCCCCTGAAGGCTGAAGGTGCCTGGGTGTGGGGCCGCCTCCTCCTGAGTCTTCTCCAGGCTCTACGCGAAGGGGCCTCCCCCTGCTCCAACATGGAAGCTCCCAGAAGGCAGGGCCTGCTCTTCTAGTAGCCTGCTTCATGGAATCCCCCTCCCCCAGGGTGGGTGCCCATGCCCTGGGAAGGTGCTCCCCACTGGGGCTCCATGGGCCCATCCGTGCCCCTTTGCCCAGGAACCCACCAGGGCCTCTCCCCGACTCATTCTCTCCAGCGCAGTTTGTTTCCTCATACTGGTCACCTGGTCTTGCAGTCTCGTTGCTCACTGGCCAAACCACAGGCTGCAGGACAAGTGGGCTTGGGGCTGGCCCCCAACTTTGCCAGGTGGGTGGGTACCTGCTCATCCCGTTATGGCCACAGAGTGCACCCAGCTTCCCTCTCCCTTCCATGGCAAAGCTGCTGCTGCTCCAGGGCCCTAAACCCACTCCCATCTCTTTCTGCCCGGCAGAGAGAACCACGGGACTCTGAGGTCCCTCTGGGGCCATGCTGGCGAGACTGCCCAAGTCGGGCCTGGGCCTGCACCACGCCTGGCGGTGGCCACCCAGGGGCTGAGGTTGACGCTGGGTACAGGAGTTACACACTCAGGGCCTAGAAGCCCACACACAGACAGGCTCAGACAGACAGGCTCTGGCAGACAGGCTTGGCTCCGCCTGCTGTCCCAGTGTGGCATGTCCCGCAGCAGAGTTCCACCTCAACTGTTTCCCAGATCAGAATGAAGTCCTGTCACAGCAGCCAGCTTTGGCCCAGGTTTTCTGGAAAACTGTATCCTTCCTCACACAGGCTTGCTGACTGTATTTGAAATCCAGGCTACCTGGATCCCCAGTGGCTGGCAGCACAGACACTCGGATATACAGGGGAAAAATCCCTGGTTAGAGTCTAGCACACACCTTTATTAACAGCTGCCCCAAACCCTCTTACAAAGGAGGTACCTGGTACCAGGGTGTGTGGTCCACCGTGGGGTGCAGGCTGGCCTTGAAACCAGACAGAGCCTAGACCCCCTCCATTGCAAAGGCTCATTCTGGAGTCCTGAGTAAGGAACTGGCTCCATGTGGCTGGGGCACATCACAGCCAGAGAAAAGGGGTCTGGGCCGCCTTTCACATAAGGGTGTTAGAAGTGCAACTTTAAGGGCAAATAGGCAACAAAGGGGTGTCAGGAGTGGGACTTCGGACACCGAGTGGGGCTGACTCCAGAGCCTGCCCCAAAGGCACGTCTGCTAGGTCAGGCCCATCTTCTTCAGCCTCTAGCCTGCATTCCTCCCGCCCGACCATTCACACATGTGGTACTGTGATCTATGTGCTCTCATGCGGGTGCAGCCCTTTACGGTTTCCAGAGGCCATTCCACATCCATCTTCTCACTGCATTCTGCTAACAGACTGAGAGGTGGGCAAGAAGTGAGGCATGATGCCAGGTGGCTCTGCTGGGATATGCTGGGGGCCCCACTGGGGTGAGCAGGCTGCAGGGACTGTGGTCCCCGACCATGGCAGCACTGGCTTTGCTGTCAGCTCCTCAGCCAGCTGGTATCCTTGTCCAGTGTAGAAAAGCGGATCAGCTTCAGGCTGGGTGGCTGGGGCCTCCTGCCATCCCAGAGGTACTCGGGGGACAGCACTTTGGAGGGTTTGTGAGAAATGAAGCTGCGGTTCAGGTGGCTCTCCTCCTGCCAGGCTGCGATGATGCCGTTGGCCTTGTCTGTCAGGATGGCCATGTAGCAGCCCCTGGTAAACTCGTACACACTGGCCACCCGACCCCCAAAAACCGCCCCACCATAATAGAAGTCCCCCTCACTGTCTGCCACAAAAGCAGTCGAAGAGGGCCTGCGCTCGTAGGGGAACTGATGGCGGGGTACAGAGTAGTAGCCTGGGTGAATGGCAGCTACCAGGTGCCCCAGGGTCTCAGGGCCCCACGGGTTCCGGAACACCATGTCCACATTGACACTGAAGACATAGTCCACCTCCCGGTGTGCCGTCTCTGCAATGTGCTGGCCGATGATCTCCATCTGGCGTGTGGAGATCTCCTCCCAGCGGGAGTTTTTCTGGATGTGGAGGACGCTGAGGCGGCGGCCAGGGCCCAGCGGGACGCGAGGAATAGCCGCGGGGCTGTCGGTAAAGATGTAGTAACACACCCAGTAACCCTGCATGAAGAACTGCTCGGCTGACTCCAGGAAGGGCTGGACGAAGCTGGTGTACCTGGTGGTCAGGACCCCGTCACCCACCGTGGCACCAACAGGCCTGCAGCCTGGGTCCCCACCACATGCTGTAATCACACAGGGCACAGGGCCCGGCGGCGGCCAGACTACTGTAAGAATGATACTTAACAGTGGTTCTTATATCCATGAACTGCACTGGCCTTTCCTGAGCACTTACTAGGTGCCAGGCTGTGTCCTAAAGGATCCTATCTCCTTCAAGCCTCATAAACTCCCTAGAAGAGGCACCACAATCCCTGTTTTATAGGCAAAGACCGAGGTTCGGAGAGGAAAGTAACCAAGCAGCAGCAAGTGGCCGCGTCCAGGCATGGTGAGCTGGGCAGGGGGCTGGCGGGGCTGAGCCGGGGGAGACTGCAGGGCTGCATCCCAGGCCACAGCTGATTAGACAGGGGTCACCTGACCCCAGGTGGGCCCTCACCATCTAGCCAGCACTTTAAGCACTGGGACCCCAGCAGGATCCCTCTCTCAGGAGTCCCAGAAAGGGACCTAGAGGGGAGCTGCCAGGTGGTGGCTCCTAAAGGAAAGGCCGGGAACTGGGGATGAAGGGTGGGGGTGGGGCAGGTAAGCAGGGAGAGAGGAAACAGGCATCCAGAGGATAAGCGGGCACAGGGGGTGGAGGAGAGGGTCCCAAGGGCAGAGCCAGGAGGCTCTGACCTGCCTGGGACCCAACGAAGACCCCCTACCTATGTGAGGCAGTCTGGGGGGTTTCCGTTCCTTCATACTTGCCTGTACTGTTCAGGGGAAGCAGAGAGGGTTCAGGAGTCAGGGGTTTTCCTGACAAAGGCTGCCTTCCCTCCCTTCCACGCCAGGGTTAGACCCCCTTCCTCCAGGAAGGCCCCTCCCACACCATACTCTACCCGCTACCTTCCGGGATGCACAGCACCTGGCTGGGGTTGCCCTGGTGCCTGAGGAGCAGGGGCCTACGTCCACTTCTCGTATCTGCCCCAATGGTAAGATTCTGTGGCTCAGAGAACCACCCTGCCCCGCCCAGCCCACTACTCACTTCCCCACAGCAAACACCGTGAGCCCGACGGTCAGGTTCAGGGGCTGGTAGATGTGCCTCAGAAGCTCAGGGTTGAAGGTTCCATCGGACACAATGGGTGCCAGCCAGGGCATGAGTGTCAGCAGCTCTGTGGGCCTGGCGGCAGGGGAGATCCTAGAGCTGAGACCCTCCCCTTGGGAAAGCCTCAGTCTTACCTTGGCCCTGCCTCTCATACTGTGTGACTCTCGGCAGGTTCATCCCTGTCTCTGGTCTCATTATCCTCATGTGGAAAGTGGGGATAATAATAGCTACTTCCCAGCATGGTCAGGAGCACCAGGACTTAATGCACATCAAGTGTGTAGGGGGGCCTGGCATTTCAGGTCCCTGCTAAGTGCCTAATAAATGCAGGTTCTCAATCTCCACTAACAGTGAAGGAGGCCACGCTAGGCAGCAGGCACAGCGCTGTGCATTTTGCAAACACCACCTCACCTAGTCCTCCAACCTCCTGTAAGGGAGGCATTATTACTACCCACCTAAACAGAAAAAGTTCAGAGCAGCTGGGAAATCTGCAGAAGGTCACACAACTAGTGACAGAGCTGGGCTGGAGCCCAGGTCCCAGACTGTCTGGACCCCAAGGCCACCTGACATCACCACCACCCCAACTTGCAAGCCAGAGCTCTGTCCCCACCCTCCACGCCAGGTCTCTCCATTCTGAGTGTAAGCTCTAATCAACACCCACCTCTGTTCCAGCAGCTTGGGCTGAGGGTACTGTGACCTGCAACCAAGAAGGGCCAGTGGTGAGGGGAGACCGCCCCCAACCCCCAGAGCCACAAAGGGGGAAATGGCAGTCTGCTTACTGTGCCACCGGCTGGAAGGGCTTCTCCCCCTTGTACTGCAGCTTCATGTTGCTGGTGACAGAGGAGAGAGCGAGCCTTTGGTGCCAGGGCTGGGGGCAGGCACCCCCTCAGGTTCCAGGCAGACACCTCGAACCTTGCCCACCGCTCTGCCCACCTGCAGGGGCTAGGCTCCCACAGAGCCATCTGTCCTGGGTCCCTGCGTGACAGGGTGGTCATTTGAACCCAGTGCCATCTGTCTCCAAAGCTGATGCTCTTTCAAACATGTCGCTCTTAGGAGCCCCACACTGGGTAGGTTTCAGAAGCTGCAAAAAGGCCCAGTAAGCCCAGTTCTGCCACTTTCTAGCTTGGAGACCACGGGCGAGTTACTCAACCTGAGCACACAGTGATGGTCAGCTGTGGTACCCACACACGCAAACACCAATCAAGGTGTCGTTGTAAAGCTGTTTTGTAGATATGATTCACGTCTACACCAGCTGACCTTGTGTAAAGATTAACCTGGATAATCTGGGTGGGCCTGATACAATCAGTTGAAAGGCCTTCCGATCAGAACTGAGGCTTCTCTGGAGAAATTCTGTGGGCGGACTGCAGTGCCAGCTCCTGCCCAAGAGGTCCAGCCTGCTCTCCCTGATGGCCTGTTCTGTGGATTTCAAACTGGCTCGGCCACCCCCACAATCTTATAAACCTATTCCTTTTATTCAATCGATCTGTCTGTCTCCTTCCCTCTTCCTGGTTCTGTGTGTTTCGTGATATACCCACTTTTCCTCATCTGTAAAATGAAGAAATTAACCACCCTTAGCCTTAGCACTGCCCTGAGAATTAAATGGGGAATGTGAATGAGGGCTCTCCGCACGCCTAGCGCAGAGCAAACTCGCAGACTGTATGGTCAGCCCACCTGCGTGGGGTAAGCAGGGGGACTGCTGAGGGAGGAGGTGGCGGGCTGCAGGGTCAGACGTCGTAGGTCTCAGGTTACAAAGGGCCTCTGGCTCTGCTACCCTCTGGTGGGAAGGACGTGGGCCAGACATTTGACTCCTTGGGGCTTTAGTGCCTTCACCCTTAAAATGGGAACAATCGAGTCATGGGTTGGGGGGCGATTAGGGTCAGAGGCCCAAAGAAGGGAATGGCCTGCCCAAGGAGGGGTCAGAGCCAGCTCCCTAAGAGCCCTGAGGTCAGCTCTATGGCTCACACCATCTGAGGACGCAGTGCCTGTCACCACTTGTGAATTTTGAATATGGCATATTCAATGGGCTGGCTTAAACCTCCAGGAGTTTTCCTACCTTTTTTAGGGTATGCTTTTTAAAAAATGTGGTAAGATATATGTAACAAACATTTACCATTTGGACCATTTTTAAGTGTACAGTTCAGGGGCAGTAAGTCCATTCGCCGCCACTCATCTCTGGAACTTTTTCATCTTCACGAACTGCAACTCTGTCCCCATTTAAACACTCACTCCCCACTCCCCAACTCCCCCAGCCCCTGGTGACCTGGGAACTTCTGTCTCGGTGAACTTCACTATTCAGGTGATCTCACAGAAGTGGGATCCTATTATATTTGTCCTGTGATTAGTCCATACCCTTGAATCAACAGTTTTTTGAAGTCTACCTGTCAAACTGGCCCTCTGCCCTAGTTTCATACAAACAAGCACATGTCTGGTCCCTGCTCAGAAAGGGGTGGCCTCTGAGAGGACAGCAAGAAATGGGAAGCGGGAAGAGCCCTCCCACCCCCAGCGGGCCCAGCGTCCCACACTTCCCTGGCACTTGCTCCACCCCTCTCCCCACAAGCCCAGACACACTCCACGGTAAAGAGCTAGCTCACTGCATTCGAGAGTGAAAGGCCTTAAGTCAGAACAGAAGCCGCAGATGAGCCTTGACCAAAAAAAAGGAACTTTTTATTCCCAAACCTCTGAAAGTAATAAAACTAAAAGAAGAAATCCAAATGAAAGGAGGGGAAGATGTCACCCTTTACAAAAAAAACCCAAAAATCTGCATCTTTAATCTGTTACAAAATAACTCAGCAGAGCCAAAAGACAAACTGGAAAGAAAAAAATATATATATATATATATACATATATATATACATATATACTAAATACCTCTGGCCAAGGGTGATGATGGAGAACCCACAAATGGGCCAGAGAGAAGGTGGCAGAGGACATGTGTCACGGAAGAGGAAATTCAATAAATGGGAAGGTGTGGGGGAAATGACGGCCTCGGGAAGGGCCCAAGAAATTGAATTTACACCACAGAGGTAGCGTTTCCCTTCTCCCAATCAGCAAGGTGGCTTGGCTTCTGTGGTTCCTAACGCCTGACACTTCCGGCACTGGCCCAGGTTCCCTGCAGCTGCCGGAGAGGCAGCAGCGGATGTGGGACTTTGAGTGCGTATGTGCCCCGGCCCTTCTGGAAAGTAACTTGAGGAAACAGATCAAGAACCTGTCCTCTGGCTCTGGAAGGGGGCCTATAGAACGAAGGGATCTTGAAGATGGGAAAAGCTTTATAGCCAAAGCCGCTCATTACAAACTAATTTAAAACACCGAGAAATTGGGAACAGTCTAAATGCCACACAGTTGTTGCTGGAAAAGGGGGGAGGGCTTAAGAATTCTGACCCAGCCTCTGGGTGGATTAAAATGATCGTGACCATGAAGAGTATGAACACATGCTAAAAAATAAAACCAATTCAGAAACAGGACAAAAATCACTAATACAGTATGATCAGAAGTATTTTTAATAGCAAGCATTCTTTCTGCTTTCAGAACCAAGGAAGTACATAGATGTTTAATTAGAAAGCACAGCAACCAAGCTGACAATGAACTTTGGAATCAGAGTGTAACAGACCAGTAGGAATCAGGAGGGCTTTTTTCCTTTTGTCTTTTCTGCGTCCCAGTTTCCTAATTTACTATGTTCTGTGTCTATAACAGTAAGACACGCCTCGTGGTTAATTAGTAATCTATGATCCAGATTTTAAACTTTCCTTTAGTGATCATGAACGTCCAAAGATCCTGGGGCCAGATGCCGTCTTGAGACTGCCCAACCCACTTTCTCACTCTTAACTGTCACAAAGTCATTCATTATGTGGGGAACACTGGTCACCTTAATTTATTCCTTGAATCCACAGAGAACACAAAATTGAGCAAGAAGGGCAAATCCTAAAAAGCACTATTTAGGGAGCACTTCCTCCATGCCAGGAGCTACACCAGGATATTTATAGGTATCACATCACTTCATGCTCCAGGTGGCCCTGGAGGGGTGCCTCTACCATCCCATTTTACAGTTGCAGCAAGTGAGGCTCAGAGCTATGCAACATGCTCAAGGTCAATCCACAAAGCGGGAGCTACAAGGACACCCAAGTGCTGAAACAGGAATTTTCCTCCACATTTGTGGTAGCCTATCAATTACCCAAACCTTATCACACTGACCCGAATAATGAGCTTAGGATCTAGGAATCTGCAAAATAACCTTATAAAAAAACTCTCCCATCTCCCCAACTCTGGGCAGCCCATACGACCCCCAATACTTACAAAATCTCTGGGCAGGGGAGATAATAGGGGACATAGGAGACTGGCAGCCAGTTCTCGACATACACCCTGGGAAGGAAAAACACCTGCTGATTCCACTCAAGCCCCAAGACTGAAAACCAATTTGGTGCACGGCGGGGGCAGGGAAAGCCCACAGTGGTGCATCTGGGAGTCCCCCGTCACTCCTTGGGTCTATGACCTCGGAGGACAAAGCCTCCTGGTCTTCCACAGTGCAGTCATCGTTCACCCATACAGTCATTCATTCCTGGGGCAGGAATGTCCTTGACACCAGGACCCACACACAGCCCAGGGAGCTTTGCATAAGATACACAGGGTGTTATTTTGTAGCCTAGACAGGAGTTCCTCATCAAGTGGCCAGAAGAATAGTCAAGGCAGAGGAAAGATCAACTGCAAAGGCCAGGAAGCCAGCATGAGGCAAATGCAGAAGCCAAACTAGTGGGGTCCTGCTGGGGTTGGGGTTGGGGTTGGGGTCAGGTGTGCAGGAGAGGTGGGTGGGACCTGGAGATTTTTGAAGGGGTCAAGGTTTGGGGGTTGAGATGCCAGAGAGGAAGGAGTCTGGGATGAAGGGAGGTAACGGTGGGGCTGCTCACCGCAGACAACAGAGGGCAATGCCCAACAGCAGGCAGAGCCCCAGGGCCAGGGCCAGGGCCAGTCTCCTGCAGCGCATCACTGGGTGCAGCATCTGCGCCCGACACCTGCAGGGACTGGGAGTGCCCTGTTGCACCAGCTCCCCTCTCAGGGCCCTCACGCCCTGAGCCTGTGTCTCCGGGGTCCAAGGAACACCTGCAAAGGAATGCTCCTTACCAGAGGATAGTGGCCCCATCCTTGCTGCCGTGCCCTCCCCTGGGCAGCTCCAGCAGGCGACTGTGGATCCCAGATGTATTCCAGGGTCCTGCTGGACTTGACGCCCAGCTCTGGCTGCCCCGGAGGTGAAGGGAGGGCAGTGGCTCAGTGGCAGACGGACCCTGCAGGGGTGCTTTGGAAGACGCGCTCGGACGGGGCCGGGCGGTCCCCGGCCTTGCCTCAGAGGCTTCCCTCCCTACCTCCTCTCGCCGTGGAGAGCAAAGGGCCCCCGCCAGCAGCGATAGGGAGGGGCGCTTGGGTGGGGCCTGAAGGACTCCCGGGGTCCACAGCGCGGGCCCCATAAGTCAGGTTCCGGGCCGGCGGGCGGGGATGCCCCAGGCCTGGGCAGGGGCTGCGCAGAGAGGGCGGCCGTGAATCTCCCGCAGGGCTGGGGGACGTGTGGCAGCATGGGCTCTCGGGGGGCGCGCTCGGCTCTCACTGGCTCGGTGACCCTGGGTCACTCTCCTCCAGCGTCCGCCGGCCTCAGGGCCCTCCTCGGCCACAGGGGTCCGCACCCAGAAGCCTGGGGCCCAGACGCGCACCTCCACCTCCGCCCAACACTGCGGGCTCCGGGCTCGGGGCGGGGACAAGGTGGGGCGGAGGGCGCGGGACTGCCCCTGCGGACAGCAGGCTCACCCTTTGCTGCCACACCCGCGTGAGAGCGGACAGAGGGACGCAGCCAGCCGGGAAACCAGGAACGCGACTCGCCGGGTGGTGGCCACAGCGCGCAGGCCTGGCCCTGACGTGATCCGCAGCCCGGCGGGGGCAGGACGGGGGCAGCAAGCAGGAAACAGCCGAGCGCCCCGCCCCGCCCACCAGCCTTCGCCCCGCCCCTCCTCGCGGCTCCGCCCCCGCCCCGCGCCCCGCAGCTGGCCGGTTTCGGGAACTGTGGGTGAGGGTCTGGGCTTGAGAAGCGATTTGGGGGAAGAACTACAGTGTCTTTAGAAAAGCGTCTAAGCAACCACAGGAAGGAAATCTAGCTGGACGCCTCACCTACCGGTTTCGGATCCTTCCTCCTTTCCTTGGGGTTTGCTAGCTGGCACGCTGGGCCCGGGAGACTGCGAAGGCTCCCCAAACCTCCGGAGCCTGTTTCCTCCCCGATAAAAGGAGTTGGCCGCACTTTGCTTTCATGGCCTGTCAAGGTAGTATTTACGCTTGCTCATCCCAGGGAGTGAAGGAGCCCCAGGGGGGACCCTTTAACATTTCCCCATGGTGGACCAAGCTCAAGAGTGGAGAACTTGGAGGCAGAGGCATCTGCCCAGACTTGGTGAGAGAGGGAGCATGCTGAGGGACAAAAAGGAGCTCCTTGATGGTAAAAAAAAGAGTAGAAATAAGGAGAAACAGCATGGAAGAGAAAACAAGGCTCAGAGACATTACAGGTTTGCTTAAAGTCACAATGATGGACCTTGAACTTGCAACCCACATCTTCCTGGCACCTGAGCACAGCCTCCCAGGTCCTTTGGGGGCTTATTTCCTCCCAAGTCCTTTACGGCAGGGCTTATTTCCTGAGTCTGCAGGAGACTGACCCAAGCCCGTGGGGAGTGCTGCCTGGAAGGCTGTGCTTCCATTTTCAGCTGCAAATGCTAGGTCCCTGGCAGGTAGTCTGGGACTGATTGATTGGTTTTTCTCATTTAGCTTGTTTTTGCCAAGTTCCTGGTGTATCTGCTGGACCCTGGTTCCTCCCTGTTAGTAAAGAGGTGACCAAAACGGGGCAGACCCAGTACTGCCCACAGGTCACAGTCCTCTTCTGGCCGGACCACATTCTATCTTCCCCAGGAAAGGACAAGGCCAGTCTAAGGTCAGCCTCAGAAATACAGCAATCAAAAACTGGGGTGGGAAAGGGAAATGGGAGAAAGAGCAGCGTGGACGTTTGGACATCTCCCGAATCGGGGAGTACAGGTGGACTGAACTAGGAACTTAGGCAGAGAGCTGAAGTTCAAGGGAAGCCGCAGGAGGATCAGAAAGAACAAACCCCAAACCAACCACAGCACGGGGACAGAAGAGGCAGGCAGTGCAGGAAGCACGGGCATGGTGTTCCAGGCCTTGCCTGTCTGTCTCTTTGTGTCTGCCTCTGTCTCTCTCTATATATATAATATATAAATTTTTTTAAACTTTTGTCAAATATTACTTAAATACCTTTCTAGGATGAGGAGGGCCATGAAAGCTTCCAGAACAGTGCCTGGCATGGAGTACAGTCCTACTTCATGGGTGAGATGCCATCCCACCTGTGGGACTGTGAGCTCTGAAGGCAGGGATGGTGCTCGGGGTTCACTGTTGTATCCTAGGTGCCTGTGCAGGGCAGGGAGCAGGCAGGGGTGCTGCATGGGTGCGTGCATGCATGAACAAACAAATGAAGAAATGTACAAATGGTTTCTCTTCTATAAAAGAACAGCACCTTAATTGATTCATATATCTATTTATTCAAAATTATAAAAATGTATGTGCGTATTTCGTGCCAGGTACTGTTCTGGAAGCTTGGGAGCACAGCAGTGAACCAGCACCGTGCCTGCCCACATGGAGCTTCCTGGAGCAGGGATTAATGAGAAATGCAGGTCACAGCATGTGGTCCTACTGCAGGGTCAGCAGGTCATGGGCACTTCCTTGTCTAGCCACCAGCAGGACCAACCCAGGTGAGGCTGGTGGTGGAGGGGACATGCCCATTGCCACCCTCAGTCCCCGCCTGTGTCCATTCCCCTCACTGGCCCTCAATTACCCATCCATAAAGTGGGCACATAAGGAAATCCATCCCTAGGTTCCTCCATGAAGTTGATTCTGATCCTCCGAGACAGACAGAAGAACTCTCCATGGTCTGTCTCCCCACTGGTAATCCCGGGGGGCGGGGCACCCAGTTTGAGTTCACACAAGTGTCTAGGCAACATCCAGAGGAATGGCTAGGGTCCCCCTTCTTAGTGGCGGAGCTAGGCTGGGAGCTTTGGCCTCTGCATCCTGTCCTCAGGCTCCAGTCACGCCCAGACCCTCCACAATTGCTCCCCTGCTGTGACCTTCCTCTGGGGTCCCAGAAGATGCCCCAGATTTCCCAGGAAGGAGGGGCCCCATGGCTGAATGAGTCTTAGAGCACTGGGGTGCCCAGGAGCAGCAGGGTTCCCCAGTGGGAGGTGGGGAGAGTCCGTAGAGCCAGGGTGGAGGGGTCTCCGCAAGGTAGAGGCAGGGTCTTTGGCCCAGTGCACGGACCCTCCCTTCCCTACCTTAGGGAAAAGCCTGTCTGGAGCAAGGGCCGGAGTTTTCTGGGAACCCAGCAGATATCTCCATAAAGCTGTTTAGACCCAGATGTTGATCTTGGCCCTCCTAACCTGGGTATCTGGGGGTAGGCAGGCAGGTCCCTGAGGACACACCCCAAAGCCTCAACCTGCCTGCCCAGGGTCCTGCCTTCAATTTCCTTGGTGCCCTTGGACAAGATTCAGCTTCCCCTGCTGTGAAGAGGTGATGGGTTCCTTCAGTGCCTGCCACGCTGGGCTTCTTGGAGCCCTGGAGGAAGGAGGCCTGGCATGTGTATGGGGGTGCGGTGTCCAGGCCTCATCCCAGATTCACCCTGAGCAGTTCTGCCCTGTGTTTGAGATACGGGGCTTCCGCATGAGGAATTGTCAGAACAACATATACATGCCACACAATAAAGGGGTTATAAAACACCATGGCTGGGTGAGCATTGGACCAGCCCTGCCCTGCTGGACCCCGTCTCTCTGTTCCTTATTGTCCTATGTGTTCAGGAGAACAGTGGGCTCCCAGTCCTGAGGTTCCATCCACCTGGAACCCAGCTGCATCCAGGGGTCATTCTTTAATCAAAGCTCATTATCCTGCTCTAGCCAAGGCCTGGCCCAGCCACAGGCAGAAGCCACTTCTTTTCTGTCCCTGGCATCTGCCTGGTTGGTCATGGGCAGCAAATGTGCCAAGCTCTTGCCAGTGTCAACATGCTTGGACCCCTGGAGCAGACCCAGAATGAGGAGGCACCCTACAGGCCGGGACGTGGGCCCCCAGCGTGCCTGAGAGGAGCTTCCTGGCTGGGCATGGATGGAACCCAGAGCCAGGCCACAAACATGGGAATGTCCTGAGAAGCCTGTCTCTTCAGCAGGCTCACGCAGGGTCGGGAGGGGCCCACGGGAGGGGCCCACCCTTTGGAGATAACTGAAAGGGATGAAGGCCCACCCTCCCTCATCATTATGAAAACAAATATAAGATAATGAATTAGATGTCACCTCCCACCTGCCAAACCTGTGACAATTTCCTCCAAACCCCTGAACCCAGGAGCCATCGAGGTGGGTGAGGGAGGTGGACAGCACCCCCGCAGCCGTGGGAGGGGGCCCTGGACTCCCCTCCTGAGGGGTGATTCGGCAGTAAGACCCCAGATCTCTCCCCTGTGAATCTGTCTACTTCTAGAAACCAGAAGTAACAGCTGGAGACTCATACAAATTGCTCCTGTGCACAGATGGTCATCTCAGCATGTCGCTGAAGCCTGCAAAGGACATCCCAGCGGGAGTACTTCTGGATATGGAGGACGCTGAGGCAGCGGCCAGGGCCCAGCGGGACCCGAGGAATAGCCGCGGGGCTGTCGGTAAAGATGTAGTAACACACCCAGTAACCCTGCATGAAGAACTGCTCGGCTGACTCCAGGAAGGGCTGGACGAAGCTGGTGTACCTGGTGGTCAGGACCCCGTCACCCACTGCAGCCTTGGTCCCCACCATGTGCTGGCACCACACAGGGTTTGGGGGCGGCCAGGCTGGGGTTCACCTCCCCCTTTCCCACCCCGAGAAGTCCCTCGGTCTGACGCTTGGGGTCCTCCCTCACCTGCCAGATCCCCACAGTCGCAGCACCAGTCTATTACAGCTGTTGTAAGAAGGATACTTAAGAGTGGTTCTTATGTTCGCGAACTGCACGGGCCTTTCTTGAGCACTTACTAGGTTCCAGGCAGTGTGCTAAGGGATCCTATCTCCTTTGAGCCTCATAAACTCACGTTTCATGTTCAAATAGGAACCCTTGCAGGGTTATCACTTTGTTTTATGCTGGGAAAAGCAGCCGCTGTTCTCTGGGTCACTTAAGGAAACACACAAGTTCACCTTTCACAGAGCAGGTGTTCACCTGGGTGTCACCAAACTGGGCAAGTTGAGACAGCCCCTCAGGGCCCCCGGCATCAGAGGTCAGAGGTGGTTTCACAGGGCATAGCGACAACTTCTGCGACTTGGGTGTCTTTAACAACATCAAACAGCAATGAAGGTGGTTTTAGCAGACATTGGCTGGAGAACAGGGAGCGCTCAAGGTCATGGTGGCCTCTCTTAGGCTGCAGTGGTGAGCAGTTAGCTGTTGCTGAGGAATGAGGACATCTTCCTTCCTCGGGCTGGTCGTGAGCTGAGACAAGTGGTGCGCGTGAAAGCTGACCCTGCGTGGCTTCCCAACTCCATTTTAGAGCAGCTTTTTAAACGCGTTTGCACAATGCTTGGGGTAAACTGCTCAGCTCTTCTGCGTGAGCAGCTTTGCTGCTTTATAGTCCCCACCCCCACCCCAGCAGTGAATGAGTGAAGGTTCCAATTTCTCCACTTCCTCACCAATACTCGTATTATCTGACATTTTCATTACAACCGAGCTAGTATGTGTGAGGCAGTGTCACTCTGTGGCTTTGATTTGCATTTCCCTAGTGACTAACGATGTGGAGCTGCCTCTCTTCCTGTGCCTATTGGCCTTTGTGTGTATTCTCTGGAGAAATGCCTATTCAAATGCATTCCCATTTTATGGGCTATTTGTGATTTTATGGTTGAGTTGTAAGAAAATATACTGTCAATAATGGACTCTTATCACATGTGCAAAGATTTGCAATAATGTTCTCCCCTTTCTGCGGCTTGGCTTTTCACTTTCTTGATAACCTTGATAACACCCTTTGATGCCCAAAAGTTTGAATTTTGAGGAAGTTCACCTGATCTATTTTCACTTTGGTTACTTGCCCTTTGGGTGGCATTGCCTAACAAGGCCATGGAGATTTAGTCCTGTTTTCTTCTAGGAGTTTTATAGTTTTAGGTCTTACAGTGACATCTCTGATCCATTTTTATTTAATTTTTATATATGGTGTGAGGTCAGGGTTCCACTTCATTCCTTTGCCTGTGAATGTCCAGTTATCCCTGCACTACTTATTGAAAAGACTATTCTTTCCCCATTGTCTTGGCATCTCAACTAATTCTTCAACCTGTGTTTGTGGGGTGTGGTTTGACTGACAGTTCCTTGGATTTGTTCTTTACTCAAACGTTGTTTTTTTCTGGCTTTGTGGAGTTTCACCCACTGCATATGCAGACTGGTCATTAGCAAAACCTTCATTTCACATATTTTGACCTGTTTTCTCACTTGCGGTGGGTATGTAATTCATAACCTGTCACTCCATGATGGCTGGGTAGACCTCATCTACCATTGTTCTAGCCTTGATTATTGCAGTATCCTTCAAGCTGGTTTCTCGGCCTCTGTATGTGCCTCCCAAAATCCATCCTCCATGTAGCAACTGGAGTGACCCTTTAACACTGTAAGTCAAAGCCTGACTTTGTAAAATCTCTTAGTGGCTCACCATTTCACCCAGAGCAAAAGTTAAAAGTCCTTATGGTGGCTTGCAGTCAGCTTCACCCCTCTCCGACCTATTTTTGCCCAGTCTTTCCCTGTACCATTTGCTCCAGGCTCTCCACCCCCCACTATGTTCCTGGAACATGCCAGACATTGTCCCACTTGAAGACTTGCACCAGATGTTCCTTCCACCTGGAAGCCTCTTCTATCCAATGACTTCATGGCTCATTTCCTTCATTACCCTTAATTCTGTGTTCGAATGTCACCTTGGTGAGGCTGTCTCAGGCCATGCCATTTAAAATGCAAGATGACCCTCTGTGCCAACACTCCCTATTCAACTTGTTCCACTTTGACTTTTCCCCTTAGCACTTATCACTTTTTAAAATAATATATCATTACATGAGTCAGCCTTCAATCAGGATACAGGAACCAAACAACAGATTGAACAGGTGTAGTCTATATAATGAACAATTGACTATACAGGTGAGAACAGCTATGAAGAACAGCCCGGGATTATAATACAGTAGCTGAGGAAGAAAGAAATTTGGGAGGGGAATCTTTCCCCAAGGTTGGGGTTCAGACCTTGTTGGAGGAAGTGCTGCAGCCCAGGGGATGGGGCTGCATTTCCCAGGACCAGAGCTAGTCCATGATCAGCGTGGACGCCAGCAGGTGGGGTAATGCAGGCTGAGACTGGCAAGCAGGAAACCTCTCCCTCTCCCAGGTTCAGGTGGGCTGAGGCTGAGAAGCCTACAGGATTCACTGGGAATCCACTTGTAGGGGTGCCACTAAATGTCCCTAGGAAGCCATCCGTGGGGGTCCACTGAATCCAGTGAGGATGAGTACCTGTGGAGATCCCCTATTTGTGCCACAATAGTCATGCAGTAGAAGAAAGAAAAATAAAGAAGTGGAAGCACCCTGGAACCAGGAAAGAAGCCCCTTCATCCTGAGCTTTCTACTAACAAAGCTTAACTTATGCCAGGTGCAAAAGAGAAATGCCTTCTGGGGCTAGCTCCTTTACTGCGGGACAGGCAGCGATGGGCAGTTCATCGCTATTGTCTTACGGAGGCAATCCATTGATAGCTAGCACTGAAATTCACTTATTTATTTTGTGCATTTTATTTTTTCCATGCTTTTACTTCCAACTTGCCTCTCTCATTATATTTGAAGTTATGTTTTCTGAAGACAACGTATAGTTGCATCATGGTCTTTAATCCATTTTGCAAATCCCTATCTCCAAACTTGTATATTTAGTCCCTTTATGTTTGACATAATTAGTAATATTTAGGGCTTGTATTGATTTCCTATGTCTGCTGTGACAAAGTGCCACAAACTGAGTGGCCTAAAACACAGAAATTCATTCTCTCACAGGTCTAGACGCCAGGAGTCTGAAATCATGTGAGAGGCGGAAGGTAGAAAATCCAATAAACTGTATGGTAATGGGAAGGTCACCACTAGGCAACTGGGACTCAGTCTTCCCAAAGACCCTCTGAGAAATAGGTGGAACCACCTCAGATTGTGCCCCTGGGGAACAAAGAGTCCAAGACACCAGCCCTTCAGTAATCATCCCTGTTGGTGGTGTGTGCTGATTCACCTGCACAGTGGGTCTCAGCCACGTGTGTCGTGGGAAGTGCAGAAGACAGGATGCAGACACCAGAGGGGGTACCCCACAGCCCTGCCAGTGTGCAGAAGCTCTCTGCTCCAGCTGCTGGTGGGCTGTGGGGGTGGGTGCCCCCCAGCACTGCACCGATGCACTCTTGATCCAGACTGAATCCATTCTGGCAAATTCTAACCCTGAGGCTCCAGGGTGGTAGCTCAGCACAGTCTCTAAACTAATGAGAATAGATGGTTAGTGAGACCAGCTACAGTCCCCTCTGCCCAGTTATTCTTAGGCCTCCATCGTACCTGTCTTGCCTCCTCACCTGCCCTTCTACATGCCCCTCCGCCCAGCCAGTGCACCCTTAACGCTTCTTATCCCCCCCGCTGCAGTGGGGCCCCTGGGAGGCAGCCGCCCTGAGGAGCTCTGGCCCCCCTGAATTCACATAGGGCAGGCAGGGATGTCACCAGAAGTGGTGAGAGGCAGAGCTGTGCGGTGGGGGCAGTGTCTTGGTGCCAAGGGTCTGAGGGCATCACCCAGCCATGTGGAGAAAGGCCTCAGGCCGTGGGGCCCCCACCCCCGCACACGGGGGCTCAGTGTGTCCACCGCCGGCTGAGCCCATCCAGTAGCGAAAAAACAGCATGTTTGGGGAACTCTGTAGGGTTCAGTCAACTGGGCACAGGCAAGATGGGGTGGTGATGGGCACTCTAGTCGTGCTGAGCATGCGCTAGTGGGCACAGCCCTGTTCCCTCAGTGATCCCCATGGGTTTTTCCTCCATTTTGCTCAAGGACTGAATTGAGTTTGTCAATGTTGTGAGATGCTTAGATCAGTGACTCCCATATAATAAGGGAAATTCAAGGTCTCTGGGGGCGGAGCCAACAAGAACAAGGAAAAACTGCCCACTGATAAAGAGACTCCAGCACATTTACTGATCTCTGGTCCTCAAGTGCACTGGCCCTGCCCTGTGCAGTCCGGGGGGGGGCAGGTTTTCTCCTCAGCAGCACCTTCTAAGCTGGGAGTTAATGAGTGGATCAAACCAGTACCATCAGTTCGGCCCCCAGGGGTTAGCAGAGAGTGCAAATGACTATTAAATAGCAAGTATGTGGGGTGCTTATCTACAGTGGTGTCCACCTGGGCCAGGGAGACACAAAGCCTCCCTTGTGTGGCCCCAGCATCTGCTTGTTAGCCAGTCCAAGGTCGCCACCCTCCCCACGACATGCCAGTAAGTCAAGAGACAAGGGGTTGGGGCATGGAAAGCAACTTAATTCGGGAAGCCAGCAGACGGAGATGGTGGCAGACTCATGCCCTGAAGCCCCATATTAACTCAGGGTTGACTGCAAGCTTCTTTTATGGGAAAGAGGGAGCAGGGGGTGAGTGACGGGTGCAGACATCTGAGCACCTGCGAGGGTCTGAGGAGAGCTGAGGGACTCTGTGTCCTGGGGTAGTTGACTCTTGCCGACCTAGGTCTCTTCACAATGCTCATAAACCGTTTGACTGGGCAGTCATTCCCACGCATACTTCTCTGTGTCCGGGAGGAAGTGGGCTTCGGGTCACGGCCACACACAGCGATCTCAGACTGTGAGCAAACTCCTCCCGATGAGGCTCAAGTCTGCGGGCAAGGCTGCCGGCAGAGCAGAAACCCTTCCCTTTTTCTCCTTTTGGCCCAAAGGTTCTGGCAGCACAGGGGACAAATGCAGTGTGAAGGCAGAGGCGCCAAGCCCTTGGTGTCTGTTACCTGCTCACGGGGTCAGGGTCCACTGTGGGTCTCAGGGATAATTCAGGCCCAGGAACTAGAGGTCAGGCAAGGGGAAGGCCACGTTCTTGCTCTGGAAGCAACCGGGGCTGAGGCCAGCAGAGCGTGTGCCGTGGAGCTCAGCCATGAGTTCGTGGCCTCTTTGTCCCCCGTGACTCAGCCATTAATCCAAAGGGAATGAGGCATGTGGCCTGTCTTGGGGGACACAGGGGTCGGAGCTGATGAGAGTGGTGGAGGCACACTGGGGTTCTAGAAGAAGCAGAGCTGAGGGAGCTGCTGTGCGGGTCCGATAGAACCTGGTCCCCTGGTCCCCCTCCAGGCAAAGGAGGGGAGAGCCCACCCTCCCAGCCCGGCAGGTACCAAGGAGCAAGGGGTGGGAGGGGTGCACATGGCAGGGCCTTTGCATGGCCTCCCCAGGACCTCACGATGACCCACAGGGATGGACACTGGAGGGGGGGCTCCACTGAGGCTCCAGGAGCCCAATGGCGGGTGGTCCCTCCCATGAACCTGATGGCCCCTATGGTGCAGCAGGACCTCTTCCCCACCGCCCACCCCAGCACAGCGAGGAATCTGTGAACCCCAGTGGTCAGCCCCTCTGCCGGGGGGCTCCCATTCTCAGGGAAGACGGCAGGAGACTTGCCTGTGAGGAAGTGAGGCGGCCAAACCGGAGAGTAATTCATTCCAGCTGGAAGCAGCCTGGCCAGGGCATCCCCAGTGACAGGGCAGGGAGCCACCTGGATCCCTCCTGGGGCCTGGGGGGCCCTTCTGAGGGGGCAATGCTTAAACTGATTCCGAGCCACAGGCTCGTGCCCCTCCCAGGGAGGTCTGGGTGAGTGTCCCCAGGACGGGCATTGGCAGGGTCACCAGGGCAGCTGAGAACTCGGGCTCCGGGGACACATTCAAAGCACCCTGAAGCCCAGGCCCTGTCTCCCCACTGGCAAGCTGGCCGGTTCCCAGAGGACTTGCTGGGCACCCCAGCCCTGGGCTCCCGGGAAGGGAAGGGGAGGGGACGTGGGTGCCCACTCACCCATTCTGACGATGTGCTTGTCCAGAGGGAGTTTGGTCTTTTATTCTTTGGCACCATATACTCGTCTGTCACTCACCAGACCCACCACCTTCCCAGATGTGGAGTTGGCAGGGACACTCAGGGGAGGGTGTGGTCTGTGCCAAGTGCTCAAGGGGTGGGGTGCACCACAGCCGGGCATAAAGGGCAGCCCCGTGAGGAGCCGGCACAGCTTCACCCAGAACCCCCGTGACCCGCAGCGGCCCCGAGCACAGCGCCCTGAGATGAAGGCCCTGGTCCTGACCATCACACTCGGCCTGTTTGCTGCCCTGCAGGCCCAGGAGCCCCTGTCCACCCACCCAGAGACGCAGGATGTGAGCCTGCAGAGAGGAGGGGGCGGGGTTTGCCTGCAGCTGGGCGGTGGCCAGGGTTGCTGTCACCGGAGGGGGCCGTTCAAGGGCACGTAGTGGTTAGGGTGAGTGGCGGTGCCGCTCTGTCCTCGGGGAGCAGGCTCGGCTCAGGGACAGATGAACTGGTGCCCTGGAGACCCCGACGGCACTCCAGGGCCCTCTGGAGTGAGGAGTCTGGATGCCAGGGCCTGGCACCAACAGAGATGGGGTCGTGGGGTGGCAGACACGCCCTGCCTCTGCTGGGGCTGGGAGCCCTGGGGGCTGGGCTGGTTCTAACTAAGCCCTGGGGAGCAGGTGTGTGGGAACCCAGCCTGCCTTTGAGGGGCTGCAGCCTGGGTGCTGGGGCAACAGGTGGCCGAGGAGGCAAATCTGGGCCCTGCCACCCTGGGCTCACGCCCAGGCCCTGCTCAGTTCACAGGAACATGGTATGTGAAGGCCATGGTGACCAACAAGCCCATACCTATGGAGAAGAGGCCCGACAAGGTGTCCCCAGTGACAATGACAGCCCTGGATGGTGGGGACTTGGAGGTCTCCTTCACCTTCATGTGAGTGTCTCCCGCCTGGGGTGCCGCCTCCTGCCTCCTCCCCAGCTGGGCTGCAGGGTGACGCGGGGGCAGCCCTTCATAGTGCCTCTTCCCATCTCAGTTGGTCAAATGAATGTGTCCCTGACCTGGAAGGAAAGAGTCCTTGGCTGCAGGCTAACAGTGGGACTTGTGGGGACACCAGGTCAGATGTCGATGTGCCAGGTGAGCTCAGAGGGGCATGGGCACAGGTGTGTGTCCTGAAACTGGGGCTACCTCCTGTCCCCAGGAAGGCGGACCAGTGCCACGAGAAGAGGATCGTCCTGCAGCAAATGGCAGAGCCCGGCAAATTCAGCACCTGTGAGTCTGGCCAGGACCCTCCGCTTGGTGGCCTGGCTGTCTGGACCCTCCCTGGTTCTCTCCAGGAGACACCAAGCTCTCCCTCCCACAGGGCCTCATTGTCCTGATGTCAGACACCAGATGCAGCAGGGGTGACAGGAGCAGCCCTGCCCTCTGCATGTCTAGCTCTTCACCCTGCGGGGAACCGAGGCAGGGCACCATGGGAGTGCCGGGTCCCGGCCTCTGACTTCCTCTAGCCCGTGTGACTCACGGCTTGGGTGGTGACCTTCCCCAGGAGGGGCTCTCTTCCCAGTGTCAGGGCCCACGGCTAGGAGCAGGCTGTCCTGCGCAAAGGCCCGGCCGGGGCCCCTGAATGATGGGGGCTCACCGCAGCCAGGGTGATGGAGAAGCCAACCTGTTCCAGAGTGTCCTTCAGCTGGTCTCAAATATTTCCTCCAGGAACGGAGGTGCTGAAGACCCACGTTCTCTCCGTCTGTCCACAGGTGGGGGCAAGATGAACGTGTATCTCCTGGAGCTGTCCGTTGAGGACCACTACATCTTCTACTGCAAGGGCTTGTTCCACGTGGGAAAGCTCATGGGTAGGGGTGGCCCCCCTGGGCCCTTGGAGCATCTCCAAACCCAGCCCCACAGTCGCTGCTCCCTGAAGCTCGGGGAACTGGCGGAATCCCTGCCCTGGTTCCAGAACAGGAAGGCCCTGTGCTGGTCTCTGTGTGCCTGGCGTGGTTTGCTGCTCAGGGCAGCCAGTCTGAGCTCCCTCGGGTCTTGACCACTCACAGGGGGAATTCTGGCCTGTGCAGCTGCAGCATGCCACTTCCTGGGGTCTCAGGCGTGCAGCCAGGTCCTGTAGGGGCAGGATGTGTTGCTGATAGAGGCCTCCTCGGGACAGTGACCCTCCAGAGCGCGGTCAACTCCAAGAACCCTCTGGCCATAAGGCAGCACGGTTCCTCTCAGCTGCGAGGTCCTTCCTGGTCAGGGGTGTGATCCTGCAGCTCAGCTTTGGGGGCAGGCCTGGGTCCCTCAGGGGCCGTCAGTGACTCGTGCTGTCCCCATGGCTATCCTCCCTTCCCGGGGAGGTGGCCTGTCTCCTCCACACCCGCTCTGCGTCCACTTGCAGGCTGAGCCCTCCTCTCCCAGCCTGGGTAGGTCCTGGGTGAAGCCCCCCAAATGTTGGGAGGGGCCCTCTCTATCCAGATCTGTTTCCTGAGACCTCAGGCTCACCTGAGACCCGGACACCTCCTCACCTGCAGGTAAAAAACCTGACCTGAGCCTGGAAGCCCTGGAAGAATTTAAGAAATTCACGCAGCGCCAGGGGCTGCCGCAGGAGAGTATCTTCCTGCCGCTCCAGATGGGTGAGATGCAGCTCTGTCTGTGGCCCCGTATCCACTCTGTGTCCTTCTGGTTTCCTGTGCCCTGGTGTCCCCGCTAGGCCCTCATATCCCACTGGGCCCCTTGTGTCCCTGTGCATCCCCCGTGACCCTCACATCCCTTCCCTACTGTTCCCTCCGTGGGGTGACATCATAAGTGATGTGTCCCAAGGAGGCCTTGGGCTGGACTCTGGGTCTCAGGCACCCAAGTCCGAGCTGCGGGCAGTGGCTAGCTCGGGGCCCCTGTCCAGGGTATCATCTCATGCCTGGGTTTGCTTGGTTTCCACAGAAAACTGCATTCCTGAAAGTGATTAGGGTGAGTTTGAAGCAAACAAGCATGCTGGATGGGAGGTCAGGAGCCATGGGGGCACCCCCAACTGCAGGCAGGAGGGACCCCGAGTGGGCCAGGTGGGGCCTGCTCTGCGACCCCGGGCACGGCTCATCCTCACGCAGGAGGTCTGTCCCTGGGCATCATTCCCAGGACAGCAGAGACTCTCTGGGTGTTGGGTTTGCTCTTTGTGTAATGTGGGAGCAATGGGCGGGGGTCTGTCCCCACTGCACATGCTCCTGGTGGGAGCTGGGACCTGCTGCAGCCCTGTGCTGCAGCCCTGAGAGGCCTGCAAGTGCCCATTGCCCTTCCGCCTCGGCCTCGCTGAAACCCTCCTTCCCAGGGCAGGAGCACTGTTCTGCAGGACGTGGAAGGAATCCCCGGGCCTGGGGCCAGCCGCCCCCTCCTCGCCCTCTGCCCCCTCCCACCCTCCACCCCCTCTCCTGGCTCCTCATAAAGAGCTTCAGCATCCCTGGTGCCTCTGTGTGTTGTGGGGCCCTCGGATGGGCTGGGAATGGGGAGGGGCTGAGCAAGCTGGGGTGGGGAGGAGGGAGGCCAGGCTTCCCCAGCCCACCAGAAGGCTGGGAGCCCAGCCAGGGTGCCCTCTGTTCCCAGCCTGGCTGTACCCAGGGCTACCCCTGGGGAGGGAACCACCTCAGGAGGGATGGTTGCTCACACATTCTGCTGCCATCACTGCAGTTTCCCGAAATTACCCTGCAGCTCAGTCAGGAGATGCCTGACCGCTGGCCAGCAGGGGCTGGTGGTGGGAGGCGGAGCCCAGCCCAGCCTCCCTGGAGACAGTGGGTGTGTGGGCTCCCCCTGTGCAGGTCAAGGCCCACAGTCGCTGGTGGGGAGCAGCCAGCATTCCGGGCTTCTCCTGGACACAGCAGACCCCAAGTGCAGACTGCTGGGGCTTGGGCAGGCAACCCTGGGCGGGGGTCCCTGCAGCAGCACCAGCGCCCCCCTGGGGCTGGGGCCCAGGCCGTCCCAGGCCTCACCAGCCTCGGCTTCACATGTTCTGTAGAGACAGTGCTGACCCTGCAAAGAGGCCAGACCCTCCAGCCAGACACCTGCGGGGGTCCTGGTGGCCGCCTGAGCCTCAGGACTCCTGGGCCCTGCCCCGTGGGTCTGCCTCACTCGGATCTGCCCCTCAGTGGGCCATGGCATGACATGGCTGCCCCCAGGGGGCTGCGCAGGGCGAGGCTGTAGGCTGGCCGGGGCCTGGGCCCAGGGTCCCTTGTGGCTGCAGGCTAAGACTAGGGTGGGGGTGCTGAGGTCTGACAGAGGACTATCCTGGGCAGATCGAGCCCCAGGCCTCTGAAGAAACAGGTCCAAGCTGGGGGTCCCCACACCCACTTCCTGGGCCTCTATGCAGCTATCCTTGGAGTTCATCTTCCTGGGGAGGGGGCAGCAGAGGCCCTGAGGGAGACGCTTCCTCTGTGGGGAGCCCAGCCCAGCACCTGTCCAGCACTGTCCACTCCCCACACTGGCCCTGCCTGGAGGTGTCCCAGTGCCAGGCCTGTGCTGAGCAGTGGACTGTGGGGTGGGGGTGCTGCACCCGGATGGCCCTGATGTCCTGGGAGGTTGGTCATGCACGAGGTGGGGCAGAATCAGCAGGATCTTAACAGAGTCCTGCAAACCTCATTTCCGAGGGGGTGACCCGGAGGCCTGGAAATGGCAGATGGTCCAGGGGCAGCTCTGTCCTCCCTGACGCCAGACCACTGCATTGGTCTCTACCCTGACCTGGTTGTGGGCTGGAGACCCGGGACTGGCCCTAAAACAAAACCAGCCCCCACGGGCGCGGGTCAGAGGGGCCGGCCGTGGTGCCCCGAGCAGCGTGTGGACACGCAGGTGGGGGGGAGTGAGCCGTGGGCCGCCCCGTGGAGGCCGTCTTCCTGCTGACCCGCTGTCGGCCCTCCTGCTCCTGGGGTTGGTCCTCATCTAGGCTCTGCTGGGTCCCCTGGGAAGCAACCACTGAGAAGGCGGGGTCGGGGGGAGGGAGCCGAATGGGGCCACAGGCCCGCAGAGGAGCCTGGCTGGTCTGGAGGGGCAGAGAGCCCGGGCCGGCTCCTCCTCCCCAAGCCTCCGAGCCCCGGGTACGGCCTCTGGGGGCCCCGGCCAGCTCAGGGGTGGCTCTCAACTGGAGGGGCTCTGAGGGGAGGCCCGCGTGGATGCCCACCCCCCCGTCACATCTTGTGCACACAGGGGCCTGGCTGGCCGGGATGGGTGGACAGCCTGGCCCAGCACCTCCTCCCGTGACCCTCTCTTGGCCATGACCCTAACATTCTCATCGGTTTTGGGGATTAGGAGCTGGACATCTTGGATGGAGGGGGAATTATTCTGCTTCTCCCTTGAAATAAAATGAATTTCTAGAAAATAGAAATGGAAAAAGGCTGCTCGTTACCAGCCCGCTTTCCTTGTGCTACGAGGCCTGTCAGACGTGAGTCATGGCAGACTGCTGCCAAGTTCCCGGGAGCTGCCCTTTCCCGGCCGGGAGGGACCCCAGGAGCCACGTTTCTCTGCTGTTTCTCAGCCAGAGGGGCTGCTGGGTGACATGCTTCCTCCAGATAAGGCTTCTCAGAAGGGATCAAACCCGAGTGCAGTGATGGCTAATTACACAAGGTCAAGAATGTCCATCCGGGGATCCGAACAAAACAAGTTACTCATCCCCTGCACTGCAAAACGGGGGCCTTCCTGAGGGCGACAGCGAGTGGGACCCGTCTTAGGGTGGCCAGAGCGGGAACAAATGGGCGCTGGGCTGCTGGGACACAAGTTGCTGAAGCCGCACTCTGGGCCGTGCCGCTGCCCCCCCAACAGCCGCGCTCAGCCTGCGCTCCGGCCCCGAGCCAAGAAGCCCCAGCTCACGCCTGCCCAGCCTCCCGAGGTGAGAGCCTTTGGGAGGGATGGCCGCAGCACCCCTGGTTCCCACGTCAGCTCCTGGACTGGGTGGGGGTCTCAGTCCTGTCCTGCCCAGCCCCAGGCGGACTTGGGCCAGAGTCCCCTTTGTGTCTTCTGTGCTGTGTCCAGGCAGAGGAGGGGGCAGAGGGGCCAGGCAAGCTCCCTCCCCACTGATGCGTGAGGATGCCCGTGCCCCACCCCCAGCTTGTAGGACTCTGGTACATAAAGCACTGGGCAGGGCACATGCCGCTCCCCAAGAAGAAGAGGGGCCATGGGCTGCCTCCCTTCAGCTTCATGATAAACAGTTTCGGCAAGCTGGAAATCAGGGGGAACCGCACATAAGCACGTCCTGGGGGCCTCGGTGCTGCCTCCAGCCCTGACCCGCAGGTGGGAAGCGGGCTCTGCAGCTGTCAGGTCTCATGCTAGCTCTGTGCTGAGCGGCACTCCTTCTGCAGCATTGCTAGCTCTCCAAGGCCTCACTGCCACAACGTCCATGGTAACAGTGCCGACACCAGCCTGATGCCAGGTGAGCACAGGACACAAGCACCCATCCGGGCTGGGCAAGCTTCTCAGACTGGCTTCAGCAGCACTTCCTGAAGCAGGCCCTGCTCAGAAGAGGGGCTGCAGACCCAGGAGGCCTCAACAATACCAGAGAGGGAAGTAGGACGGCCGGACCCCGACTGGCCGAGGTGCAGAGGGGGGCGGGCTGCCCAAGCTTTGGGTCATCTGGACCTGGCCTCAGAGGAGGCACTGGGAAGGGGGCAGAGGCTGAGGGGTCCTGCCTGAGCCCTCTGGCCACCCCGTGAGGCCTGGACATAGAAGGTGCCACCGCTTCCCTGCTGCAGGCAGCTTGTCTGCACGGACCTCTCCTGGCCCCCAGTCTGACGGTGTGTGGAGGCTGCGGGGCCACGCAGGAACAAGACGGTAGCAGGGCCCTCATGGTCTTCGAGGAGCATAGTCGACAGAGTGTGTGGCCACGTCCAGCCCAAGGGTGCTCACACTGGGGACAGGGGTGTGAGGGGCGGGTCTGCAGTGTGGTGGCGCCCTAGTGTGGGATAGATGGCCACCTGCGGGCACAATGTCCACTTCGTGCGTGGAGCTCTCTGGCCACTGGCTGGCCCACCCCCCAGGACACAGCTGTCCTCTGTGCTGGCTCTGAGCTGTCAGTGTCCAGAGCCCAACCCAGGAAGTGTTCCTGATTCTGGTGGCCAACCAACCAGGAACTTGCACCCCAGCCCCTTCCCTCTGGCCCTACCAGGAAGGGTCCGGGCCCCAGGGACACAGAGGACCTTCCTGTTCCGACTCAGGAGGAAGTCAGCGACTGTCCCAGAAAGAGGGCTGCATGCTGTGCTGGAAGGTGACGTCCTCCTGTTCCTGAACATGAGCCTCAGGCAACTCGGGGAACCGCGTGGTGGGGGTCCCAGCGGCGCTGGCTCGCGGGCCCCGCCAGCCCTCCTCCTCCATACGGCCGAGCCCCCGCCCGCCTCCCCACTCTCCTGAGCTCAGAGGGGCAACCGCAGCTGCAGCCATGGCGTGCCTCCTGCTCGCCCTGGGCATGGCCCTCCTGCGTGGCACGCAGGCCGCCGACGTCCCCAAACCATGGGGAGCCTGGACCTAACAAAGGTGTGGTGTGGCTGGGTCAGGGTGGTCTGAGAGAGGGCAGGGAAGCCTGGACCTCAGAACCTAAAGGGAAGGCAAAGTGAGGCCTTCATGTGGGGGACACCTTTGTCCCCCCAAAGGTTGGAGGGACTTGTCCAGCTCGAGCCACCTGAACTCCAAATATCCTCGTTCTCTCAGTCCTGGGAGTTGCCTACCCAGCTGCACCCTGAATGGGAGCCGCCTTAGGACAGGCTGGGGTTCAGAAGGCAGCTGTACCAAGTCCACGAGAACACCCCCAGGACTGGCACAGGGCGGGTGTCCTGGATTCTGGCACAGCACACGCTATACACCATCTGAGAAACCCAGGCGACAGGAGTCCCCACCCGGCTGGACGGGGTGGGCGGAGCATCCTCTGTGGGCCTGGACCCCCTCCTGCCCCCAAGTGCAGCTGAAGGCTCCCCTCCCCCCCAGGTGGCCGGGACCTGGCACTCCATGGCCATGGCAGCCAGCGACATCTCCCTCCTGGACTCTGCTAGCACCCCCCTGAGAATGTACATCCAGGAGCTGAGACCCACCCCCTAGGACAACCTGGAGATCGTCACGACCCAACGGTGGGTGTGCCAAGGTTCCCCCATGAGGGCCTGGCTCCAGGGCAGGCAGGCAGGCGGGGCAGGGCTCCTGAGGGGCCCTGTGGGCAGGCACTGTGCCCCAGGTGTGGGAAGGGAGCTCGGAGGTTCCCAGTCCTCTTAAGAGGCCCCTCCCAGGGCTCTGGGCCCACTGGGTGACCCCACAGCACACAGCCCCAGGGCCAGTGTGTGGAGAGGCCTAGAGGCCTGAGTGGGGGCAGGTGGCCAGCTGCAGGCTGGGGCCCTTGGTCGGCCCCTGGAGTGGGGGCCTAGGGCCAAGGAGTCCTGAGGGCATCTGTGATGACATACTTGGAAGCACAGTGACCAGGTGCCACATAGGGAGGGTCAGTTTTGAGCTGCCACATGCCCTCAGCCACCAGCCAGCTTGCCTGCCAGGTTTCCTGGCTGGTCTGTCTTCCCCATTGTCAGCTGGCCCGAGTTACGTGCTCAGGGCCTCAAGAGCTGCCTACATACAGGCCAGCACCTGTGACATTGCTCCTGGCCAGCCAAGGCCAGCTGGGCTGAGTTCCCGGGCCCTGTGGACACTCCCCAGAGCCCCGCTCTGGGCCCATGAGCCACCCCAGCACTCTGGCTTTCCAGGGAGAACCACCTGCGTGTGCGGAGGAGCATCACAGCCCAGAGGACTGAGGACCCGGCAGTGTTCGTGGTAGCCTGTGAGTGCCCCACCCCACGCCTGTGGACCGCCTGGCCAGCTCCCCCTCCCCTCCTGCTGGGGCCGCCCAGCAGGGAGCTACCCCCGCTGGGCCCGCCCAGAGCCACTCCGCACTGCACCTGGCGGCAGGGGAAGGTCAGACGCTTGACTCCCACCCCTGTGGCGTGGTGGCTGGTGAGGCCTCGGGGTCCCCACTCCCCCGGGCTCCCCTCTGGCCTGGCTCCCACAGTCCCTCCCGGGACAGGAAGAGAGCAGGGGACACCCAAGCTGCCATGCAGGCGTGTGTCGGCGGAGGGTCATGCTCCGAGGACAGGCCCGTGGCAACGTCCCTGCTCAGGGACCGGTGGCCGGAGTGTCCTTAAGAATACCCATGAACCAGACCTGGGAGAAGGCCCCCTGGGAACAGCGGGAGCGTCCTGGCCCCAGACCTCCCGTGCCCTGCCCGGCACTGCCCTGGGCCTGGCGGCTTCCGTGCTGCCTTTGGCCTCATCTGGGACAGTCCCCCGGGCCTGTCCCCCAGGTGCCAGCCCTCGCCTCCCTCCAGGGCCCACCTGCCCCTCCTGCCTCCGTTCCGGCCACACCCTTTCCTCTAACAGGCAGTGGCTATGGGGGGCCCAGTCTCTACCCCAGGACCAGCCTGGCCGCATCTGGGCCCAGCAGCCCAGACGGCCACCCAGCCCCACCACGCGACCCCCACTGCTCACCTGGGAGTTCGCCTGCAGGAATCCCGTCTACCTGACAAGCTGGCGGGAGCCTCCGAAGCCAGGCAGTGCCCAGCGGGGAGCTGCCCAACTGGCCCCCATCGCCCTGCTCCAAACCCAGCCAGGCTGTGGCCCTGCAGCTTCGGCATGTGCACACGTCCCCGTCCCCACCTCTGAAGATCAGAGGCGTCACTACCCTGCCCCTGCAAACTATCCTGCTCTTTGACGCCCAGCACGGCCCAGGCTCCAGCGGGCTCCAGTCCCCAGTTACCCTGCCTGCTCCCTGGGCCTGGCACTGCTGTGGGGTCACCTGGGATTTAGGGCCCGAGCATGTGGACGAATAACTGAATGAATTCTGCCACGTCCAGGATGGGGGGTGTAGGGTGGGGCCAAGTGTGGGCGAGGCTGGTCTCCCCAGGAGTGCTGCCTGGGGCTCCCCCCAGGGGGCCATGAGGCAGGCTCCAGGAGGCAGCCCCAAAGGCAAGCGACAGGTCATACAGAGGCCTGGGGGAGCGGCAGGGAGAGGCGGCCTGGCTGTGGGGGAGGCTGGGAGGGGCCCTCAGCTGAGACCAGCTCTCTGTTTCGGCCTGTTTCCCAGATGAGGGGGAAAGAAAGATTTCCGTGCTGGACACAGATTACATGGACTACATGTTCTTCTGCATGGACGCCAAGGAGCCCACGGCTGAGCAAGGCACGGTGTGCCAGTACCTGGGTGTGTAGCTGAGCCCCCTGCAGGACCGTGTCCGGCAGGGCGTCCCTTGGTCACAAGGAGCACCAGGGGCTTCCCTGGGTGGTGGGAGGGTGGGGAGGGCCTGCCTCACCAGCTGCTGTGAGCCACCTTAGCAAAGGTCATAGGGCGTGGCCTTGGGCGCCAGGGGTGTTCTGATGTGGTGACCAGGGACAGGCCAGGAGCGAAGTGGAGGACAAGGGGATTTGCCTCCACGCAGAGGGGCCACACTCGCCAGTGGGGAGAACTGGTCAGCACTGACCCAACCATCTTGGAGGCTTTCCATGACTTCAAAATCATTTCAGATAAGAGAGCACCTTTAAAGGGTGATATTCTGATGGTGTTAATGTACTGGCTCCATGTCGTGTCCGTTCTCAGGTGCCCCCATGGCTGCCGAGTGCCCAGGGCCTGGGGCGGGGGCCCACTCCCTGGTTCATAGAGCAGCCGGGGGGTACAGGGGTGGGGGTGGGTTTGCCTTTCTGCGTAGACTTCTCCAGGGGCCGACCAGGGGCCCCAGCCTGCAGCTGGTCAGGAGAGGAGGGGCGGGGAACCCCAGGGGGTGCTGAGCCCCGACACCACCCCAGAAGCTGGGCCAGGCTAAGCTCTGCCGGCCTCAGGACTCTGTCATGTCCTTCCGGTGCTGGCTCACTGGGCAGGGTCCTTGGGTCCCCGAGCTCTCAGCCCAAGGACTGACCCATTGCCCCCACAGCCAGGACCCTGAAGGTCGACAACAAGGTCATGGAGAAGTTCCACAAAATTATCCAGACCCTGCCTGTGCACATGCGCATCATCCTGGACCTGACCCAGGGCAGAGGTGAGCTCTGGCCCCCGAGGCCCCTCCTCGCGTGGGCCCCTCCTCAGCCTGCGGAGAAGCAGAGGCTACCAGAACGGGTGCTGTGGGATACAGGCAGCATCTTACCTCATTTGTGGTCCCAATTTTCCCAGGAGGCGGGTGGAGGGCTGCAGAGCCCCTGGGGGCTCCCTCCCGACCCTGGGCCAGGGACTGTGGTGGCCACCTTGTGACTCTTCCTCCCCTTTTCCCCCCACAGAGCAGTGCCGCGTCTAGGTGAGCACCTGCCCGTCCATCTCCAGAGTAACGTACCAGCCCTGCCCCGCATCCCGGGTGGGGGGCGGCTCCTCGGGACCCCAGACTCTCCTCTGTCCAGTCCCTGGGTCCCATGTAGGAGCGGCTGGCCCCGTACCCACTCTCTCGAGTGGTCTCTGGGGATGTTGACCCTGTGTCCTGGCCACACGCACATGCTGACATCCCCACCACTCCTTCTGACAGGGTGTGGACAGAGGCGGAGGCTGAGGAAGGGCTGGCAGGGGGTGACACCACTCAGACAAGGAGGGGGTCAGGGGCTGCCCTCGGGCTGCCCAGGGAGGGGCTGGCGAGGGTCCAACAGGCTCCTCAGAAAGCACAGGGGAGCTCCGTCCACTACAGGGCCCGGGAGCCTTGGCCCTCTGCAGAGAGACGATGTCACCCCCTGCCTCCCCGTCAGAACAATCAGGAGGGACTGAGGCCAAGGTGGCTGCAGGACGTGGCTCCGCCTGGGGGCCAGGCACCTCCAGGCCCCAGCCTGGGGTCTCCTGCTCTGAGCGGTTCCTCCTTCAGCAATAAAGAAGTGACCCTGTGCAGACTCCGCCTGGGTCTTTCCTGGCTGATGGGTGTGGGATGGAGCCGAGGGGGCGGCTCAGCAGGGGATGACAAGAGTGGGAAGGTGGTGTGGAGCTCCAGACACAGCCCTGAGCGTGGCGCCCCTCTGTGTGGGGCGGTGGACAGTCTTCCGTCCCCATTGCTCTGTCATCAGAGAGTGTGGGGACCTTACTGCTGGTAGACCATCACACCCAGACAGTCACTTTTCACTTATGTTCCATGAAAAAGAAATGTCTCAGAGGCTTTTAGCTCCTCCTGCCCTCCCAGGAGGTGGGGGTGTCGGAGCTCCAGGGCAGGGAGAGGGTGCAGCCTGTGCGCAGGTGGACAGGGCCACAGAGCCCAGCAGCCCAGCACAGGGCAGGCGCACCCCCGCCCGGTCCCCACAGGGTGGCAGCTGCGGAGCCCACCTGCTCCCACATTTCCACTCCCTGTCCCTCCTTGGTGGGAACACGCCGGCTCCCCCCCTCCCCAAGCCCAGAGGGCTAGCAGCTGGCAGCCTGGTCCTGTCCAGTGGGAGGCAGAGCTACACATGGGCCAGGCTTCCCTGGCTCCTCACCCCCACTCTGAACCTGAAACCTGCCCCTCCAAAAGGACAGAGCCGGGTCCCCCCTCCAGGGACATGGGGTGGGTGGGAGGGAGTAGTGGGCCTTCCTGTAAGGGCCCAGAGTGAGCAGCAGGGGCTGAGGCTGCCCTCCCTACTGTCATGGTCCCGGTGCTGGCCAGGTGGGCAGTGGGGGGGATGAGGGCACAGGCCTCTACTGGTGTCCAGGGCGAGCCCTGCCCTGTGTCTGTCCTGGGAAGCGAAGATGGTGGAGGAATCGCCCGGAGGGAGCTGCCGTGCAGTCCACACACTGGCGATGCCCGGGCCCACTGGCGCACCGCCTCCCCTGCGTGCAGCCGCCATCCTGCCACCATCACCCACCGCCACCGTCACCCACCGGGCCTCACGTCTGCTCAGCGAGACCCCTGTGCTTCCTGTTTGCAGGCCGCTTCCCGCCACCACTGCTGGCTGGGAAGAAGCAAAGCCAGAGAGGCTGAGTTTGAGCCCCAGAAAGCTCCCTGAAAAGACCCCAGGGAGGTGGGCCTCAACCCCAGCAGGAGGGTCGCCCACCCTGCTCCTCCCTCATCAGCACACTCATCCTCCCCAAAATAACACAAACTGCAGCAAAAGGCGAATCCGACCGGTGGGAAGAGGAGGGCAGACCGGCCAGGGGCCCTGGGGTCGGAGGGGCGCACCGTGGTAGCCCCCTTCAGGAGGCCCACACAACCACGCCGCGCGTTTCCTGACACTGGTCTGGCAACAGGAGGCCGCCCAGGGGCTCCTTCCCTGCCTGGATCTGACGGGTGTCCCTCGAAGGCACCGGGGGAGCCCAAAGCCCCAAGGGTCCCTCTAAGGATAAGCTGCCAAAGGGTGCGCTCCCCTTTCCAAGCAGGTGGGCCAGGGACACCGCCCCCATCGACCCAGAGCTTGGCCTCTGCCTGGAAGACCCCGCCTCCCCCGAGGCGCGCCCGCAGGGACCGCGGAGCCCCCGCAGCCGCACACACCAGGCAGGCAGCAGCGCCCCAACAGAGGCCTGACCATCAGACGGTCACTGGAACCCCAGTCCCCAGAAGTAGGCCAGGACCCGGGTGTTGAACTCAACAGGGAGACTGCCTGCCACACAAAATACTTCAATAGCACCCAGTCTCCTAACATGACAGGCAAAATGACCAGGAAACAGTAAGACACCACCTGCCAGACCACAACCAAGAGAGTCAAGACTTTAAATGACAAAAGGCAATGCCTGGAAGATTCCGACATTGTAATTAGCTGACAAGGATTTTAAAGCAACTGTGGTAAAAATGTGACTATGGACCCACTTGAAACAAATGAAAACAGAAAATCTTGGCAAAGAAATACAAGTTATGGAAAAAAGCCAAATGCGAGTCCGAGAACTAAAAGCGCAGTAAGAGCAATGGGTCCCCTGGATGGGCTCGGTGGCAGAGCGGGACGACAAGTCCAAAGACACAGGCAGGTCGGGCGGGAAGGACGGAAGAGCGCAGGCCGTGCAGACATTAGCAGAGAGGGCAGAGGCGGCTGACTTCACAGCCAACAAGGCGGACTTCAGAGCAAAGAAATTCGCTGCAAGAAGATGTTACCTAGTGACGGAGACCGACCAGCAGGAACAGGCGACAGCCCTAAAGGAGCTCAACTCCCCCTGCAGCAGAGGCCACGGGGCTGACGGGGGAGAAGGACAGACCTGCGCGCAGAGTCAGGCCGTGCTGGGACGGCAGGCTGAGCCGTGGACGTGAAGTTGGCAAGAGCATAGGTCTGAGCAGCAGGGCGAGCTGCCGGCAGGATTTTAGCTTTTTCTGGTGGCCAGGGAGCAGCTCCGAGAGCAGGGCGGTGGCTCTCAGTGCGCTAGCTGGGGCTCCGGTGGAGGGGGGCGCACACCGTGGAGATGCCTGTTGGGACAGTGTGCCCGGAGGGGGTAACGGGATGGGCTGTGCTGACATTGCTGCAGAAGAGCAGGCAGGCTCCGGGGGCCTCAGGCGAGGACAGGAGAGAGAGCAAGGCCCCCATGGGCATTCAGGAATCTACCCCCCCAAATGATGCTCTGACAGGAGGACCAGGAGGGCGACCCTGGGGACGGAAGTCAGAGAGTGGATGGTGTCCGTGGGCAATCTGACTTTTTAAAAAATTGCAGTGAAATACACACAACATAGCATTTGCCATCTTAGCCGTTCCCAGCGCACAGTTCAGGGGCATCAGGCACATCTGTTGGGGAGGAGCTCGGTTTGGGGGTGTAGGGAAGTCGAAGCACCAGGTGAGGAGGGCATCAAGTGAGAGCCCTTGGGGGCTGGGCAGGCAGCCTTCTGATGTGCTCCCAGACCCTGACGCCGGTATTCGAAAGAGAAATCAAGGCAGGAAATTTATGTTCACTTAATTTTTAATATTCAGGGTCCACTTAACAAGTCCACACGCCTAAACTGTTTCTCACGTTCCCAAATATCCTCAGCTGCGTATAAAAGCCCCGGGACAACACACCACCACGGACGCCCTGGTCCCCTCCTGGCGGGAGCCGGGAGCTCGGTCCTCTCCCCGCATCTCCAGATAAGCGCCTGCGCCTCGCTCTCCTCCCTGGGCTGTTTGTGAAGCTCAGTCTGCGGCTTCGTGAGCCAGAACCGCGCATCACTACGGGGCTGGCCGCCGCCGAGCCCTAGGGGCCGCCCCGTGCGCCCCCACTCCAGCCAGGGGTTGGGGCGTTTCTGTGGCAACGCGACGCGGCCCCCGCCTCCCCGCTGTTAAAGTTGGAGTCGGCGGGAGCACGCGAGGGCGCCCGAAGGCCAAACCCGGGACGGCGCTAGGGCCCCGCAGCCACCCCGCAGACGCGAGCCCTAACGGTCACCCCGCGCGACCCCCCGCCTCCGGCTCCAGCCAGGGGTTGGGGCGTTTCTATGGCAACGCGACGCGCGCCCCCTTTTAAAGTTCGAATCGGCGGGAGCGCGCAAGGGCGCCCGAAGGGCCAAGCTGCGGCTGCGCTAGGGCTCCGCAGCAGCCCCGCGGCCGCGAGCCCTAACTGCCGCCCCGCGCGCTGCCGCTCCAGCCAGGGCCCCGGCGTTTCTACGGCAACGCTATGCGCGCCCCCGCCGTCAAAGCTGGAGTTGGCGGGAGCGCAGCGACGGCGCTAGGGCCCCGGAGACGCCCCGCAGACGGCCCGCAGCCCCGCCGCCGCGCTCACCGCGCGCGGTCCTGCTCCTGCTGTATCTGTGCCTTATTTTTTAGAAACACACTTCTTAGTGAGTTAGGCTGAGAGTGTGATCACAAGCGGGATTGTTTAAAAACAAGAAAGCCCCGATGCAGTCATTTCCCACCCACCTCACAACAGCAAACCAAGACAATTAGTTTCCACCTGTTTCACGGATTCACCTGTTAACGATCTGAAAGGTCCTGGCCAGTGCCAATGAGGTGATCTGCATGACGAAATCCTGCCGTTCCTTTCCACCAAAAGCATGTCCGCGCATGAAACGAACCCCTCCTTTCTTTTGTTAATAACTTCACATCCCATCCTCCTTCCTATGAAAACTTCCCATTTTGTACAGCTCCTCAGAGCTCCCCTCCGCTTGCAAGATGGGCTGCTGCCCAGTTCTTGAATCACTTAATAAAGCCAGTTAAATCTTCAGATTTACTTGGCTGAGTGTTTTTTAGTCTTATGTACTTTATATTCTCTTGTGCAATTATCATAGTGTCCCATACTTTGTTCATAGGTTGATTTAGATCCTGGAATCTCAAATGAATCTACAGCATGTTTGCTTGTTTGCTTTTAATCCACAGGTGCAGGTGTGGCATGATTCAATTTTTATGAAAACAAATCATGGGTGAATACACCTAAGCTTCCAAAACATCCAGGTTCTAAGAATTAAGGAGATATTTATCTTCTTTCCATTAATTGTTTGGAATCATGTCATTTTTGAATAACATACCATCAATTCTAAAATACACTTCTGAAAAGGGATGCAACTTACAGTAGATATCATTTCAAATTCATAGAAATATGGTAGTTTTCCTCGAATTGAGTACATAAAAGGTCCATTATTTCTTACTTTCCAGTTTTACTTACTTTTATTTTGAATTATTAAAAAGAAATAGAACACATCTCTCATCACATCACCAAGAAAACTTAATCCCTCTTATTCTCCTTGACAAATGATTACTTCTGGACAGCTGGCTTGCTAGGCTGGCTGCCGGCTGTCAGCGCTAACTCCGTGGAAGTCCCAAGTATAAACCATACTTGGGTCTAACGACTGCCTCGTTCATTGTTTTCTTTCTGTGTTTTTTTCGTTGAGTGAGTGATATTTAAATGTCTCAAGAAGGTTTGAATTCCTTTCGTGTTGCACTGAAATTTTAGTTAACTTTATAGTCGTAAAGTGATTTTTACTCTGTTTTTTAACATCCTGAGGAAATGATGAAATGTCAGATCATCCTTTAAAGAAAAATTGATTTTGATTGACATCTGGCTTTTCAACAGCAACATTGGAGATTAGAATACAAGGCAATAACATGTTTAGAAAATCGAAAGGAAACAAGTTTTAAGCCTTTACATTCAGCCAAGGCCTTTTAAACGTGAGGACACAAAAACATGTTATCATGTTATCAGAAAATGAGACCTCAAAAGTATTGTCTCACAGAAATCTGTTTGAAAATTTTCTTAGAGGAAATATTCCAGTAGGAAAAAAAATAAACCTGGGAATATGCAATTAGGTTTGTGGAGATAAGGATTGATGTTAGTGATGTTTACTGTATAATAAAAAATACATGAAAATGTAGCATTTCAAAATAACCCAGAAGTACAGCTTCAGGAAATGTCCCCTTGCAAAAAGGGCCATGATGACGGAACAAGAACACTCAGAGGAGGGGAGCGGAGGCAGAGGACTTGCTTGGTTTGCTGAGATGATGCTGAAATCGACACACATGAGAAACTGAGGAGGAAATTCACCTGATAATGATATAGAACCATCACAATATAAAGAATTCCCAAATTCAAACAGGAAAATACTTGATCTGTAAAATGGAAGATGCAAAAGGTGCAGAAAAAAAGAATAAAGTATGGAAAATAAAGCATCGAATAAGGTGATAGAAATAAATCTTAATAGAACAAGTTAAATGAATCAAGGGAAAGATAGCTGGGCAACATTTTTAAGTGGCATAGAAAAAATCAGACAAAATATATTGAAAATAGAGTCATGGAAAAAATAAAGAGGTCAAATATGCATACAAAAAGGACCTAAGTCGGAATTTTGATAACAGGTTAAATTCAAGATGAGAACATCGTAAAGGAGGAAATGACATCGAGGCCACAGCAGCAACAGTAGGTGCAGAATGTGCTTGAGAATGTGCACATTCGTGACAATCAAACCAAACAAACTCGAGTGCGACTCCCACCAGGGCTGCAGAGAAACATTATGACCAGCGAGCTGGGGATACACATCAAGTCCACATGGAGCATCGAGACACCTTCAGCGCGTGGATCCCTCAGTGACCCCTGACCTACTGCCGCAGAGGGGACGGAGGATGGTATCATGAGGGGATCCACAGACGGCTCGAGGCTCCCCCTCTCTGTGGTGTGGGTTGGACTTGGCGCTTCAGTGGTGTGGAGGGGAGGGGAACAGAAGGCAAGGCTCCCCCAGAAAACAATATGCCCCCTAGGGATGTCTGACGAGGCTGCTCTAGCTGACTCAGCCCCGGGGCTTTGACTCCTGGTCTCACCCTCCACCCCGCAGACCTTAAGGGTCAGTGCTCACCCGGGGCCCTTAGCTCACCCTCCCCGGGTCCTGGCCTCTGGGTGCAGCACGTGTGCATGTCTGAACGTTTGTGTCCTCCCAGGGGTCACAGGTTGAAATCCTAACTCCTCGAGATGTTAAGATGTGGGGCCACAGGCAGGTGGTTCTCAGCCCTTGTCCGGGCACGGGTGCCTTGTAACAGAGGCCCCAGGAGGCCCCCGACGCCCTCCCGCTGGGACCCCAGGGAGAAGCCTCTGGCTGTGGGCCAGGAACAGGGCCGTCACTGGAGATGGCCATGCTGGGGCCTTCATCTGGGCCTTTCCTGCCTCCGGAGCTGTGAGAAGCACATCTCTGCTGTTTGTAATCTATCCGGCCTGTGGCATGACGTGATGGCGGTCCCGCTGGCCTAAGACAACACGCTTCAAACCTACACGGAAAGTGAGGACTATCTTCTGGCAGAATAAGACCCATCAAGACAGCATATGAAGAAAAAAATTTTAATAGATATTTGTGGATTCTTGGATTTGAAAATACCTGATTGGTTTGTGAAAAGATGACTTTGTGTGTGTGTTTACAGCAAGTCGCAAGAGTACACAATTTAAAGGCTAATTAATGCCATAATTTTAAATGCTACAGACTCACAAAAATATCATTTCAAGGAGTAACTACTTACAATTCTTTCATACTTAGATTTATGAATTTTGAATAATTATTTAAATTTTTGTGTCAGTCCATCTGATTGAAAATGGGACAAAGCACTATTCAAAATTCACAAATCTAAGTAAGTGTAAAATAAATTTAAGTTCTGTGCCTTGGCTTATACCGGGCATAAACGTTATGTGGGGAAGGTGAACAGAGGAAATCCTCAGTACAAATCCTGGAGCAATGGCTAAAATTCCAGGGTCAATGTAAGAATTTCAAGGTTTATGAAATTGGAGGGCCTCTAGTCAAGGTCTCTAATGGACCACGGGAACCAGATAACGTCTGGATGAATGGAAAAACCGTCTCTCTGACAAGGTGAACAGGGTTGGAAAGGGACCCAGAAGGCCCAGGAGTGTGCAGAGCCCTGTGGGACCAGACGGTGGGTGGGGGGCTGTGGACCCGCCTGCTCCTCCCCCGTCCCCTGCCCCGCCCGCAGGGGCCCTTTGTGACCAGGCCACCCTCTGTGATGCGGGCCTGCTGTGCTGTGCCCAAGCACATGCCCAGAGCCCAGTTGCTCGAGGGCAGCGGTGCGGATCAGACATGGAGAGTCCCCTCCTATCTCTGAGAAGCGGTCTCGCTACCTGGCTGAGCTCCAGCCCCACCTCCTGGGGGCCCGCGGTCACTGCAGGCATCCTGTGCGGACTGGGGCTGCTCCTCCTGCAGGTCCTCTTCTTCCCCTTTGATGCACCCTCACCGCCACCTAGAAACATCAGGGAGGTAAGGAGCCCTTGGCCCAGACCGGACGCAATGGGAGTCTCTCCTTTCCATGATCACTTCTGCTTTTGGGGGGTCAGCTGTAGAGGCTCCTGGGATGGGAAAGAAGAAGACATCTTTTCTCAGGAAGGAATCCAAGCTCCTCCTTCCAGGCATAAGCCAGGCCGGGCCCGAGTTCCGGCAGGAGGATCTCTCCCAAGATCCCAGACAGGAGCCAGGAGGGCCCGAGGGCTGCGGGCCAAAGCCCCAAAGCGGGGGCCAGCGGCTGCGGCCGAGATCCTGAGAATCTGACGCCCGCGGGAGGACAGGCCCCTGAGCACAGACCCACCGGCTGCCTTCCCGGGGCAGGGGTCTGGGGCAGGGGTCGGGGACGGGGCTTCGTCCAGGCCGACCCGGGGGCAGTGCTGAGCCCGCAGCGCCTCTGAGCAGGGGCGGCAGTGGGGCGCAGGCCTCGGGGGGCAGCGTGTGGCCTGACGGAGCTCAGAGGGGCCTGTGGGTCTGAGCACGAGTGTGTTTCCTGAGCAGAGAAATGCGGTGACGCAAGAAAGCCAGGGCGGGTCCCCAGCAGAAAGTCCTTCTTTACATTCTTCAAGGAAGGAAAGCGGAAAATGTTTTTATCTCCTTTAAAAAAGTACAAGAAGGAAAACCTCCAGGCCCGTTAATTAAATGTAGACAGTCCTGGTCACGGACTCTGAGGTCTGCGCCCCGTTTGTGAGCTGAGGGCACGTGGCCCCGCCCTGTTGTGATTCGGGTGTTTTGGTCCCACAGCCTCCCCTGGAGCCCAGGGAGAAGAACAGGTGGAGGAGGAAGAGACGCGCGGCTCTGAGAGGTGGGTGCCTGCCCTCCTGCCCTCCGCCCTGCCCGCCCCGGGGCAGCCTCCCTCGGCCCCGCCTGAGGGCCCAGCTCCTTGACACCCCTGAGGATGCCAGCGGCAGGGCCTGTCCCCCGGGAGTGGAAGCCCGTGGGGTGGCTGCTGGGCAGGAGACCCGAGCCGGGATGCTCCCCAGCGTCTGTGCTGGAGCAGAGCTGCGAGGGGCCGGAAGTGGGTGTCACCGAGCGCGGACGGGGTGGGCTGGAGGGGCCCAAGAGTGCCTGGATTGGGAGTGGGGGCTCCAGGTCCACGTGTGGCCGATGTGTCAAACTCCCCTCAGGAGCCCTCTAAGGTGGCCCTACCCCGACCCTGCAAAGGGTGGTTAGGACGGAGGCTGTGAGGGCCACAGAGGGTAACGGGTGTAGAAGCCCCCTTGCAGATGACAAAGCGTTCCCCAGTCACGAGCATTCCCATCGCCGGCAGGGACCCTGCGGCCCGGGACACCGAGGCTCGGGCCCCAGACACTGAGCTCCCCAGTCTCCCCTAAAGGGACATGGCACTCAGGCTCCTGTTAGACCCCTAGGTCCCTGCCTTCCCCACCACAATCGTGTCTTCCACTTCCCAGGCTGCAGAGTTGGCCTGCGACGACTGGAGGTGGCAAGCAGCCTGCTGACACATCCAGAGAGGTAATGAAGCTCACCCTTCCTTCTCGGGTCCTTCCTCCCGGGGCCTGTAAGGGGACTCCAGGGCTGCCGCAGCCTGCGGCCGACTTGGGAGGGGCAGCCGTGGGGACAGGGGTGGGGACAGTGCTGGGGTGTGGGACAGCAGGAGCACCATGAGGGCAGTGTGGGGGCTGTGGAGGCCATGGGCCCCAGATGCCCGCCCCTGCCTGGCCGCCTTGGCCCTCCTGGCCCTGTCTGCTCCTGGCCGCACCTTGTGCCTCCTGTCCTCCGCAGCCTCCTGAGCAGGATCCTGGACAAGAGCGGAGATCATCGGTCACGTCAGGACCCCCCTGGTGAGGTAGGCAAAGCACAGACGGCTGGAGCCCGTCAGCCATGCCGGGAGCTTCTAGGTGGCGTTTCTCCCACCATGTCCCCTTCAGCCTCCCAGACCCCCCTGCTGAAGCTGCCTCCGTCCCTGGCCGCCACTGCTGCACCAGGCCCACCGGCCCCCACATGTTCTGCTCATGCTCACCGCTCCCCGGGTGCCTCTCAACCGCCAGAGCTCTTCCTTCCCCTGGACCGCCTTTCACCCCAGCCCCTTGCTTCTCCCCCTCCACCCCCATGTCCCACCCTCCGTCTCTGACATCCTCCCCTGCACCCCTCCCCAAGACTCCACTCGGACTCTTCCTCACTGGGACCCAGTGGTGCTCCCACGGAGCCCGTACACACACTCCCCTTGGGGAGCTTCTCCTGCCCCAGCCATCTCAGGCCTTGGTGTCCCCGTTTCGGCCCTGTCCTTGCGGCAGGCGGCTGCCAAAGCCTCAAGCGTCTCTCCTCAACACCTCAGAGGGTGGGTCCCAGACAGTGGCCGCATTCCGGGGAGACCCAGGCATACACACACCCCTAACTCCCCTGTAGCACAGAAGGCAAACCAGAACAGCTGCCTGGTCCTCGGCAGCTCTCAGATCCCAAAGTCTCGGAGGGCCACGTACAGCACACATCTGACCAGCTTTTCTGGGGTCTCCCTTCCCTACATAGCGAATCCCTTGGGGCCACTGTCTGGACCTCTGAGCGCCCCTCCAGCACCACAGTCTCCATCTGTTTTATTCCATGTAATCTCAAATTGTTACCCAGTTCAAATGCAGGCTACATTTCCCCACCGTCTGTCCAGTCCCAGCCTCCGTCCCAACTGGAGTTCCCGCCTCAGGCCCTGATTCTGTGCTTAGATCGATTGGAGCCCCCAGTTCTGACTCATGTCCGTATCCCAGCCTGTCTCCAATCCCCCCTCCCAACCCTACCACCGTGTCCACACCAGATTAGGGCCTCCGAGTAACTTGCTCTACTTTGCAGAATAAGCCGCAATCTCTCATCGCGCCTGAGACTCGACACCCAGAACGGCCCACGTTGCAGAAGCAACCAGAAGGTCAGCGGGCTCGATCCTCTGGAGTCGAAAGGCCTCAGGAAGTGTGCAGCGTCCCTACTTCCACCTGTCGGGGACTCTCTAAGGGATGGAAACCCCGTGTGAACACCTGCCACGGGACTCCCCCCCTTGAGCTGTACACTCGGGAGATGCTGGAAGCGCGCACCAGAAGGCTCCGGGCGCAGCACAGGCGGCGGGTACTCCTGAAGGTCGTTCAGGCGCTAACTGTCTATCGGCTGAGGAAGACCCGCGCCTGGCCCACTCTGCAGTCGGCCTTGGCCGCCCCAGGCACCTGTGTGTCAGGCGTCCCCACGGGACTCAAGTTTCCTGACTGTGTGGGGAACCCCCCTCAGGCCTTCCCAGGAGAGACCTTGGAAACCGAGGAGGCAGCTTCCACCGCGGGGAGGCCTCTCCTCGCCCGCTCACGTGTGTGTGTGGAAATGGTCTGGGGAGGGAGCCCACTGGGTGATGACTACAGGTGCCCCACATCCTGTCCTATTGGACAGGAGGGCAGGCCACCGAATCAGTGCCCCACACTCAGCGACACGGGTGGAGGCTGTCCGAATGGGACTGTGGAGCAGGCCCAGAGGGGCAGCCCGGAGCTGAGTCCCTGTTCAGCAATGGCCAGGGATGAGGTGAGAGAGGACAGTGGGGGACAGGCCTCACAGGACCCATGTGGGATGGTGACGACGCTGGAGGTGACCTTCACATCACAGTCTTTGAGGGCCACAGAGGCTAGGGAGGCCACGGCGCTCCCACCTCTTCAGCCACAGTCCAGAGTCACACCGGAAGCAACATCTCAGGACTTAAACGAGGATGCAGGGATGTCAGAAGCTCCAGGGACCAGGGAAAGTCCCCTGTCCTGTGTAAAGTCTGTTTCCCTGTACCCAGGAGAACCATGTTCCAACACAGAGGCTGAGAGTGAGCTGAAGCCCAAGGTGAGGGAACCATCGCAGAACCACCCTCGACACTGTCCCCGACACATGCCGCTCATCAGAGCCAACGTGGCTTCTCCAGTGTCCCCATGCCGTCCCCAAAGCAGGCCTACGGGTGAGCACGAAGAGGGGTCTGCGGCACTGGGCCCACGTCAGGCTGTGACTGTGAGCCGGCCTGCCCGGGTCCGGGGAGCAGTACACTCCGCTGGGACCAGATGCCCCCAGTGCCCCCCCGGGGAGACACAGAGGCCTCCGGAAAGCTCCTTCGCTGCAAGGCTGATGCTCTTCTTGCAGAGCATAAAAGGCAAACAGCGCTACACTCTGCCAAAACCGAAACTGTCACCAGTCACCGCCCGGAGCCAGGGGTCATTCGCAAGAAGATCAACTGTGGTGAACGCGGATGCTGAGGCTCAGGCGGTGCTGAGAGCGGGCAGACAGACTTTAGAGGAGAAAGTGGCAGCTCTCCGTGGCCTTCACGCCCCAGAGTTAAAGGCCCCAGTACATGCGTGTCACCACTCCCACGGGCAGCCTGGCTCCCCCAAGCCAGGGAAAGTTAGTCGTGTACCGTGCGGCCATCCACCCACCCAGCAGGGCCAGACTTTTCCAGTCAAGGAAAGGCAAGGCAGACACCGAAAGCCCTTGGAACATGTCACCTTGAACAAGGAGCCACTGGACCTGAGGAGCTCCGCTTTCTGGTCCCACAAGAAGACTTTGTCTTCACCAGTCAGTCGCTGCCAGGGTGGACCCGCCATGCAAAGTGTCCCAGGCCAACAGCGACACTGCCCGCAGCACTGTCCTCTTCGCAGAGGTGTCTAGTCTGGGCAACCACAAGGTGCTCTCAACCGAAAAAGACTCACGCCTGGCCCATTCTGCAGTCGGCCTTACCCCACCCCCAGGCACCTGTGTGTCAGGCATCCCCACGAGACTCAAGTTTCCTTACTTTGTGGAAAAACTCCCTCAGGCCTTTCCAGGAGAGACGGTGGAAACTGAGGAGGCAGCTTCCACCATGGGGAGGCCTCTCCTCGCCCTCTCACGTGTGTGAGCGGAAAAGGTCTAGGGAGGGAGCCCACTGGGTGATGACTACAGGTGCCCCACATCCTGTCCTATTGGACAGGAGGGCAAGGCACCGATTCAGCACCCCACACTCAGCGTCATGGGTGGAAGCTGTCAGAATGGGACTATGGAGCAGGCCAGGAGGGGCGGCCCGGAGCTGAGTCCCTGTTCAGCAATGGTCAGGGATGAGCAGAGAAAGGACAGTGGGGGACAGGCCTCCAGGACCCCTGTGGAAGGCGACAATGCTGGAGGTGTGCTCAGCATCATGGTCTTTGAGGGCCACAGAGGCTAGGGAGGCCACGGCGCTCCCAGCCCTTCAGGCACAGTCCAGAGTCACGCTGGAAACAGCATCTCAGGACTTAAACGGGCATGCGGGGATGTCAGAAGCTCCAGGGACCAGGGAAAGTCCCCTGTCCTGTATGAAGCCTGTTTCCCTGTACCCAGGAGAACCATGTTCCAACACAGAGGCTGAGTGAGCTGAAGGCCAAAGTGAAGATACTGACGCAGAACCACCCTCGACACTACCCCACACATGCCGCTCATCAGAGCCAACGTGGCTTCTCCAGTATTCCTGTGCCGTCCCCAGAGCAGGCCTCCGGGAGAGCACGAAGAAGGGTCTGTGGCACTGGGCCCACATCAGGCTGTGACTGGGAGCTGGCCTGCCCGGGTCCGGGGAGCAGTACACTCCGCTGGGACCAGATGCCCCCAGTGCCCCCCAGGGGAGACACAGAGGCCTCCGGAAAGCTCCTTCGCAGCAAGGCTGATGCTCTTCTTGCAGAGCAGAAAAAGCAAACATCAGGACACTCTGCCAAAACCTAATCTGTCACTAGCCACCGCCCGGAGCCAGGGGTCACTCGCAGCAAGATCAACTGTGGAGGACGCGGATGCTGAGGCTCAGGCGGTGCTGAGAGCGGGCGGAGACTTTAGAGGAGAAAGTGGCAGCTCTCCGTGGATTTTACACCACAGTTAAACAAACATCAGAAGGAAGTCCAAGCCCCAGTACGTGGGTGTCACCACTCCCACGGGCGGCATGGCTCCCTAGAGCCATGGAAGACGAGTCATACACCCTGCAGCCAGCCAGCCACCCAGCAGGGCCAGACTTGTCTGGTCAAGGAAAGACAAGTCAGACGCCGAGAGCCCTTGGAACGTGTCACCTTGAACAACGAGCAGCTGGACCTGAGGAGCTGCATGTCCTGGTCCCACAAGAAGACTTTGTCTTCACGAGTCAGTCGCTGCCAGGGTGGACCAGCCGTGCAGTGTCCCAGGCCAACAGCGACACTGCCTGCGGCACTGTCCTCTTCGCAGAGGTGTGTAGTCTGGGCAACCGCAAGGTGCTCTAACCTTTCCTCATTGTTGTCTCTAAGAAAAAATTCAACCCTTTTTCTCACTAGCATATCCAAGATATTTAAGTCTCCCCAATAAACACGTTTTTTTCCCTCATAAAAAGGTAGTGTATTGGCTTCTGTCTGTGCTGTGCTCATGACGCGCTGTGGCTTCCAGAGGGGAGGGCAGGCAGGGAGGGGTGTGGGGCCTGCAGGACCGCTCCTGACCCTGGGTCTCTTCCTTGCACCTGTTTTCATAGCACAAACAACAAAAAACAAAATGCGGAAGCTAACCTGCGAAGGTCTCACCCCCTTCCGGGCTCTATTTCACTGCATTTCTTCTGCTTCCATGCCACGTGGAACTCCAGGCTGCTGTGGAGGGCAGGTGTGCAGAGGCATTACAGAGCTGGGCATTCCTCTCAGGCTCCGGGAAGATTCAGAGCCCCGGGAGTGGACGTCTGGGAGGGCGTGCTGGGTGCCGAGGTCAGAAGCAGGAGAAACCTTGCCCCTGGGTCTCTCGGTGGGGAACAGCTGACACCTGCCCTCCGGAGCCCCTTCTCTCTCTGACGGAGGCTGGACTGGGGGTCCCCGTGAACCCGACATGGTGTCGCCTCAACAAACTGGATGTGCACCCACCCCCACCCCTGCCTTTCCCACACTGTGGAGCAGCATCAGCCAGGGTGGCACTGTCAGCTGGTGCCCGGTGGGGCATGGAGCATCATGAAGGCTGCACGGCCGTGGTCGCCCCTGTCCCGAATGAATGAACGGCCATGCTCAGGGCTCACCCACCTTCCCCTGCCAGTCTCAGAGGAGGAGTTCTGGAATGAACTAAAGAGGGCCTTGAGTGTGGGGGGGGTAAAACTGCAGTATTTCCAGAATCCCTCACCTGGCCTTAGTCTCTCTCCATGCCCCATGGCAGCTTCTCGCAGGCTCTGCCACAAGGCGGGGGTAGAGGCTGTTCTCCCCTCCTGCTGAGTGACTGGCCTGGCCCCTGTCAGCTGCCAGGGATCCCTCCGCAGAGCCTCTGGACCGGGAGGGTGGGGAGGTGAGCCCGCCATGACCGCCCGGAGGAGAGCGAGGGCTTCCGCCTGAGGGGCCAGCGGAGCCGGCCTCACTGTGAGCAGGGAGCGAGTTCCTCCCGTGGACGCTGGAATAGCCTTCCCGTCACACTGGGTCATTCGTCCCGGGCCGGGAGCAGGGCTGCCCCCCAGAGCCGCAGCACGGAGTGGTCACCTGACCGCTGTGCACTGTGGGTCTCTGGGAGGGAAGAACCGCAAAGGCTGGATGCGAGGAGGGAGGTGCCCACGAGTGTGCAGAGAACACGGAGCCCCCTGGGGTCCCACGGCCATCTGCACACCTAGAGGGAAGGGGACGCCAAGAGCTCAGGGGCTCATTCCAGCCCCACCCCGGGGTCTCCACCCTGCTCCAGCCCCGGGTTCCCAGGCCTAGCGAAGCCACCATTAGGTCGCTGGCAGAGGGCCAAACTTCTAGGAGGAAGCGACTCAGAGCAGCTCATCCCTTCAGACAGACACACACACACACACACACACACACACACACACACACACACACACACACACACACACACACACACACAGACTCTCCGGTCTTTCACCAGAGGCAGCTCTCTGTGTCACTGGCTGGATTATGACCCTTTGAAAAGCTCGCTGGGGACTTGAGAGTAGCTCCTACCGTGGCCCATGCAGGACCAGGACCCCGCCTGCCCTTCTGTGCAGACAGCCCTGCCTCCTGGGCTGGCCCCCCTGGGTTGTCCTTTTGAATGAGGGAGGTGTGGCCCTACAACCCTAGGTTTCCGCAGACCCGGGCTGCTCTTCTGCACGCCGCTCCCACATTTCCCAGCCTCCTGTGGTCGTCATGCCCTTGGCTCCGGGCCCACCTCCATTCTGAAGACCCGTGGTGCTCACAGCCACCAGGCAAACTTCCTCCTTCAGCCTGAGCATCAGAAAAGATGTGAAGGGAGCCACTGATGTCAAGAATGGGAACCTCCAGTTGCAGCGTGTGACTATCCCAGTGAGGAAGCAGACACGTCATGATCCACGGACACCAGACCACGGCATTGAAAGCTGCCAGACTTCAGGGCAGGAGCCCAGTGTGCTCTGATGCCTTAAATCTGTGCTTAGAGGGGAGAGTCCAGCCGTGCTCTTTGTGCCAGGCTCGCCAGTCACTCTCACCCACGGGTACGTGTGGGGGGGCCGCCCTTCACTGTGCCGAGGTGTCTGGCCCTGCGCTGAGCCTCACGGCCCGAGGACGCAGCTCCACGAGAAGTCTGAGTGTACGGACTGCGCAGCCCCACGCGCCCTTCCTCAAGGCAGCCCTGACTGTGTCCGGCCTTGAAGCTTTCGTGCAATTCCTCCAACTGGCTCATTGGTTCCCACATGACGTGTCTGCGGGCCTGTTTCATGGGCTCCTGTGGAATCAGTGGATAACTGAGATCTTAGCAACACTCAAGGGTAAAGCACGGAGGCCCAGCAAGAGGCCTGCTCAGCAGGAGCACACGTGCCCCTCCTGCAGCCGCAGCGGTTCGGACACGAAGCGCTCCTGCATGTGGAGAAGAGCAGCCGCACAGAGAAACACAAAGAAGCCCTCATCGGGCACTGCAGACCAGAAATGGACACAGCTTCATACACATGAAAACAGGCTCACTCTTCCCACGATGTAGCCACGTTATCAGGCCCCAGAATTTGAGAAGACTGCTGGGGCTGAGTAGGAATGGGAACTTTATTCATTGCTGAGGGGGATCAAGGCTGCCCCCACCCGAGGCGGTTTGGCTGATTCTGTGGAAACGGCAAAGGGACTGGCGCTCTGATTCAGCAGCCGGGGCAGGGCCTCCGTACTGGTCATGTGCATGTGTGGTTCACTGCACCTGCTTCATAGTAGCAGAGGTGGGGACCCCATATCCCTTCCAAGGGGTGGAGATGTGAGGGACCCCACCACAGGCACAATGCAACATTGTGGGGAAAATTAGGGAGATGAGCTCAAAAGCTCTTTAGACAGTGACCTGGAAATATCTCCCCTTGGTCCTGGCTGCTGGCAGGGCTGACTTCCAGGGGACAGTCCCTCAGATTTGCTGGCCTTCAATCACCTTGAGAAGTAGCTTCATCTGTGTGTGGTCAGCACCCTGGGCCTTGTGGCCACTGGAGTCAGACACCAGAACTTCCGGCATAGGGGCCACTGAAAAGGGGGGCCCTAGCTGACCCGGGGGAGGTGGTGTCTAGTTATCCCAGTAAACCCGAACCCCGGGCCTTGGGGCTACCAGGTGGAAGGCAGACCCTGGGGAGTCCTCCTTTGTATGTCTCCGAGGATCAAGACCCGTTCTTGGGTAATTCAGGATCAGGTATCCGCACAAGCCCATTTCGTGGAAGGCAAACCTTCCACGGGGCAGGGAGGGGGCAGGGCGGGAGCAGCTGCCTGGGGATGATGGGTGGCTTGGGTGCTCAAAGGACCCCACATCTCCTTCACTACCAGCCCACTGGGCAGGTTCTGAACTGCTGGACAGGGTCACCAGGCCACCTGCTGCTCCCTGCAGCTGTTCCTGGCTGAGCAGCGACACAGCCTGTGACCTGCAGCCTGTGGGACTGCACCACAGCAGCTCCATGCAAGCACGGACTGCGCTTGCTCACTGCCGAGCTCACAGGCCCCAGCTCAGGGAATGCACGCGGCAGCTCTTGGCAGGTTAGTGGATCAGTGGGCTCCTTCCAACCTCTCTGTGGTGTGGGGGCTGTGCCTACACAGAGAGACTGAGCCGCAGACTCCTGAGCTCATTCAGGCAGGCCCACCCACCCTCAGTACCTCTGTCCACCCCGGGCAGGCTCCTAGAATACAATGGTGACCCCAGTTACCCTCTCTGCCCTTGAAACTACAGCCCAATGGGTTGGACAGCATCTCCCCTCAGCAAGCAACTGGGGGTGCTGCAAAGCCCATCCCTCTCCAGCGGGAGATCTTGCCCAGGCCGTGGGGCTAGAGCTGGCTCCGCCTCAGCTTCAGAGCTCGAGCAGCCGAAGAGCAGGTCCGGTACCACCTGTGCACCTGCTCAGGGGCCCACGGCAGAGCCAGAGCCCCTCCAGCTCCAGAGCAAGTGTGTGTGATGGGAAAGGGTTGGCCCCTAGGGTCACTAGGGCTGGTAAGCCCCAGGAATCAACACCTGAAGACCGGGGCCAGGACTGCAAGAATGACAGAGAACAAGCATGCTTGGCGATTCGACTACAAAAACGAAACAACTCAAACTTAGGATGAGGAAATGTGGCCTATGTTTAATGAGATGCGGGTAGTTCTAATCATAGACATGTACTAATTCTTAGAACCAGCACAGAGTAAGTCCAGTGCTGATTGGCTATTGGGACCCAAACTTTCTGACCAGCGGGAACATACAGCGAACATCTAGAGGCTCAGACTTGCCCAAGGGCTCTGGGATCCCAACACTGAAACCTTTCTCCCTGGAAGCCTCTGTCCTCTCATCGTCCTCATCTAATGCCTCCTCTTTCACTGCTCGAGGCTCCCCGGTCAGGCTGCCAGCTAACTGTCCACACCCTCTGCAGAGGCTGCCCACGTCCCGCCCTCGGTCCTGGAGCTCCTGTCCCTCTCACAGGGTCTGCCAGCTCCCTTTGCTGTCACTGGGCACCTTCCTGGACCATATCTCCCCTGATGACCATGAGCCGGGTCTTCTGCCTCCATCCGCCAGATGATGCTCAAGTCCAGAAGAAGGTTGGACGATCTGTGCAAAGTCACAGCCAGTGTGGAACCTCTGCAGATGTCAAGTCCCCAAAGCAGGCAGGGAGTTGGGGGCGATTGGGAGCAAGTGGTGTGTTTGCAGACAACCCCAGGAAGCCTGAGGAGGGCGTGGAAGAGTGAGCCTGGACGAGGGGGCCTTGAAGAGCGAGGGCCAGGGTGAGCATCGGGCTCGGTCTCTGTGCAGCCAAGGTCCCACCCATGGGGCTGTGTCCGACTCAGGGCACAACGCATCTGCTCTGAGGCTGGCACCAGCTGCAGGAGACAAAGCAACCTTGGGGTAGAAGGATTTCTCAGGCAGGGAGAGAGGCCTGGGTGCTCCAGGGGATGCTGTTAGCCTGCTGGGGACCGGCTTACCTGGCTGCAGGTGGACTACGGTGGGCTGAGGGCACAGCTGTGTGACATAAGCAGCGTCTGCAGCTGGGATCTCTACACAGGTCCCACCCTTAACCCAGAGAAAGTCTTAACCAAGTGTGGCCCCAAACCACCCCTCAAGCCCACATTTCCAATTCTTCCCACTCCCCTCAAGTCATAAGAAATTCAGGGCATCTTAACTGGTGTTGGATGCCCAGAGACGTTTGTATTCTGGCCCCGATGGTAGCAAAGATCTCAGGGCTGTGCTTCAAAAGTAGCAGGAGGCGGGGGTCCCAGGAGCTTTCTGCAGCAAGCTTGGTGCTGTGCGCCTCTGCTGTCCGACCCACTCTCCTCCTAATGTCCCCCAGCGGACTCACCCTCCAGGTCCTCAGATGGCTGACACGCTGGGCCTTCGAAAGGTGTGCAGGCTGGGGCAGTAGGACTTGTCAAATGCAGGAGGAATTCAGATCCTCTTGCCAGAGGCCATGATCACCCTGGACAAGCTGGAAGAAAGCGTCCAGGTCAGGACCTGGCAGAGACCCCACAGGCCTCTGTGAGAACCGTGAGACCTGAGGTGCTGGGCCCAGGGCAGCTCCTGTCCCCCAGACTCCCAGGGCGACAGCTCTGCTGGGTGGGCAAGCCTGAAGGCAGGGATTCCCTGTCAGGGGTCCCAACGGGCTGTGTGCACCGGTGTGAAAGCCCCAGCCCCTAGGGGTTCTGGGGGAAAGTAGCCACCTCAGAGTGGGCTGCTGTGGGAGGAAGGCTCTGCAGCTGCCCGAGGTCGGGTGGGGCGACAGAGCAGCACACGGGGCAGGAACGTCCCAGCCAGAGCGGGACAGGGAGGCCTGGATGAGGGCGCGCACACAGCCCAGGCTCTAGGAGGCTGGGCGCACTGCAGCCTCTGACCCACACGAAAGGCTAGGGGGCTCTGGCTCTCCACCCACCCTCGGCCCTGTGTGAGAACTCTGTGTTTGCATCCTGGGGCTTCGGGCTCCAGCCACGTCTGCTCGTTTCAGCACCCTGTGATGCAGCTCCGCTGGGCAGAACCGAGGAGCCCTGCAAGCCCAGCCCTGCAGGAGCAAGGGCATCCAGGCAGCGGGCAAGAGCCTGGACCCGAGCTCGGGAGTCCTGGGGCTCCTCTGGGATGCACCCCATCAGCTGCACCGGGGCCTGCGCAGGGACCAGGCACAGCTGGCTGCGCAGGTTGGGCGGTCAGCCCCTTCTTCCCCAGGATGGGGCAGCTGTGCTGGCAGGTCGCAGGGCAGGAAGGTGGGAAGACATGTCCAGACTCAGGCAGGCGGGGCTGGGGGTCCACTGGTGGGGCCCTCAGGGCTCAGTACAGAGACAAGAAGGCTCAAGCAGGACAAACCAACCCAGAGGGGATGGAGAGTTTGAAGCCAGGGTCCCCAGAGAGGAGGGACGGGACAGCCAGGGCACCTGTCACTCACCCCCAGTGGCCCTGGGCCTTTCAGCTGCTCCTTGGAAAATACAGAGGGGCAGGACATGCATTAGAAAGTCTCTCCTTGTCCTTCCCGTAGTGTTTAGTGTTGTTCGGTTGTGCATGGACATGGCATGTTTGATGTGGCTCATCCACGCCAATCACGTCGATAGAAGAAAACATGAAGGGTATTGTCTGAAGTCATGGCAGTGATTCACTAGCCACCTTGGGGAAGGGACTTCCTCAGGACCCCCAGGTGAGGCCACTGCACCCTTCCATCGAGAGGCAGGTCCCAGGGGCCCACAGCCCCGCAGCACCACCTCTGACCACGGACCCCGGCCTCAGGTGCTCCAGGTATGTCCTGGCTCCAGACCCACAAAGCCACAGAGGAAAAGGCACAGGGACGCTTGGGGACCTGGTCAAAGGGCTCCTGCCCCACCCATGGGATGTGACCCACATGTTTGGCCCCAGGCTGATTCAAAGGCTGCACCTCCTCAAGGAAGCCCTCAGGACGCTGCACAGCACTCCTCCACCAGTGAGGATGGGGGCTTTGGGGGGGCCACCTCTCCAGAGAAGGAAGGGGCTCCCAGGCACGAGGGAGACACTGTGCTTCCCATGTGACCTAGGAGCTTCTGAGGTCCACCCAGGAAGGACCCACAGGAACCCATTAGCCCCCACACTTGACACCAGTCAACCGAGCTTGTGTTGCTGCTGACAGGGACCCGGGCAGGTCCTGCCGTGGGCAGAGTGGGGAGTCACAGAATGCACACGGCTGCCCCTAAACTGCCCTTCAGACCCACACAGGGCAGCTTTGGTCTACCTGGCCCACAGGACGCCTGCAGCGCCCACCTGGGAGGCAGGCACCCTCCCCGGGGAGGTGAACGCATAGAGGAGGGGCAGGGCTGGCATCCTGAGAACAGGCCGGCCTGGACCTGGACAGAGCGGAGACACACCACGAGCCTGGAGGAGGCTGCGTGCCCTCAGGCAGGAGCCACGTGGCAGCCAGAGGCCTGCTCTCCTGCCAGCTCAGCACCCTCCATGCACGGCCGGGCTGCCGTCTCTATCCTGCCACAGGGCCTCCTGGCCCCAAAGGGTCCCTGCACCAAACCATCCCTCTTCCCGCCAACCAGGAAGGCGGGCCGGACCTTTCCAAGGCTCTTCCAGGGAGAAAGTAACGGAGCCACATCCTGCCTGCCCCTTGCCCTCCCCACCACTCTGTGCCCTCCTGGCCCCAGGCCTCCCCCACCTGGATGAGCAGCCAGTGAGGGGCCTGGTCTCTGCTGCTCAGCTGCTGAAGTTTCCAGGAGCGTTTCCTGGGGAGGGTGTCTTGCCAATGGGTTTCAGCTCCGGGCAAGTTCACCATAGATTCAGTGAGACCACAAAATGACCATGGAAAGTTCTTGGGGTGAAAGGGTTTATACCTGACATTATCCCATTGGTGGCCGGTCAGTCACTAGAATCCCATCCAGTCAGAGTGAGTCTGCAGGCAGCAAGCCGGTCTCTGCCCATGGGCCTCTCTGTCCCCCACAGCCATCTCAGTCTCCGTCCTAGGCACTGCCACCACTCCAGCCTCTGCTCTGCTGTAGCCCTGCAGCTGTGCAGCAGCCGTTTGACCACCCTGTTACTCAGAACACTGGGCGGAGCTCTTTATATAGAGTCAATAGCAATGTATTGCCCACACGTGTGCAGTGAGCTACCTGACCAGGGCCAGGTGAGAATCCTGGCCGTAGGAACCTTCACTTTATCCACAGAGGGGCAAGGAGAAATTTGAAGGTCATGCAGAGGGGCGAGAGAGCAAAGAAGACATTCAAAAGGCGAATGTGCTCAACAACCCATGGAAAGCTTACATGGAAAGATGCTCAACATCATGAGTCAATAGGGAAAAGCAAACCAAAATGTGGATAAAATGAGAGTTCCTGTGGCCAGGATTCTCACCTGGCCCTGGTTGATTAGCTCACTGCACACCTGTGGGCAATACATTGCTGTTGACTCTATATGAAGAGCTCTGCCCAGTGCTCTGAGTGCAACACTGTGGCAGGACTGCAAGGCTGCAGGAGAGCAGAGCAGAGGCTGGAGTGGTGGCAGTGCCGAGGACAGAGGCCCAGGGGACGGCTGTGCAGACAGACGGGCCCAGAGGCAGAGACCAGCTTGCTGCATGCAGACTCGCTCTGTGGAATGGGATTCTAGTGACTGACCTGCCACCTGGAAATAAAGTTGGGTATAACCCTCTCACCCCAAGAACGTTTTGCTGTCACTTTCGTTGGTCACATTGAATCCATAGCGAACTTGCCCGGGGCTGAAACCCATTGGCAAGACACAAAATCACAGGGAAACACCTTACTTCCAAGAACTTGGCCCTAACAAGTGTTGGTAGAGGTGTGGAGGAATTGGAAGCCTCTTCCGCTGCTGATGGGGATGTAAAATGGTCTTTAAAGTCACTTTGGAAAGCAGTTTGGTAGTTTCTTAAAATGTAAACACGTATTTACTATATGACCTAGCCATTCCACTGCTAGGTATCCACCCAAGGGAAATGAGAACATACGTCCACACATAGACTTGCACACAGATGTTCACAGTAGTGTTGTTCAAAAAACTAAAATGTGGAAGCGACCAAAATGGCCATCAACAGGTGAGTAAGCCAACAATGGTCTAGCCACTCAGAGAAATCTTTCAGCCATAAAAAGGAGTGAAATACTGACACATGTGACAACATGGATGAGCCTGGAAAACATTATCCTGAGAGATGGAAATTGGATGCAACAGATCACATTCTATAGCCTGTATTTCATACAAGTGACGGTGCCTGCCGTCGAAGTTGAGCAGTCTGAAGGGGAGGCGTGGAGCTGAATAAATGTACAACTCACTCTGAGAGGATACCCAGTCAAGCCGGAACGTGACGTATAGCCTTTATTCTCCTCTTTTTATACACACTCAGAAGGGGCAGGTTAACCAGGGATCAAGAAACATGTGCTTGAGTGATGACATACTTTTTTACAAAACAAGCGTACTCTGTCCTCAGAACAGAGTCTATCTCAGCGCACTCAGACTCAGCAGCTAGGACTTGTTATTATTCTCAGCAAACTCCCTTATCCCTGACCGTTCTCTCACCCCAGTCTCTCAGCTGGCCTCTCAGTTCCCTTCAGGTTTCAGCTGTCCCCAACAGACAAGCCCCAAAAGGTAAACCTGTAGAGACAGACAGTGGGTGTCTGAGGTGGGTGGAGGGCAGATAAGGACAGGGATAGACTATGAATCGGCTTTAGGGAGCTTGGGGGCTGCTGGGAAAGTTCTAATGTTCATTATACATCCCTGTGAACTGACTAAAAATAATCGACTAGTACACTTAAAACAGGTGACTAGGGTTGGTAAATGATAGCTCAATGAGGCTGTTCAAGAAGAAAAGTTGCCGTCTTCAAGAGCTCATTGGCCTCAAGCTAAAGAAAGGAAGTGCTATGTGTGTTCAGCTGGGCTCAGTAAAGACTGATTTGAAGTCACGCCCCTGGTGAGACACATGCTCCGTGCTTTCCTGGGCATCGGTGGGACCTGCCACCAGGAGAGGAGAGCCAGGGGCCGCGTGCTGCCATTTTGCAGAACTCACATGCCTGGCCTTGTCTGTACACCAGGCGCTGGGGGTGCAGGACTGAAGCACCTCCTAGGAGCCACCCACACGGCTGTCAGGTCACCGCACACCCAGCTTCCCACCTGCCAACTTTACTGTCACCTCCAAGGCTCTCCATGGCCCCTTGCTGCCCCTCCTAGGCTGGCTCCTTTTCCTCTGTCCCCTGCCCTCCTCTCCCCTAACACTCCCGACCGATTTCTGGGATGGCCCTCTGTCTCCTGTGCTGGGTCCTTTCCCTGGAAGGCTCATCCCTGATGTTCACACGCTGGGCACCCTTCCGTTCATGTCTCTGAGCCACCTCCTCACCTGGCTCCCTGTGGCAAGCATCCTTCCCAGCCCCAGGCTTCCTGGAATACAAGTGCTTAAAATACTGGTTGAATGAATGAACGAACGAACGAATGAATGAATGAATGAACGAATGAATGGAACCTAAGGACAGGGACTCATCTGCCAGGTCTCTCAAAAGACCCGAACTTCTGGATCTTCAAGTTTACACAGGGTCACTCACCTTGCTGGAACCTCAGGGGTATGGAGACCACTGGCCAAGTTCCTGGTCTTTGAGGGTCGCAGAGCAGGTGGACATTGGCCCCTGCAGACAGCACAGCACCTGGGCCCAGGCAACGCTAGGAGGGACGGTGTGTTCTCTGTTGTTGGGGTGGCTATTCTGCAGGTGTCCACATGGGTCAAACCTTATCGAACTGCACACTTTTTGCGTGGCTTATTGTATAAAACCTGTAAAGATGCTGTGAGAGGGGAAACAGAAATCACAAAACAGGAAGGAAGGACCATGAGGGTGGATCAGGGACGGTGGCCGCGCACTCCCAGCGGGCGAACGCTCTGCAACGGGCCTGGGCTGCACGCCCCTTCCTGCCGCTTCCCCACGGTGTGACCCGGACTGTGCCCGAGGCTCCCTCCCCGGCTTCCCATGGGTGAGCTGCGAGCACTCACCTCTCAGAGTGGCCCCAAGGGCCAGGGACATAGCTGGGTCCCGGCTCAGAGTGAACTCGGATGACCCCCGAGTACTGCTGAAGGTGGCGACCTGACTTAGCACCACACCCACACAGCTCTTTTCCAGACTTCCAGACTCTTCCTCCCTTACCTCCAGGGCAGCCAGTCCTCCAGGCTGTCCTCCCCCAAAGCTAGGTGTGCCCTCTATTTCATGCTCTTCTGAATGCACCAAACACTTCCCTGCCCAACCCTGAACATGCAAACAGCACCCTAAATTAACAGAGTATTTATCCGCTGCGGCCCTTCAGCCCCAGTTCTGTGTCCCTTTCCCAGCCCTGTCGCAAACCAGCCTGCACCGGGCATACGTGACCTTGCACTCAGCTTGGCTTCCCATTGCACAGTAAGCGTTTGAACTGCCCATCTCACCTTCCCCATGCACCCCTGCCTGCTTGCCCGGCCTGGAGCAGTTCTAGACAAAACCAGGCTCTGGGTGACAGCGCCAAAGGGCAGGGCTTGCCAGTGCAGTGAGCAGCCCCCAGGCCTCCTCTGGGTGCCAGGGCGACTGCACATGACTCCCTGTGGGTCCCCAGGCTGTCAGTTGAGAATCCTGGATCTGGAAGGGCTGGGGTTGTAGAGTGCAGGGGATTGCTGGTGTGTGCAGACACCCGCCGGCCCTGCCTGCCAGTGCTGAGCATGCAAGGTCGGGAGGCTGCAGACCTCACCTCTGGCTGCCATGGAGGCGACTCTGAGGGCGACAGCCCAAGGTCACAGCGCTGGGCATCTAGCCCAGCATCCGGGGGGGGCACTGGGTGTTGCAGGTGTGGCCCTTCCCACTCGGGGACCCGGGACCCATTCAGCAGCTTGCATCTACAGCAGCTCTGCTGTGGTCAGGGTCCCACTGCGTCCCCACCACGCCCTTCCATCTGCAGCCTCCAAATGTATAATGACACGCTCCACCATCGTTAGAGTATCATAGAGAATAGTTTCACCGCCGTTGAACTCTGCCTATTTGTCCCTTTCCCCGCTGAACCCCAGTAGTCACTGATCTTTGTACTGTCCCCATAGTTTTGCTTTTCCAGAAAGTCATATATAGTTGGAATCATTCAGTTTATAGCCTTTTTATGTTGGCTTCTTTCACTTAGAATTGTGTACTTATGGTTCCTCCATGGCTTTTCATAACCTGTGGCTCATTTCTTTTTTTTTTTTTTTATAAAGAGAGTCCTTTATTATAAGCAAGCAAAGCTGACAAAATTAGAAAATATTCCTTTTAAACAAAATTAAATATGGCTTCCCAAAATAACTAAAAGAACACTATTTGGCCAATCGTTAAACTCTCTCTTCAAATATTAGCATGACATGTATATCCTTCAACTTGGTAACCTTTTATAGAATGTTCCATTTTTCCTAAAAGCATATTACATGAGTCATGATTTGTTTAAACTATTCTGATATTGCATTTATATTAAGCATCTCTGAAATATTTAAATACTATTAGAATGCACCTTTGATCACTGATGAAATTTCCATTTCAACTCGATGAAACATATCCATATATTTACATATTTTGCTCCTTTCAGAGCACATCACCTCCAGCCTCTTGGAATATCTCACCCTTTTCTACCAAAGTGTATGCGACTCACAAGTTCTCTGAACTTCAGTATTAAGGAGTAGTTATTTATGTTGTCTTTCCATGTTTTGTAAGTCCATCTAAATTTGTCATAACTTTCTTATTTAAAGTTGAAATTTGATTCAATTTTTAAAAAATAACTGTCTTTTTTCCATATTTCTCTCCAGGAACCTTTGAATTTTTCCAAGTAAGTTTCCTTTTCAGATTCTTCCATATTCCTTCTCCTTTTTTTAAGGCTGTTAATTCAGCTTTAAATAAGTTTCTGTGAATTTTCCAATAGATTTTAGAATCATAATTTAGCCCTTCAACAAGGACAACTTTGCCAAGGCCTCTTCTCAAAATTTCTTCATTCAGATTCACACTAAAATATCTACCCTTATTCACTAAAAGATAGCAAAACAGTGCTGAATTCTCCCTTCCAAGCAGTTGAAACCATAGTAAATGGGAAGGTTTTAGCTCTTTTTGCAACCGCACCTTCCCAAATTCAGTGAGTTCTATTCCGGCCAATTTAACCAGCAAAACACCACATGACTTTTTCTCCAAGAAGGTACAATAGGTAAAGTCATGGGAATATGCTTAATTTCTAGACCATTCTGTTATTCGGCATACTCGTCTCTGTAGTTTAACATTCCTTCTTATAAATTCTAGTGGAATATCTGAAGAACTCATAAATGTTGATGTCACTCGAACACTTCTTGTAAGTGACATTACTCCAGCTATGGTGGTGACGGCGCTGATGTTCTGGGCATCTCAGATGTCCCTCCCTTGCTCAAGCTCCTGTGGCCTCTCGCTTCACTTACAAATCAAAAAAACCCTCCCCAGGCCTACAGGACCTTTGTGCCGCGCCTCCCTCGGTCTCCTCTGTCCCTCCCTGCAAACTGCGCCCCCCACCATGTTCCCGACTTCCTGCGAGCCCGCCTTATTTTTTTTAATGCTGAATAACCCTCTAATGTCTGAATGCACCAGCACTTACTTATCTGTTCACCTACTGAAGGATATCTTGGTTGCTTTTAAGTTTGGGCCATTATAAATTAAACTGTTATAAATATCCAGGTGCAGGACTTGTGAGGACATAAGTCTTCACTTAATTTGGGTAAACACCAAATGCTGGATCATAAAAAAATGATGTTTAGTTTTGTAGGAAGTGGGCTGTCCCATTTGCATTCCCACCAGCAATGAATGCATTGCTGCTATTTGGATGCTGTATTTGGAGTCAGCTATTTGGGGTCTTTTGTCTCTCCACATAAACTTTACAATCAGCTTATTAATACCCAAAAATACCCTGTTGCTCCACATCCTCACCAGCACTTGGTGATGTCGGTGTTCTGAGTTTTGGTCATTCTAACAGGTGTGTACTGATACCTCATTGCTATTTTGATCTGCAGCTCCCTAATGACAGATGGTATTGAGCATATTTCATGTGCTTATCCACCACCTGCATATCTTCTTTCGTGAACTATCCACGTATTTTTCCCATTTCTTATCAGGTCGTTCAAGTGTAACTGTTGAGTTTTGAGTTCTTTGTGTAGTTTGGATAACAATCCTTTTACCAGATATGTCTTTTGCAAATATTTTCTCCCAGTCTTTCTCATTCTCTTGATGTTGTCTTTCACAGAGCAGAAGGTCTTTATTTTAATGACATTCAGATTATCAATTATTTCTTTCATGGATTTTGCCTTTGATATTGTGTATAAAAGAATCATCACCATACCCAAGGTCATTTACATTTTCTACAATGCTATTGTCTAGTTTTCTGGTTTTGAAATTCACACCTGAGTCAATGACTCCTTCTGATTTAATTTTTGTGAAAGGTGTATGGCCTGTGTCTAGGTTTGTTTTGCACGTGGATGTCCAGTTATTCCAGCACCGTTTGCTGAAAGGGTGATGTTTGCTCCATTGTATTTCCTGGGCCCTTTTTCAAAGATCAGTTGGCTGTATTTATGTGCGTCTGTTTCTGGGCTCTCTATTGTGTTCTGCTGATCTGTCTGTCTACCTTTTCATCAATACCACACTATCTTGATTGATGTAGTTCTCTCATGTCTCTAAGTTGGAGAGTGGCCTCCGGCTGTGTTCTTTTCCTTCAACATTGAGTCAGCTATTTGGGGTCCTTTGCCCCTCCACATAAACTTTACAATCAGCTTATTAACACCCAAAAATAACTTGCTGGGATTGCATGGAATCTGTACATCAAATTGGGAAGAAGTGACATATCGACAACACGGAGGCTTCCTATCCATGAAGAGGGAATCGCTCTCCACTTAGTTCTTACTTGGTATCTGTCAGTTTTGGGATTTTCCTCTTGTAGCTCTTATACCTGTTTTGTTAGATTCATACCTAATATTTCGTTTTTTGGATGCTAACGTAAATGGTAATGCGTTTTTAATTTCAAATTCCACTTGTTCATTGCTAGTATGTAGGAAAACAACTGACCTTTGCATGTTGACCTTGTATCCTGCGACCTCACTACAATCGCTTCTTAGTTCTGGTGTTTTGTTGGTTTTTGTTGGGTATTTTACATAGACTATCATGTCATCTGCAAACAAAGACAATTTGCATTCTTCCTTCCCAATCTGCATACCTTTTTTTTCCTTATCTTGTCTTACTGCATTTCCTCATCTTTATAGGAAAAATTCAAGTTTCTCACCACTAAGTATGACATTATCTGTAGGGTTTTAGTAAATGTTCCTTATCCAGTTGAGGAAGTTCTCTATTCCTAGTTGCTGATTGATCCAGTGATCAATCTGGTTTTAAACTACTGATTTTATTTATTAAAAGGTACTTTTGTTAATGCGACATAACACGACCTGTCATGACTGAAAACAAGGAAAATCTGGGATTTGTTACCTGGCTGGATTTTAGCTGATGGTAGACCAAATTTAGTGAGTATTAAGGATGGGACAGCAGACATACTGGCAGACAGCTACAAAGCGACTAATCTGAGATGCGGTCTCTTGACACAAATGCCTTTTGAAGGCCAGCCTCTGAGAGACTTGCTGAACACAGCCATAAAGCCAGGGGAAAGGAGTGAGAGACCCAAGGGCTGCAGGGTGGAGTGGCTTCCTGAACAGTTCTGGGTAGTTGATGGGAAACGATAGGCTCAAAGTCTCAAACTTTTAGCTCAAGACACAGATTGAGAATCAGGGACTATTACTGTGTAGAAAAAATCTCTCATCTAGTTTCCAGCTACAAGACTGAGAGAACTGAAAACCACACAAGGTCTTAGCTAGCCCAGCAAGTCTTAAAAATAAAAGTAAGTACAAAATGGGATTATTTAGGAGTAGCATAGAATTATGATGCAGGCCAAGCAAGCTAAGGCAAACAACATAGGCCAATTTAACAATGGAGGCGGGAGGTGCAAGGGGTTGTTTTGAATGAAAGTCCACAGGAGAAGGGCAGGAGCTCAGGGTGGTGACAGTTCCTCAGGGACTGAGTAGCAGGGGTTGTCGATTTCTCGTAGGAGCAGCAAGGAACACTTTGCTGTTGGGGTCCTGCCATTGCTGTGGGGCGCTCCAGCAAGGAAGCGCCCCTGCTGGCCAGCGGACTCCTTTCCAGGGAGGTTTTCCTTCGCGGAGGTTTCCCTCAGCGTGCTGCAATGCAATCAGTGAACCACAGGTCCTGAGTATTATGTATTCCTGTTATTTCCATCTAATATGCTGGACAGCAGGAGGGGGACCTTCCGGTTTGGAGACTCTTGCCAGTTGGCTCTAGAAATGCTTCTGACTTTAGGCCCACAGCAGGCATTCATGTTCCTGCACCTGAGGCGACACAACTCCGGAGAGGTGTAGACCAGGCCACCCAGACTCAATTCTGCAGTTTTCTTACCTTTTCTTCCCTATTGTCCATACTGTTTTGTCCACTGTTGCTTCTGGACAGGAAATGCTTTTTTTGCCACCTGCCACCAAAATACGTTGCATGTTGTCTGCCCTGGCCTCTGTGCATCAGCTGCCAGCTGAGGTTAGGGTGTCCGGAAAGGTAAAGGTGGGCTATTTTCAGTGCTTAAGCTTGGAGTTGGGCTCTACCCCCAACATGTATCACCAGATGATGAATTCTCCACATTTCCTCACGTTTTCTTCCCTACAGTGTGTCTCCTATTGTTCGCTGCTGTTTCTAGAAATGGGGTGCTCCAAATGCTACCTGACAGCCTCTTACATGCGTCACCTTCTCTCCCTGCGTGTCAGCTCCGGGGGACACACTTTGAGCTGGACTGCTTCTGGCCTCCAAGTCCTCCTGGGAATGGCCAGCGCTCCTCTCTGTCACGGTCACAGGGGTTACACCTATACTTTCTTCCCCACCAATTTTACCAAATCATTCTTTAATTTCAAAAGTCTGCACAGAAAAGAAAAAAGTTACAGATCTTAAAAAGAGGGAACACTTGAACTTGTTTTATTTAGAGATGGTTCCTACCTTAAAGGACACAATGGGAAATACCAGGCTGGATATGCAGTATCAGTGGTATTCACTGGTATCAGTCCTCAAAAGTGTCCCATTACCTGAAATTCATTCTGCATGGCAGGCTGAACTTAAAGCTTTAACCAAAGCCTGCCAATTGGCCAAAGGAGCAACAGCAAATATTTATGCCAATAGACAGTATGCATTTGGTGTGGCGCATGATTTCAGAAAGCTCTAGAAACAAAGAGGTTTCTTAACCTCAACAGACAACCTATCAAATATGCAAAACAGGTGGCAGCCTTGTTGCAAGATATACTCCTTCCAGGAGAACTGGACGTAATAAAGATTCAAGGACATTCCACAGCAGACACCATCAAATAACACGAAATCAACTGGCTGATCACGCTGCAAAAAGGGTGGCTGTACAGCCAGTAACTTCCCCAACAATAACCTGTACTTTTTCCCCCATTCATTTAACCAAATCCTGCTTAATTTAAAGAATCTGCAGAAGAAAAGGAAAAACAATTATGGATTCAAATAGAGGGAACATTTGACTCTCTCAAAAATGTATGGGTTGGGCCAAGTCAACAGCCAATACTCCCCTTTCTTACAATATATACATGATTTGATGCACTGGGGACCCGATAAGATGATGTTACGGGAAAACAATATTTTTGGAAGCCTTCCTTCACAACAGCACAAAAAGTATATGCTAAATATCTGACTTGCTCTAAATATAATACTGGGAGACCCTTACATAATCCTAAGGGAATTCTTCCTTGGGCAGCCGGACCTTTCAAAGCCTGGCAACTGAATTTTATAAAACTGTCTCCCTCGCTAGGTATCAATATGTACTAATCATGATTTGCACGTTTTCTCACTGGGTTGAAGCATTTCCTTGTCCAAACAGAGCGATGGACCAAACAGTAAGCAAATGATTACTGGATTAAATCATTCCCACAGGGAATTCCTGTTGGACAAGAAACTCATCTCACAGGACAAATTATCAAAGAAATCTGTAAAACGCGGCCTGTTTTTCAACATTTCCACTGCGCCTATCACCCATAGTCATCAGGCCTAGTAGAAAGGCAAACAGCCTAATTAAAACCCAGGTGGCAAACTTATTCTTTCTCGTTGCCATGGCCGAAAAGCTCTTCCTGCTGCTTAACAATCTAAAATCGACACCTTTTAGTCGACATGAACTATCACCTATTGAAATTATTACGGTCAGTCCTAATGAGAACGGATGAGGGGCTGTACGAACCCACACTGCTACAGGGGATACAGCGCATTATTGTAAACAGAGCTAAGCTCCCGAAGAACACTCAAAATTAGGTGTTGATGCCTATGACACAAGTTTACCTACATGGGAGGAAATTCGGACTCATGACTTCCACCCAGAGGACGATGTATACTGGAAATGTCACCAGTTGAAAAATTCCTTACAACCCAAATGGACAGGACCTTCCCAGGTCCTCCTAACTCTTGTGCAGCAAAATTACAGGGTACTGACTCCTGGACCCATGCTCCTCACTTAGAAAGGGCACCTGCTCTGGGGTGGTCTGCAGAAAGAATATCAGATCTAAGACTGAAATGGCACCAAGACGAGGATGAGAAGAACCCAGCGGTGGGCACAGACAGCTTTCCCAAGTCCGGACCAGGCCAGTGACACCTGAGTGGCTCCTTCTCGTCTTTACTTCCTTATGGGACTGGTGCCAGCCCATGTGCCTGCCCAAACTGGCTCATTCGTTTGGCCCCAAAGAAACTAAAATGCTCTCTTAAAAAAAAGCCACCTTTTAGGATCTCAAATGGGAAAGCACATTTGATTCATTAAGTCAAATAGTCATGTATAATGCCAGGACTCAGAGCTTGGGACCCACTTTATGCGAACCTATACTTAATCTTCCTATCAGTTCCAACATCACAGGGTATATGTATTACACAGGGAATTCACTGGCACAGGCCTCTAGAGTGAAGTCCTGCCTGCTAATACGACTGGAAGAGAAACTACGCGGACTAAAGAGAAGGACAGCTTTCAGAGATACTGCGCAGCTCTAGAAATTGATGCTGACCAACCTCTTAAAGCTTTACCAGGATATACTGATGGAAATCCTTTAACTACACCTCGTGTTTCCTGTCACCGTGCCAGGTCCCCCCACACTCCTTCCTCTTCTTTTTGTGGGTGGGCCCATCTTGGTTAAAGGAAAAACACCAAGTCAACTAAATTCTATTGGAATAATGTGGACACCCACAGGTATTTGTCCTCCCCAAATTCACACAAGATGCCTGTGGGAAGCCCTTGGTAAACACAAACCAGTCTGTATTTAGGATTTGCAACAACCCATTTGTACCTGGTCTGGGAAACTCCATCTTTTTGGGTCAACACGTTGTATCCAAAGTGTAGCCAAATGATAATGCCTCAGTGGAACTAATGTATCTGGTGGATAAACCAACACTGGCCCAGCCCAGCTGAGCAGTGATCTTGTAGGTTTAGGGACTGAGCTAGGTAGACTAGGTCAAACAGCAGCACTGTTTAATGAATGCTGCCACAACTGAGAACAGGAATTCCTGCCTCAAGCCAGGAAGCTTAAGAAAATGCTATTTCAGGAGGAAAAAACAGGCTGGGGGCTGGCATGGAAACGGAATAAAGCGATTAACCACTGGCTGGATAAAAATTTTAAAAATCAGGGCAAATAATGCACGATCTGTTATGAGAAAGGGCCTGTGTCTTTACCCAGCCAAGCCTCTCAGCCTTGCTACTTAATCTGGAGATAAAATCCAAAGTGGCTCTGAAAACACAGCCGACTGTATCAGCTGCTGAAGCTCAAGAGACACACTTAGGGAAAATTTATGGGAATGAGCAGCTGTAACTTACACCACTGCTAACAGCACTGATTCCTAAGTTAAATCAACCACAGGCGCACGAAGTGGTGCAGCCGGTGAGAACAGGCTCCGTCTGTGAAAACGACGACGATCAGAGCTCTCTGATCAACTGTCATCCTTGGTCATGGTCCTCAGTTAAGACTGAATAAACTCTCCTCCCCTTTATACAGTGGCTGTGCGGATTCCAGTCACCACCACAAACACTTCTAAGGCTACCAGCACTGCCTCAGCTCCATCCCACACACTGTAATGCATAGCATTTTCATTAGTGTTCAGTCCTAATTACTTTCTAACATCCATTAGGAACTCTTTGACTCACAGTTAATTTAGAAGTGTTTCTCAATTTCCAAATGTGAACTTTTAACCATCACCTCTTGTTTTTTAACTAAATTGTGCTGTGCCACATAATACACTTTATGACATTGGTTCTCTGAAATATGACTTGCCTAGTGGGCTGTTTCCATCATTGCTCCCCATTTGCTTTACAAGTGTGCACGTCACTCAGATACACTGTTTCACATCCATTTGCTCAAGTTTATCAACTATCACCCACATCTTCCACATCCATGATTTTTGTCTGTTGCATGTATCAATTTGTGAGGATCTAAATTGTTTGTGATTTCTCCTTGTAGCTGTGAGTTTCCAGTAAGTATATTTGAAGCCATGTTATTGGTGCACATTAAAACTGCAGTACCTTCCAGGTGAACTGAACCCCTGGGTGCCGATATTCTTGCTACTGAACAGCGCTCCTTGTCTTAAATAAAGGCCGCTCTCCCTACTTGTATAGCAACCAGCCTCCTTTCGGTCATGTTTCTTAACCGGAGTTTAGTCAAAAGAATTTCATAGATAGCTTTATTGAAATGTAACCCACACACCGTAAAACTCACCAGTGCCGCGGTCTGCACTCACCGGCGGTCGGCGGTCGGGATGTAACCCTGCCACGTCTCTTTGCACCTCCCACTCAGCACCAGCAGTGCTAGGCTTTTGCTCTTACACCCTCTTCTAGATTTTCTTCTTCCTACCCCGTTCTGTTTGGTTTTTCCTTCCCCCTAGTTTAGCACTTACTGTCTCTTGGCGGTGATCTTAGAATCTTTAACGAATGTTAAACTTTGTAATTTTGACCCTTCCTAAAACCCTTAGGATAACGCAATTCCTTAACCAATGGGGTGGGCCCCTCCTTTGGCTCAGGCTACGGTTGAATTTCCACCCCTTCCAGGGGAGTTCTGGACTGACAGGGCCATTCCCTCCTGCGAACGTGGGGCAGGAAGAGGCCAGGGAAGGGACCCCCAAGACCCTCACCCTGCAAACTTCCAGGGAGCTTCCTGGCCTCCAAGGAGGATGGGAGCTGCTCTCAGGTCTGGGCCCCACTCTCAACACTGCCCTGCACACGCATGACCCGAGCCCTCACAAGCCTGCAAGGTGGGTGACAGCACCCAGGCTGTACCAAGGAGCCCGTCTCGCGGCCCGGGGAAATGCCTGCAGTCCCATGACTCAGAAGTCCCCAAGCCCCTGATGGAGTCATGGGGCTGCAGGAGGGCGGCCGGGCAGCAGCCTCAGACCAGGCCGGCCCGCTCCAGGTCCTGGGGCAGCACGCGGCCCTTCCTGCGCGCCCTCTCCAGGCGCTGCTCGGCCCGGGCCGCCCGCTTCCTGCGCAGGTTCTGCCGCCTCTGGTCCTGCCGCCGCTGCATCTTCTCCACGACGTGCGCCGTGCGCTTCTCCCACCGGCGCTGCCGCTGTGCGCGCCGCCTCTCCTTGCGCCGCAGGGCCCGCTGCAGCAGGTGCGCGTCGTCGCGGATGCGCACCCCCTCGGCCTTGTGCAGCTGGTCGGTCCACCTGAGCTTGGCCTCCAGCTCCCGCGCCTGGCGCTCGTCCCGGTGCCGCAGCTCCTCCAGCCGGTCCTGCCGCGCCTGCAGGCGCCCCAGCAGCTGCCGGTAGTTCCTGCCCGCCAGCGGCGCCGAGTTCCCCTTCAGCCTCTGCCTCTTCGCCCTCCTGCGCTGCGCCTTGCTGGCCGGCTCCTCCTCGCCCACCTCCACCTCGGGGGGAGTCGCAACCCGAGTCAGTGGTCGCCTCCCACGCACCGCCCGCCGCGCTGTGGGCCCACGTTGCCTCCACGCGCGGGGGTCTCACCTTGTTGAAGAGCAGCCCCGGCTGCGGCCGCTGCTCCTCGCGCGGCGCCCCTGGGGGCGGCTGCGCAGCCTCCACTGCGGCCGCCACCTTCGCCTTTGCTCTCAGCTCCCTGCGCTTCCGCTTCTTCCGGTCCCGCTCCTGCTTTCTCCGTCGTCTTTTCTCCAGAATGGCTGGAGACAGCTCCTTGGTGCTGCCCTGGGTGGAAACGGGGTTCACTCATTAGGTACCCCCAGCCCAGGGGCCGCTGGCCTGGCAGGTGGAGTCAGGGCAGGAAGGCACGTGCGCACATCCCGGGCAGGGCCCGCGGAGATCAGTGCTCCCCCGAGACGACCCATTCCCCAGAACGCAAGGGGACCACCCGGTAAGAACCATGGGCGCTGGTGCTCAGACACCCTCCGGGAGCCAGGGCAGGTTTCATGAGAACCTCCCAATGACCCCACATGGGAGAGGCTGTCCTCCCTTTTACAGATGAAAAAGGCAGGGGGCGTGGCTAGGCCACCCCCCCACCCCCCCACCACCTGGGGTCGGGCCGGAAACTAAACAGAGCTAACCAATCGGACCGCAGCACTCTTCTGCTGATAACATGCCCGGCTCTGCTCCTGCCCACGGACTCTTCCATCCAGGCCAACAAGAGAGCTCTGCCTGGTCCTGCGTGCAGAAGGGCAGGGTCCAAAGCCTGCATCGCCCCTTAAGAACTAGTCCCTGAACCTGTGGGAGGGCAGTGCAAAAAGAAGCTAGGGGATACGGCAAGAGGCCTGCGGGGGGGAGGTCCCCAGGGAAAGGGCGGGTGGTGGCTGGGTGGTAGGGTCAGCGCCATCAGCAAAGTAAGGCCAGTTCAGGTCTCAGCGATTCCCAGGGCGGTCACCTTGGGCAGGTCACCTCACCCAGGCCCTGCCTACCTCACAAAGCCATCGTGACACTTAGATGGGACAGAGTGCTGCCCAGTTTGGTGTTTAGCCAAGGTGGCTTCCCAAAGGGAGGCTGGCGAAGCCTCTCTCCAAAGCCACAGAGGAGCCCACAGGGCAGCATGGCCTGCAGGAGGATGACGCCCCTGGGGACTGAGGCTCCCCCTAATGACAGGAACTACACTGCACGTCTAAAGAACAGAGCTGCTAGGGCCCTGGCAGGACCCACTGCAGGGGCAGGAAAAGGCACTGAGGCCCTCCTGGCAGCCCCGTGTTTCATGGAAGTGCTGGTCAGGCCCATGGCGGCCACCAACGCTGGAGCAAATCCCACAGAGAGCACCAACGGATCCTTTCCTCCAGGCACAGCTGGGAAACAGCTGCAGAAAACATAGCACTCTGGCACCCAGAGGTCCCCTCACCTACCTGGCCCCGCGCCTCCTGTATCTTCTCATGCAGCCGCTGCCGCAGGACATCCAGGGCAAAGAAAGAGTCAGGCTCTGCGGTCAGGCCATCTATAAGCAGGAGTCAGAGAACTGAGAGGAGAGGAGACCCCCCCAGCCTTCCCCTCCCCTCCCCTCCCCTGGGCCCAGCTTCAACTCCTGAGTCTCCATGCACTGCCCCGTCCCCTGCACCGTGGTCACTCATGGGGCTGCAGGGCAGGGCCAGTAAATTCCACTGCACCTCTTCCACCTGGTGTGGCCCCCAAAACATCACCCGGGATAGGATACGTGCTACATGGCATCACACCACATCCTTGTGTGGTGCTATAAAACACCTCCCACAGGCTCCGCCAAACTCACCTCCCATTTCTTTCCATTTCGGCAGCCTGGGGCTCCCCCTGAACAAGTCAGCCCTTCTCAGAGCGCCCCTTCAGAGACTTAAGGGCAGCAAAGCTCCCCAAGGCTAGCTGCTCCAGGTCCCCAGTGGGACATGGCCTTGCTCCGCCAGACTGCAGGGCCATCTGACCTGCAACCACGCTGTGCGCTTCCTGGGAGCCCATCCACCCACAGAGCCCCTGTGACCTGTTCTCCAGAAGCTGGCTCTTTGGGAAGTCTCAGCTATCCCCGTGCGCCAGATGGCATCTTTTTTTATGACCAGAGAGAGTGACATTTCCAGATCCCAGCCAGCGCTGCCACACATCCCAGAAGCCCCTCACCTGCAGGGGCCCCGGTGGAGCTGGAGGCCTCTTCGTCCTTGGCTGCAGCTGGCTTCCTGGCTCTGGAAGCTGCTGGAGACTTCTTTCCCAGGGCTTTGGCCTTCGACTCCACAGCCTTCACCTCCGGCTCCTGGGATTTCTTTTGCGCTTTCTTCCTTTTCTTTTTTGGGGGCCCAACAACTTCCGAGCCTCGAGTTTTGCCCGCTGAAACACAAAATAAGAAAGGGCTGACATCAAAATCTTTGTGACCCATTCAGGAGGCACGAAGGTCTTGCAAAGGCTCCGATTCCAGAAAGTGGCTCAGGACAAGATCCAGAGGCTGTTGTGTGTAGAGCTCAGAACCACAAAATTTCTAGCAGGCTGGCAACACATATCAAAACCCTGAAAACACCCACATACTTCCCCCAGCAGGCTGCTTGTGAGAATTCATCCTGGGTATGCACACAGATTTGATCTCAAGAATGTTCAACAGTATGGGAGAATATATTCATGAATGACAGATCTGATAAAGGGTTGACATCCAAAATACATAAAGAGCTCACGCACCTCAACAAACAAAAAGCAAATGATCCAGTTAAAAAATGAGTGAAGAATATGAACAGACAGTTCTCCAAAGAAGAAATTCAGATGGCCAACAGACACATGAAAAGATGCTCCACATCGCTGATCATCAGAGAAATGCAAATTAAAACCACAATGAGGTATCACCTCACACCAGTAAGGATGGCCACCATCCAAAAGACAGGCAACAACAAATGCTGGCAAGGTTGTGGAGAAAGGGGCACCTTCCTACACTGCTGGTGGGAATGTAAATTAGTTCACCCATTGTGGAAAGCAGTATGGAGGTTCCTCAAAAAGCTCAAAATAGAAATACCATTTGACCCAGGAATTCCACTCCTAGGAATTTACCCTAAGAATGCAGAAGCCCAGTTGGAAAAAGACAGATGCACCCCTATGTTTATTGCAGCACTATTTACAATAGCCAAGAAATGGAAGCAACCTAAGTGTCCATCAGTAGATGAATGGATAAAGAAGATGTGGTATGTATACACAATGGAATATTATTCAGCCAAAAGAAGAAAACAAATCCTACCATTTACAACAACATGGATGGAGCTAGAGGGTATTATGCTCAGTGAGATAACCCAGACGGAAAAAGACAAGTATCAAATGGTTTCACTCATCTGTGGAGCATAAGAACAAAGAAAAAAACTGAAGGAACAAAACAGCAGCAGAATCACAGAACCCAAGAATGGACTAACAGTTACCAAAGAGAAAGGGACTGGGGAGGATGGGTGGGAAGGGAGGTATAAGGGGGAAAACAAGGGGGGCATTACTATTAGCAGACATAATGTGGGGGGGCACGGGGAGGGCTGTGCAACACAGAGAAGACAACTAGTGATTCCACAGCATCTTACTACACTGATGGACAGTGACTGTAATGGGGTATGTAGGGGGGACTTGGTGAAGGGGGGAGTCTAGTAAACACAATGTTCCTCACGTAATTGTAGATTAATCATACCAAAAAAAAGAAAAGAATGTTCATCAGTTCTTTTGGGTGAAACACTAGGAAAACCTAAATATCCCACAGGGTCAAATTATAACATTGGTACATGACAAACTACTACAAAACCATAAAAAATGACACGGGCTTTCATTTTACTGGGTGGAGAAAATGTTCACGTTTTAAATGGATAAAACGAATACATAAAATGGATAAAACCGAGTTATTTCAACAAGTGAGATATACTCATCGAAGAGGGTACAGAAAGACACAGGCCTAAGTTGTAACTGAATAATGAGAAAACTCATTTAAATTCTCTAATTTCCTATAATCGGTACGTTTTTTTCTTGTATGAAAAGGAGAGGTCCTTTTCCTTCTGGTAGTTCCGTGCCAGGCCCTGCTGCTCTGCCCTCCTCCCGGCCGGCCAGGTTCTGCGTCACCTGCTTGGGTACCTACTTCCCGAGGGGAGCCTCGCCACCCGCGCCATGTAAAGCCCCGCTGGCAGGAGCCGTCTTCTGCCCCCTCCCACTGTCCCCATTCCTCAGGGTCACCCCTCCACACCCGCCAGAGCCTCCTGTCCCGTGGGCGGACGGGGCTGAATCCCTCGGGCCCCCAGACCGACGCCCCCACCAGGCACGGAGACGGCGTAACGCCGCCGCCCGGGCCCCTGCCCGCCTTTACCCGGCCCGCGCGCCTGCGGCTCCCGGCTGGGCTGCGCGCAGATCCTCCGGGCCAGGCTCTGCAGGTAGGCGTCCTTGGCGAGCAGAGAGGACATGGCTGCGGGTTCGGCGGCCTGCGGGGGCTGCCCGGGCCGCTGCCTTCGGCGCCCAGCTCGCCGGAAACCACCACGTGGGCAGGCGCCGCCAGCCGAGCGCCGAGCCGCCAGCGCGCGACACTCCACTCGCCAGGCCTGGCTCCCCGGGGAGGCGCGGGGCGGGGCGGCCGCGGGGCCGAGCAGGGCGCGCGTTCCAAGCCCGGCGCCGAGGCGGTGGGGGAAGCGCCGCCCCGCGTGTCGGGTAATGAGCAAGTCGTGGGGCGTGCCGAGGAGGAGAGGGGGGGCGAGGAGCTGGGGGAGGCGGGGCGACCAGGGGAGACCCCCTCGGGGGGGCGCCTGTGCTCGGGACAGTGCAACCCCGGCCTAAGACTTAAAACGGGGCTTGTCCCTTAGGGGAACTCACTAGCGGAGCGGGCGGAGGGTTCGCGACGTTAGATTGGGGACCGCCGCGCCCGTTCCTTAACCCGTGGAAATCACAGGCTGTGACACTACCCAGGGGCCCTTGAAGGTCGCCTTGGGTCGAAAGGGAAGGAGGGCCTTGTGACACTCGCCAGGGGAGGGAGGGATGGGGGGCTGGGAGTTCCAATTTACAACTTCAGAAAGCCGTATGTAAAGGCTGCATAAATACATCTGAAGCATTAGGAATTTTTCTTCCCCAAGCTCTGCCGAGGTGAGGTCTGACAGGATGGTTTCATCGTCTTCCTGCAGTGCAGACTGAGGATTCACCCTAATCTCTATACAACACACTCATTAAGCCACAAACAGGTCCCTCGTGCACTGTCAGTTTTAACCATCAAAGCGAGACCCTGAGGGACTGCAGTGGGGCAGTGGGAAGGGGGTGATGGGTCCTTTTCCAGTGGGACTTCAGCCCACTCTGCAAGTCTGGGGTTCTCTGTTCTGCAGCTCCATCTCCAGGCTTCCATCTTTGAGGTTTTCCCAAGGTCTCCCCTGGCGGGGGCGGGGGGCCATACCACCGGAATTCCCACAGGGCAGGGTTCTGAGTGTAGCTCTAGATTATAGGCCTTCCTGATTTTAAGTTACCTTTTCTGTGCCAGGTGTCTGGAGGGCTTAACCAGCTCTTCTCCTCCCAGAAACCCTGTCCTCATGGGGCTCTGGGACCCCAGAGTGGGCCTTCCTCCTCCCCACCTGGCTTCTCCTCTCTGAACTGTTCTTTCCTCTGGCTCAAGGCTCGTGGCTTGAGTATGCTGAGAACTCTCTTAAACTCCAGACCCACATCTGGGTATCTAACACACATCTCCACCTGCTCTATACAGAATGCGGGTCCTGACCTCCTCCAGCCACATCTCCCTCCATGGCCTTACTTCCCCGTCCCTTTTCCGTTAAGGCGGCTCCATACTTCTAGGCACGTGGGTCAGACCTTGACGCCACCCTGACTCATTCTCCACATGCAATCCTGGGGTAAACCCTGCTGGCTCTTCCTTCAAAGCATATCCAGAATAGGACTCAGCCCACTCTGACCACCACCCTGCTCCTGTTGAAGATTCTAAGACAGTAAGAGTAACTAAATACAGTACAAAATAAAAGTATAGAGACATTTGGAGTACAATCGGGGATTTTAGGATGTGTCATGACACTAGATGGTATCCTGGAATAATCGTTCATTCGGGGCATGATGCTGGCGTTGGGCTGTTGGGGACTGTTGCTCTCCCTGCAAGATAACAGGAGTTCAGGGGTGAGTGTCATAAGGTCTGCAGCTGACGCTCAGACGGTTTGTACAGATGAGCGAGAGCAAAGGTGTAAAAGGTGAATCCAGAAAAGGGTCAGCACGGGTGTGTTATGCCACCTTCGTAACTTCTCCAAGGGTCTGAACACGCTCAGTGAAGAGCTTGGGATGTGAATGCGACAGGGACTGAGGACTGACCAGGATTTAGCCACACAGAGGCCACTGTGGACCTTAATATGCTAGCTTGGTCAGGGTTGTGGAGACAAAACCTGCCTCGCTGCAGGCTCAAGAGAGGACTGGAAACAGCCCATTTGTTTTTCCCTCCATTTGTGTGGGCTGGGGGTGCAGAAGGAGCAGAGAGCGACCTCGCTTTAAAAGGGAGAAACAACTTCACTTTCCAATGGGGACGACGGAACTGGGTCCCCACAAGTAGAACTGCGGATACAGGAGGACCTGTTACTCAGGCGTTTGGAAGCTGAAGACCTGAAACGCCCGCACTGAGTCTGGCCCGCCCTCCAGGCGCTTCCCCCACGTGCTTCCACAGGCCGCGGTCGCCCCCTCTTCCTTGGCCTTCCTCTGGTCTTGCCCAGAGCCCCCGTGGGGGAGGGGGACTTCCCCAAGGATGTCCAGACGCAGCCTCAGGAGTTGCTGCTCTGACAGCCCCTGGAGGCCGAGGGAAGTCCCGGACGCTCAGGGATGAGTGACAAACGAACCCACCACTGCACAAGTGTGACGCTGTTTTATTCGACAGTCTCGCTACTGTTGTACATGCGTGTACGTCTTGCTACCAGGATGTACATGGCAGCAGGACAAGGAAGGACCACCCCCCAACACCTTGCTTCTGTTGGCGCCGACTGGGCCTCCTCTTCCCGCGCCCGGCCCTGCAGGGGCAGTTAGCCAGCCCAGGGACCCCCAGGCTCTGCACAGGAGGCCTGGCCTAAGGGTGGGAGTCTGGGCATGGCTAGCATGTCCACCCGGAGCCCACCGCAACCCATTTTAAACAGCAGTCTCAGGTCAGGTCTTCGGCCCCACTCTCAGGTCCTCGACACTACAAACTGTCCTTGAAACTTCCTTCCGCACAGCCCGCCAGGAAGGTAGGGAGTGCAGATGACGTAGTGTAGCAGGAACCACCCTGGAAATAGCTGAGGGAACTCCTCCCCAGCACTCGGTGGGCAGACAAGGTTCCCAAGGAGGCAAATGCGGCCTCCCAGGCGGGAACCAAGGCTGAAGGGAGCAGGCTACGGTGGGCCAGAGGAGAGCCTGAGATCTCATTCCTGAGATCCTAGGGCCTGGGCAGGACAGCCCTGGGAGGCTCAGGTGTGCTCTGTGGGGCCGGGGCCGCCAGTGTGGGAGTGTGGAGGACCTGCAGCCTGGAGGGGGCCAGTGCTGGGCTCTGGAGATGCCAGCAGAGGGGCTGAGAGGCCATCAGTGGAGTCTGTGTCGAGGTCCAGCCTCCAGTAAGCTTCACACAGAGGCAGGTCATTAGCTTCGCAAAGACTTGAGCTTTTCCACCACCAGAAACCCAGGGAGAGACAGGAGCAGGCAGAGATGGAAGCCAGGGTGGGGGGAAGCGAGACAGAAGCGGAGTTACGAAAACAGACCAGCCCCCAGACCTGCCCTTCCCCCATCCCCTGCGCTGGCCCCTCCATCAAGCAGGCCTGGCTGAGGTGGGGGCATGAGGGGGACACCCTCGCTGCAGGGTCCTACACAGCATCCTGAGGGGGAGGGCCTTCTGGGCCAGCGCCTGCAGGCTGTGTGACTTGGACTGTCCCTTCCACTGACCTACAGGTGTCCTTCCTGTCAGACTGCCCACAGAGCCACCCTTGCCCCTGCTGCCACTTCCCATCTTGGCTCCAGCCCCCCTCCTGCAGGGACTGGTCAGCTTCACTGGCCACAGAAACCAGCATCCAGAGCTTACTATGGTCTCTCTGTGGTCACTCTACTTTGCAGGGACCCTGAGGGCAGAGACTTTGTCTTATTTCTGGCTTTACCTCTGGTTAGGACTCAGCCCAAATGGGGTGACAGAAGCAGAGGCCCTGGCTTCCATCCTACACCCAGCTGTAACTCAAACGAGCCCCTACACTCGGTCTTCTGTCTCTAACTCCGGGCCAACAGCGTCACCCCCCAGGGCTGCAGGAAGACTGGGCGAGGGTGTGTGTGAGGAGCGCCGCTCGTTAAGGTTGTCGAGGGAGTGACTCTAAAACACAGGCTGTCCTCACGCTTGTCCCCCTGGCTTTCTCCCACGCCCTGCCTCTCGTTCCCCACCCTGCTCCTGCTGTCAGGAACCATCCTGGGCACAGAGTGGCCTTGCGAGGAGAACAGAGGGCGAGAGGAAGAGAAAGAGCAAATCAGGAGCGAAGAACAGGTGCAGGGGAGACAGGATGCTGGGTGGACGGGGCAGACATCGAGGACAGGCTTAGCACTGGTGGCTCAGGAGGGGGCACCCACCTGTGCCGGTGGACTTGCAGAGAGGGGAACATAGCCCACTGGCCGTGACTCAGCTAAGCTCCAGCTGTTTACAGAAGAGGAAGGGACCCAGCCTCCAGAGGCCCCAGGGCTTGCTGGAATGGACACCAGGCTGGCCCAGAAACCCCCCTGGGGGACCAGATACTGACTGGGCAGGACGTGGGAAGCCTAGTGCTCAGGCACCTGGGTTCTCCTGCTGCCCTGAGTGGCCGTGGGCAGGTCCCCTCCCTCTGGCCCTCAACCTTGAGAGGGAAAGCTGAATCCCTGTCCCATCACTGCTCAGTCCAGAAGCCTGGCCCCCGGGGGCAATGGCAGACAACGGAGGCCATGAAGGATTCTGCAAAACCGAGAGGGGCTGTGAGCCATGTCCCTAGCAGGGTCTTGCTCAGGACCCCTCTCTGAAGGAGTGTAGAGGGCACTCACACATCTGCTGAGCTGATAGGTATTAGGGACCAAAGGCAGCCCCAGAACCCTCTGGAAAAGTCTAGAACCACTCCAGCTGGGCAGTGACACTTTGTCCCTTCCCACGGAGGCCAAGATAGGCAGGAACCACAATGGCTGGCACTGAGTCCAATGCAGAGAAACCAAGCCCCAGATCACGGATCACGCGGGCTCTAGGCATCTGCAGCCCTCAGCATGGCTTCCATGGTGAGAGAGGAGCATTTAAAATTCAGCACAGGGAGGGTAGGTTGTCTGCACGAGGACACAAGGGGGCCTTAGCCCTGTGTCTGCTGGGATGAGTCTACTTTTCAAGCTAATGGGGATTGAGGTACAGTCTCAGTTTCCTCCTGTGTAAAATTCACTTGGATTCTGATTTCTCAGGGCCCCTCCAGCTCAAACAGCCTCAGGTTCCACGGTTCTAGGGGCTGGGGTGACAGGGTTTGCCCACTGATGCATCCCTGGTGCCCAGCATGGGCCCGGCAGTAGGAGGTGTACAGCTGTGAACAAGGCTGAGCTGTACAGGAACTCGGGGACCCAAGTACCCAAGGCCTGGCTTTCAAGGCTCTTCTCCGCTTAGGGTTTTTCCCTCTCCTTCCCAAGACTCCCCCAACCTAGCCCTGACACACACCGTGGGGGTACCTGGGCCGGGGCGGCCAGAGGAACTAGCCCAGACTTGCCTGGAGTGTTTAGGTATTGATCACAAAGCTAAGAGGAGCAGACAGGCCCAGAGAGAGGCAGCGGGCACCCCAGGCAGGAACGCTGGCTCTGCCCTTCCGTCTCGGAGCTTGGCCCTCCAACCCTGAAGTTCTGTGCGTTTCACCCAGCTGCCCAAGGACGGGGAGAGGGTGTAAACTGTCTGTTGATCAACCGCTCTGACCATGAGCTCTGCTCTGAAAACCAGGCACAGGGCTCTGCTGCCAAGACCAGGAAGGGTTTGGAAAAACAGGACCTTCAGGGCTGCCAGGGTTGGGCTGGGCCACCGCTGCTGGCTGGGCCCAGTCCACAGGTCGGCTCTGCACGCTTGCAGCCCTATTTGTACCTGGACGAGTAGTACTCTTCCTCCAGCTCGTAGAGGTCGATGGAGACCTCATCCCGCAGGGCGATGAGCTTCCGGTCACACTCCTCCTGCAGCGCACGCAGCTGCTGGTTGCGCTGGTCTATGGCCTCGTTCACTGATGGGAAGTCGTTGAGGATGAGGAACTGCTTGAGGTCAGACACGAGCTTCATCAGGGACTCACCGGCTCGGACCTGCGGCCGTCGGAACCAGGGAAGGCACAGTAAGGGAGCCACAGAGGCCCTGCCTGTGTGTGCTGACACTGGGCAAGCAATGGCTTGTCTCCTCATCTGCAAGGTAGGACGATAGCACCGACTCTCATGGTGTCATTGCGAGAAGTGAGTGTGAGAACTAGAAGGGAAGTTACAGAGGGCAGGGTCCCTGGCCCCCACCTGGACTACGTGAAATGCTTCCAAGGCAGGCAAGGGAGATGGCAGGTGCCATCAGCTGCCCAGGCCCTACCCTCAGGTGGCCTCTCGCTTCCACTCCCGGTGATGTGATCTACAATTACACGTTACAAAAGCATACATACATACTGCTTCTCAAAACCTCAAGCCCCACAAGATAAAACCATGATCCCATTTAAGTGCCTGTCTCTATTCTTCAGGGGCCACATGGCTGCCAGTTGGGCAGGATCCCTTTGGGCCTTCCATCCATGGGCATGTATCTACGGAAATATTTCATCGGAGTGCTTGTTCTACGACATCAGGAAGAGCTAAAATGCACATCCTGTCTCAGGCAGCGAAGTGCTTTGCACTCGCAATGAACTTTAGGGATCTTTCCCATCAACAAGGAAGGGTGGACTTTCTTCTAACCACTGCACAACACTCTATGGTAATGGGCACAGCCGGCTACTGCCAGCCCCATACACAGCTACTGCACTCAGCCCTCCGCGTGAGGGGACTCTCCTGATAAGTGGTTTGCCCCCAACCCGGGAAACCCCAGTGGAGACCATAAGGCTCCTGAAGCCTGAACTGTGCCTTCCACCTGGTAACTCACAATGTTGGCAGCTCGCACGTGCATCTCATAATTGTCCTGTTCGCCCTGAGTGGCTCTCGACACCTGCGTCTCATCCTCAATCTGGGAGGCAAACAAGAAAGCCTAGAATCAGCAGGCGCCCAGCAGACAGGTACCTGTGCTGCCACAGGTACCTTGTTCACTGCCTGTCTGCCTTCAGTTGGGTCCTGCTCACGAGACCTCAGGCAATACTCTGCCTCACCCCCTCACTCTGTTCTAGGGCGAAAACAGGTTCTTGCTCAGGACAAACGGATGCTTGGAGATGCTGTCTGCTGTGCCAGAGGCAGGGGAGGCTCAGTCAATCCCTGTTTGGACTATAAAGCCCTGTTCAGTCCAGTTGGTGTCATGAGCTCAGGAACTTAGCAAACTGCTGAGTGGATGAGTAGGAGGACAATGGACTTTATTTCAAGTGACCATTTACTGAGCACTTCCTGGTGCCAGGCACTGCATTAAGCACTGACCATTGTTTTATGAAATTCTTGCTGAGGCCTGGATGGCACCCTGTTTACAAGTGGGCAAACCTGAGCCCAGGACAGACCAGAGAGAGTGGTCAAGCCTCTCGGCCGATAAATGGAGGAGCCAGGTATCCTGCCCGGCCTGGTCTAAGGTCCAGCCCTCCACCTGGACAGGTCTTCCACAGGGGCCCTTGCCAGTGTACGAGCTGGCACCCTAAGTGATGAGGAGCCAGACTTCCTGGGTTCAAAGCCTAGCAGCTCAGTTGTTAGCAAAATAACCTTGGGCAAGTTCCTAATTTCTGAGCCTCAGTTTCCTCCTCTGAAAACGGAGAGCAGTGAGGCCTGCCTGATAGGGGTCTTGTGAACATTAAGTGCACAGGGCAGAATAGCCCTCATAGCACAGCCTGACATGAACACTAAGTGCTAACGTTCACCATTGTCATTATTACTCAAAAGAGCCCTCCATGGTCTGTAGCCCTCTTGCAAAGATCCGTACCACATGCTGCAGCTGCAGCCTAGCAGGCTTGCCTGACCCCACCCAGACACTGACCGCGTTATCTACCTGGGGGCCTTCCCAGCTTCTCTCCCTGACCACGCTCACTTGCAATAGCTATGACACCTGGGTCCATGTCAGGCCCCACGGTGACCACTTTACACAAATTCATCCAATCATCACGACCCTGCGACGCAGGGGAAACAGGCACTGATCAAGTCCCCATCCAAACCCACGCTGCTAGTATGTGGTCCAGACATTGAAGCCTGGCAATTTGACCAGAGTTTTTCCCAGCTACCTTGTCGGGCCCCATAATTGGCTAGTTTGACCTGCTTGTTACTGGCGATCCCCCTGCAGCCCTCCCGAATGTTTTCCCCATGAGGTCAAGGGCCTTGTGTGTGTGCTCACCACCTGGTACAGAGCACATGCTCCACCTCCAGCAGATGCTGTAGAAAGCTGACCCCACGTGTAACACTGTCAGAGCAGGCTAGTCACTTGGCTCACCACTGCATGGGATCACCAGACCCCGCTCCTTCCCTTGGCCTCAGGAGGGCCGGAGGGCGGACCCACCCACCTTGGCAGTCTTGATGATCTCGGTGAAGTTGTCCATGATGGATTTGATGTCGTCCTTGAGTCGCTTGTTGTACGACTGCAGCAGCGTCTCCTTGCTCTGTGGCAGGGCTCTCTGCTGGGCCATGGCAGGAGTCTCCGACAGTCAATCCCTGGCACCCAGAGTCTGGTGTGAACACAGTCACCCCACACCACGTGCCCCCACTTCAAATCCTGCACATCTCCGGAGAGGCCCCTTCTGCCAGACAGACCGGTCCATCTTGCGCGCACAGGCGCTCCGCGGGTCTCCTCCGGCCCACGCCCTCTCCCCGGGCGGGCTCACCCCAGGACCCCTGACAAGCCCAGCGCCCCGCGCGGCCCCAGCCCCACTGCTCGAAGGCCCGGCGGCCGCGCGTCCTCGGAGGTCTGAGAGGGGTGCACCACCTGCCCCGCCACAGCCCCTTCATCCGACACTTCCTCCCGCGCCGACCCCCGCGCCCCGCGCCAGGCCGCTTCTCTCCTCACCCCGCCGGCCTCCCGGGGCCGCCTCGCAAAGGCCTCTGCCTCCCGCCGCGCCTTCGACCTCCTGGCTCCAGGGATCTTTGCCGGGGCCGCCCTCCCTCCTCGCGCCAGGCGCCTCGGCTGCGCGCTCCGGACAGGTTGGCCCCAGCCTGCCGCACGGCCGACCGAGCGAACTCGGGCCTGGAGCCACTTTGTGGGGGGACACTTGGGAGAACGGCCCGATCCGCCGCCCCGCCGCCCGCACTGGTCCTCAGAGCCCGCGCCTGGCGGGCCCCTGCTCGGAGCGGGGTGGGGACGAGCGCGCGCCCCTCCTGTAAGTCCCGACTCCGCGGCCCGGGGACCAGCAGAAGCCTTCGCGCCGGTACCCGGGGCTCCGACCCGCGGCCGCCGCTGCTCTAGGCACCGCCCACGACTAGAGACAGGCGAGCGAAGTCCTGTTCGCTTTAAATCCGAAATCCCGCGCACCCCCCAGTTCTCGCGATCTCCGAGGTCGCCTACAAATTTCCCACAATTCCCTTCTCTTTCTCTCTCCTCCAGCCGCCGAAGATGGTGAGTATTACTGCGCTCCGCCGTATCGGTGCCGGTGTGGGCTCTATCCGCTGCCATCCTCCTTAGGGCGCGACCGCGCGGGGCCCCTTCTGTCGCCCGGTGGTATGGAGGCCCCACGAGACCTGGGACGGGGTCACTGGACCGGGATGGAATCCCTGGCGGCTGGGCGGGGGACGGGAGGAAGATCCGGGCGGGAGCGCAGCGCCGCAATGCGGAGTTAGGGGTGGCGGTCGCCGAGGTGCTCCAAGGCCGTGGGGACGCCTTGGGTGCGGGGTTCAGAGTCCGCGTCTGGCAGGAGCCAGCTGCACGCCGGCTCCCAAAGGGACCACTGTCCCCGCCGGGCAGTGTCGCGCCTTGGAACGCGCCGTCAGGCTCGCGCAGATGATGTGAATGGAAATTTGCTGCCTGAGCGATGGTGAGGACATTCCTAACCACCAAGATCGCTGATGGACGAGCGCTGACTTGAACCTGGGGGGGCCAAGCTTCGCCCCCCAGGAGGGGTTGGTGGCACGGCCCGCCGGCCACCCCTGTCTCGTGAGGCCCGTCGAGCCCCACCCACCTCCAGAGCAGCTGGCGGGAGGGGTGGCTTAACCTGGGTGTTTCTGTCCACGCAGCCCAAAGGAAAGAAGGCTAAGGGGAAGAAGGTGGCTCCGGCCCCTGCCGTCGTGAAGAAGCAGGAGGCCAAGAAGGTGGTAAATCCCTTATTTGAGAAAAGGCCCAAGAATTTTGGCATTGGTGAGTAAGAGGGATGAAAAAGACTGTTTTCCCCAATGAAAGATGGTAGCTTTTTGAACAGCAGGCATTAGTCGTTTTGGAGTGGAGGCTGCCTGGGTTGGAATTCTTGGTTGGCCGTTTTCTGGCTGTGACCCTGGCTCGGTTCTTAATTTCTCCCTTCGTGGTCTTCGGAGCATTGTAAGCAGCTGAGCATGTCTCACGTTCAGCTCAAAGTCGTTCAGCTTGGTCATCAGGCGACCAGTGGCCCCAGAGCAGAGTGCCTTGACCGCAGGACTCACGTACCCATTGGCTGCTTGTCGAATGCGGAGGTTGTGTCACCGGTCCTGGGTGTTTGTGTGCAGATGATGTAAAAGAATATTTGCTATATGAAAGATGGTGATTACACCTTAAACCACCAAGATCACTGATGCACCTACACCCTCCTGAGTGGCCCCTAAATACGAACCGACCGGTTTGATCCTCACACTGTTGCCCATTACTTCTCAGGACAGGACATCCAGCCCAAAAGGGACCTCACCCGCTTTGTCAAATGGCCCCGCTACATCCGGCTGCAGCGACAAAGGGCTATTCTCTATAAGCGTCTGAAAGTGCCTCCTGCAATTAACCAGTTCACTCAGGCCTTGGACCGCCAAACGGGTAAGGTTCCTTGGCATAAAGTGCACATTGGGAAGGGATTTCTCAGGCAAGGACGCAGTTACCATTTGTTAGTATTTGTTTCACGCATGTAGGTGCTCCTGTGTTGGGTGCATATATATTTATAATGGTTATATCCTCTTGTTGGACCGACCTCTTTATCATCATGTAATGTCCTTCTTCATCTCTTGTTACTTTTCTTTGTTTTGAAGTCTATTTTGTCTGATACTAGGCAGAATGAGATCTTGAGGCCATAGAGGGCAGTGGGTATTTTCAAGTAGATTGGTTTATTAAAATTTAGGATTCCTTGTCAAGTTTTCAGAACACGGAGGTGGCGTGACTGAAGGGGTTACGGACATAGTTGGGAGAGTTTTTGAACTGATGCATTTGTGATAGTGGTCTCACGTTTATTGCATCAAACCACAAAAATTAGAAGTAAACTGTAAACCTAAACTTGATTTCCCAGCTACTCAGTTGCTTAAGCTGGCCCACAAGTACAGGCCGGAGACAAAGCAAGAAAAGAAGCAGAGGCTGTTGGCTCGAGCTGAGAAGAAAGCTGCTGGCAAAGGGGATGTCCCTACAAAGAGGCCACCTGTCCTGCGAGCAGGTGGGTGGGCCCCTCCTCAAAGAGGGTGGATGGTGGTGGGATAGGCTGTCGGCCATGATGCATTTCTTCACCTGGAGTCACTGTGGAGAGTAAAATCCGAGCTTTTTAACCCTGAGCCATAGCTGCCCCCCCCCCCCCCCATAAAACAGCTTTTGTGAACAGCAGCTCCTCTGAGTGCTCGTGCACATTGTATGTTCCAGGGGTTAATACTGTCACCACCTTGGTGGAAAACAAGAAGGCTCAGCTGGTAGTGATTGCACATGATGTGGATCCCATTGAGGTACGTTTAGCTGACTTTTAAGCATTGACTGCTAAACTTAGATGAGGCCAAAGTAGGGTGAGAAGTTTTCATTTAATGACAGTACTGACTCATGGCACTTGAAATGATGTGCGTTCCTTCACTGAATTAAACCTCGAAGTGCAAATATGAGCTTTTTTACCTGAGCAGTTGCCACTAAGCTAGCCTTGAGTTCCTGCTTTTGGTTTAAACACTAGAGCTAATGCTGTCTTCCAGCTGGTCGTCTTCCTGCCCGCCCTGTGCCGTAAGATGGGGGTTCCCTACTGCATCATCAAGGGGAAGGCCAGGCTGGGGCGGCTGGTCCATAGGAAGACCTGCACCGCTGTTGCTTTCACACAGGTTAACTCGTAAGTATACAAAGTGGCCCAAGCTCCCAAGTGCCACCCAAAGGTCACTTCATTCCTCAAGATTTTGCCTTGAAGACAGCGTTCCATTTGAAAGGAATATATTTGCCAATGATGGTTTTGAATTTCTTCACCTGAATAAACTGTGTGGTCATACTGGATCTGAGGCAAAAGGCTTGTGTTTGGAGCTAAAACTGGGACATCCCTGCTGTCTGGAGGGGTAACCAGGAGGCCAGCAGCCTGCATTGTTTTTCTCTGCTTTGTTAGGGAAGACAAAGGAGCCCTGGCTAAACTGGTGGAAGCTATCAGGACCAATTACAACGACAGATACGATGAGGTAAGAAGGAATTCCACAAAAATTCAGACTTGGGCCAGTCACGCCTTCAAAGGACTGGCTGGCTCTTAACGCTGCTGAGCAGTTCTGTTAGGCAGTCATCTTGGAACAGCCAAGTAGAAAACAGCGTGGACCGGCATGCTTTGAAGGCCAGGCTGATCCCCTCTCTCGTTGCAGATTCGCCGTCACTGGGGAGGCAATGTCCTGGGCCCGAAGTCGGTGGCTCGCATTGCCAAGCTGGAGAAGGCAAAGGCTAAAGAACTGGCCACCAAACTGGGCTAAATGTATGCTGTCGGGTTTTCTGTACATAAAAGTAATAAAAACTCTCACTCAGCTGGTGTCAACTGGGCAGTTTGTTTCCACAGGGTAGGTTGTACCACACCTCCTGTGTAAGTTGGTCCAGTTAAGGAAAAGCAGTCTTAAACTGCTTGGTTGTATGCAATATTCAAATATTCCAACCCAAGATTGGATTTTCTGATCAGTTAACTAGCTCGTTTAGGTAGGACAAAAGGCACAACTGGGTAGTATAGAGTTTTATTTACACCAGTCATAACATGATCTTAAAATGTTCTTCACTGACTTCATTATTCAGGGATGGGGCTACGTCAGCTGATCTCATCATAGGCTTGGAGTCCAACGTAGGAATTTTTTAAACCACAGGTACGATGTGGCTGCACAGAGTCCATACCTTGGGTTGAAAACAAGCTGACAGTCAGGGTTCTGAAGGGGAGGAAGCAGAGGAGCAGCTGGGGACTGGGACTCACCAGGTGGCAATGTACTGTGCATGCTCATTCCTCAGAGTGACTCTGGTTTGCCCTCCAATGGGTCCTCCGGGGACTGTGCTCCCTGCAGAGACAATGGGCTGTAGCCTACCATCTCTGGCATGTAGGTCTTGCTTTCCAGCGGTACAGGCAGCCTCCTTGGGATGCCCATAGTGCTTCTCAGAGCTGTCACTGTTGCACTGAGGCCTTTACCCATCACTAGCCCCTGGTGGTGCCTCCTTTCCTTATGCACTGGCAGGCATCCTGTCACCCCTCCACCCAACACTAGAGTGTAAGCAACAGTTAATAACCGGGACATGTCCCCAAGGAAGGTAGAACAGGGTATTTACTAAAGGTACTTGATCTGGGGTGGGCTGGTCACAACATACTAAAGTCTGCATCGATGAAAATGGGGTCTGTGCCCGTGAGCCTGGCCATGGCCTCCAGATCCCGGTAATGCCAGTGGTTCTTCTCTGGATTGTTCTCAGGAACAAAGGGCTTCCTGGTTTCTGTCAGCCTCACCATCCCGACTAGTTCCACATCTCCCTCAATCTACAAACAAAGGTGTGAGGCGGTTTAGAGCTATGCATGGAGACTGGGTGGCTACTGCGGAGCTCTACTCGGGAGAGTTCATGCCCCTTACCTGGCCTTTCCGCCGTGTGTCAGGATTCATTTTCTTTCTGGGGACAAACCCTCTATTTACCAGGATGGTGATTCTAGAGTAATAAAGTATGCTCCTTCAGGCAGGGGAAGGCTTGAGAATAAAACATCACTAATAGTCACTTGAATTACTAAGCATCAGGGAAAATTCAAAATGGGGCTGTGTGGAGGCTGACTGTGGGAGTGCTTCCAACTCCTGCCTTGGGACGGTCTTCCTGTTAGGCTTGTCTTGATGGGTAAGTCGCCAAACCCTTGAAGGCAGACCCCAAGATCCACCCCACATCTGCTTCTCTGTGCCCCACCTATAACATGCAGCCAGCCGCTGACTACCACCGTGGGCCGGGCAGCACTGAGACCTGCTGCTCTTGAGTTGTAGCAGCAGCTGCCGTTTGCACCAGCCTCCACTCCCTAAATGGGAGCCACAGGAGCAGCCTGCTAGAGACTCCATGGTTGGGAGAGTTGCAGGGGGAGATCCACAAACTAAAACCAGGAAGTTGTGGGCCTTTGAACGGTAACATTTGTCACCTGTCCTTCACTACCCACTTCTGGGACATGCCATTTCATTTCCGTGATGTTTCAATCTCCACTACAGCTTTGGCCCAAATAATCCCTGAGAAGCCTTTCCTGACTGACTCCATCCATCAGACCTGGGGCTCGAGTTCTCTTGCCAGTCTCATGCTGCATCAGAATCATTTAACCTGTTGGCCACTAGGCAGAGTCTCTGAGCAACCCTTTTCATCCATCTCTCCTGCTTCAGAGCTTAACATACAGGAGTTCTTATGTAATAGGAGCTATAAATTTCATGCTCTTCAAGGAATTGCACTTGTCTGGGTACCCTGGATTCCCCAGTCTTACCAAGGTTGGGGGTTAAGAAGGAAAGATGAGAATTTGTATGCTCTGCTGCATCTGCCCAGCCAGGCAGCTCCCTCCGGGCCCTACTCACCCCAAGTCAGTGCAGTGGAAGGGGGTGATGACATGGGCCCCGCTCTCTGCTGAGGAGGAGAGCCGGCCTGCCTCCCGGGCTGGGTCCACCATGGTCCGGGGCATCATGTATAGCTCCTTGGAGTGGTCAAAATGGCCCCTGACCTTCACTGGCCTGTACTCCAGTGCGTTCAGTTCCATCAGGCTGTGTGGGAGAGGGAAGTGGAGCTGAGGCCAAGCAGGGTTTGGCAGAAGACAGCCTGCTGTGGCCTGAGGACTGTGGGGGATCCGCAGGCACGGGGACTGCCGATGTGCAGAGCATGCCCTCTAAAGGTGGAAGCCGTGGGAATGCAGATCTGTGCTAACAGTCCAAGTTTTCAAGAGAAGCTAAAATACAGACCAAGCCGCATCCACAGCCGAATGTGGCATGCTTGCTTGCTTCCCTCACCGGAAAGCTTTGTTGAATAGATCTGTCACCCTAGGAACTGCTTTGCAGTGAGGGTAGAGGACGGTGCAAGCGTTTGGGCGCTTCTTCAGATACTTCATGTCAAGAGATGACACGAGGGCATTGCCCTCACCCACTGGCCAAGAAGCACTGCTATAGGGGCCATCAGTGCTGAGGGGTCCCTCAGGTACACCAGATCCAAAATGGTGAGACCCAGAATCAAAGATAGGGTTTTTTTCTATACGTGTCAGGCAGCGTCCCAAGTGTCACGCCAAAGCCCGTCAGGTCAACTGATCTTCAGGGCTCCTGATCTCCAGGCCAAAGAAAGCAGAAGCCAGGCCCACTGCTGACCTCAAGTGAGACCAGCCCCAGCCAGGCAGCCATACACTCACTCTCCTGGCAGAGGGACGGGCTCAGCGGTCACTCTAGACTCTAGTTCTGCGATCAGCTTCAGCTTCCACCTCCTGCGCTGCACCTGTGAAAACAGAGCATAAGCCTGGATGCACAAGTAGGGTCAAGGGCTCAGAGCCACAAGGGTTCAAAGCCAGTTTTTACCTGCCATGTCCCCAGGCCAAAGGCAGTCACAGGAATGAGAAGCAGGAACCACTGGAGAAAAGAATCGTCTTCTGCTTTAGTGGCAGGTGCTTTGGCTGCAGAGCTGCCATACCTGCCCAGCCAGGCCAACCCTAGAACGTTTTACAACACTGATATGGGGTGAGAAGCCCTTCAACAAATACAACTGGCACAGCCAATTCAAGACGACTGCCAAAAGTACCCAAGAAAATGTGGTATAGGAGTAAACAAACCACAGTTTGCCGTTAGGCGCCAGCTAACAGCACCTGTGTCTAATCCAGCTCCTAACCCAGGGCCCCGCACATGACGCACGCACACCCTGGATGCTTATGACTGAACAAATGAGACCCAGGGCTTAGTCCTGGCTCTGCCGCCAACCACTACCCTGGTCATGCAGGTAAGCGCCTCATGCCTTTTATGCAAAACTGCGCTGAGGTATCCTGTTACATCTCTGAATGCCACCGGTCATGTGTCACGAAGAGACAGAAACTGGATGTAAACTCAGGACAGTGGTTTACAGAACCCAATCTTTTTTCTTGGTATTTTTAATGTACAATTACATGAGCAACATTATGGTTACTAGACTCTCCCTATTATCAAGTCCCCACCATATACCCCATTACAGTCACTGTCCATCAGTGTAGTAAGATGCTATAAAATCACTACTTGTCTTCTCTGTGCTATACTGTCTTCCCCGTGTCCGCCCCCCCAGCCGCCCTACATTATGTGTGCTAATCGTAATGCTTCCCCCTTATGCCTCCCTTCCCATCCATCCTCCCCAGACAGAACTCAATCTTTAACAGCTTCTCTTCATTGCTCATAAATTTAAGATAACCATATACACAGCAGGTATTTTTAAGCTCTCAGACGGTGAGTCTAATCAACTGCGGGCTTTGTAGATGGTAAAGAAGCAGGTCTGGAGCGGGCCGACAAAGAACCCTTTGTTGTGCACAGCGCTACACCAAAATACCCTTTGCTGTACACACCCAGCGGCAATACGCAGACTCTGGTGGTTAGATACGCTTTCCTTCAGAACCCAGACAGCCAGGTTTCAATCTTCCGTTGGCTCCTAATCAGCTGGGCAGGCGTTGGCAAGTTATTTAAGGTCTCCGGCCGTGGGGTATCACGGGAATGAGACGGGGGCCAGCGGGGGCTGCCGTGAGCGCAGCGCTCGTCAGGGCTCGGCACGGAGTCAAGGCTGGATTGAGCGGCACCGAGTGGAACCCCCTTTTGTCGGCGGCAGTTAAGGACCATCTCAGTGCTCATGGCCCCCCCTGCAGGCGAAGGCAGGGACAAGGCGGCTTTCCCAGGGGCTCAGGTCTCACCTGGGCGCGGGGAGACCCCAAGGACGCTCCTCCTGACCGCGCGCGCCGGAGCCTGCGGAGACGCGAGGGGCAGGCTGAGCCCACCTACCCCTGGACGAGGCCCTCCCCGGCCCGCCCGACACCCCGCCCGCCCGGCTCACCGGCCCCGCGCCCGCCGCGCTGAGCCGCAGGCCCGCCACCCGCAGCCCCGGCCCCAGCCACCAGGCCCCAGGTGCCATAGCCGCGCCAGCCCGCAAGGTACTTTCCGGGGCCTAGAGGCATCTACTTCCGGGGCGCCGCCGAGGCCCGCCCCCGGCCCCACGTGGTTCTAGCACTCGCTGCTTCCTGCTCCGCGGGCGGCCCAGCGATGGGCGAACCTTCGGCGGACGTGCGCGCATTCCTCCTGGAGCACCCGAGCCTGCGGCTGGAGCCTGGCGCCTGCAGGGTCCGCGGGGCGGGGGGGACGCCTGACCGCCCCCGGGACCCAGCCACTCCCCGGGACCCCCCCGACTGCCCCGCGGGACTCCACCGGCCGTCCTTGTGCTCCCCCGAATCCCCCGACCGTCCCCGGGACATCCCCACAGCCCCCGGGACCCGCTGACCGCCCCGCCTGCCGTATGGCCCGCAGGTGAGGTGCGCGCTGACGGGCCACGAGCTGCCCTGCCGCCTGCCCGAGCTCCAGGTCTATACCCGCGGCAAGAAATACCGGCGGCTTGTCCGCTCCTCCCCGGCCTTCGACTACGCCGAGTTCGAGCCGCACATCGTGCCCAGCACCAAGAACCCGTACGTGAGCGGGGCCGCAGGCCGGGCAACCGCATGGGGGCCCTGGGTGGGGATAGTTCCCAGCCGTGCGTGTGTCGCTGCCCGGCGGTAGCCCCTGAAGCCCCGAGCCATCCCCGCTCAGCGAGTACTCCTTGAGGACACTGCCAGTTCTGCAGCTCCCACCCCTCCATGAGCTAGGCGGCCTGAGATCCAGGTGGGAGCCCTGTTGCTGTGAGTTGAGTTACAGGGATCCCAGGTGAGGGGCTTGTGTGCTTTTTTGTAAACGTGAAGTTTGACACCTGGGCTTGGCAGCTTCCTAGGGGAGTGGGAGTGCCTGCTTTGCCACCGGAAGTTCTGAACGATCAATTTCACATCTTTCAAGGAGAGCTTTGATTTAGCCCAGAGCTATGGTTGACAATAGTAGAATAAAGAGGGCTATGGTGAGTGTGCCCGTTTGCTGAGTGTTTTGCCAGGCCACTTTGCTAGAGCAGTCTGGTGGTGGCCAGGCCTCTACTTCAGGGAAACGTCAGGAGGACCAGGGGTTCTCCACCCTGGCTGCAGAGTGGAAGTGCCTGGGCTCTTTGAAGATCTTGATGCCCAGACCTCCCCCATCAGACTCCTTTGGGTGATTCCCATGTGCAGCCATGGTGGAGAGCCACCGGTTGTATCCTTGCTTGTGACCTGCTCCTGCAAACAGAGGTCTCCCTGCCCTAGGCACCAGCTGTTCTGCAAACTCACCCTGCGGCACATCAACAAGGCCCCAGAGCACGTGCTGAGGCATACCCAGGGCCGGCGGTACCAGAGGGCACTGCAGAAATGTAAGTGCCCGTGGGGGTCACTACGTGCCTGCCTCCCCCAGGATGAGCACCAGCCCTAGAAGGCAGAAGTGGCCTCCTGTCATCGTTTGGGACCACTTGGTGGACGGACCCACTTGGCCGGTCCTGGCACAGAGGGGAGATGGTAGAGAGAGGTGCAAAGCCAGAAACAAGAGTCTGAGGAAGTTGCAGGTATAATACGCGCTGTGAAGGAAACGGTGCCAAGGGTCGTCAAGAGGGCCTTACACTGGAGGCCCGGGCGGACCTTCTGAGCTTCTCTGTAGGCTGAAACTTCCGGGACACTTGGAGTGCGAAAGGGTCCTCCAGAGGAAGGGTCTGGGTGAGGTCGGAGGTGGGAAATGCTTGGCTGTGGGGGTTCTGAAGAGCAGCCGCCATGGCACCTTGGCAAGGCAGGGTCAGAAAGCTAAGTGGGGATGAGTCCACAGGGGTCTCAAAAACCATAGTTGGGGTCACACAGTGGAGATGCGCCGAAAGGTGCAGGCAGGGATTGGCATGGTCAGTGTGGGTCAGAGGACCACGGTGGCTCTGAGAAGAGAGGGGAAGGTCAGGGCACTCAGGGGCTGTCCAGTCACCCAGGTGAAGATGGTGGTGGCTGGGGTTACCAGGTGTTGGCAGGGATAAGGTGTGGACAGGTTTTAGCTGTTCTGTGGTAGAATCATTAGGTGGAAGTGACCGAGAGGAAATGAACAGATCCCCAGATTCCTGTCCTGGGAACTGACGTGACGGCATTGTGAAGTTTGGAGATGGAGTTAACAGGCTTTGCGGGAAAATCCAAGTGCCTTTGGATGTTTTAAATTGGAGGTGTTTCAGGGAGGATGGCTGAAACAGACCAGCACTCAGGTGACGCGAATCACTGACATAGAGATGGCATTTGAATCCATGGAGCCAGGGGAGAAGGGTCAGTGCTGGGCCAAGCCAGGGGGAGCCCCAGGAAGGTGTTTGGGGCTAAGAGGAGCTTCAGGGCACAAGTGGTGGACTCTTAGCAGACGTTACCGTGGAGGAGATGAGTACTGAAAAGTGACCTGAGACTTGACAGTTGTGGGGATGGAGCCAGGCTGGGGTGGTGCAGGGTCTGGAGCCTGAGAGGCAGGGGTGGAGGGGGGGCGGGCTGTCAAACCAGGTGGCTTGATGGAGGGAAGATGAGGAAGAGAAGTCTGAAGCTTTTATTTCCCAGTGAAGAAGCCAGGCCAGGTCTCCGCCTGAAGGGGAAGAAGTGGAGGGAGCCAGGGAAGGCTTCTAAGAAGGGGGACCCCCATCTTGGGTGCCTGGCCAGAGTCGCCCAAGGCCAGAGGGCTTAGGTTGCTTCAGTCAGCCCGGCTTCCAGGCTGGGCTTCCCCACCAGCAAGAGAACAATTACCATGTTGAATCAGGACAGGAGGTGGAGGGGCACTTTGGCCCTGTCTGAGGGAGTCAGCACTGGGTGGTGAGGGCCCTGTGAGAGGCCACTGTGGGCATGGGGTGAGGGGCAGAGATGAGACAGGGGATCGGACCCAGAGGTGGGCAGGGATGTGGAGGCCAGGCCAGCAGCGCTCATCCACCCTGTTAGTGACAATGGCAGGAGGTGGGTATTGAGAGCCAGCCCCACTCCTGCACCCTCCTGCAAGGTAACTGCCCTGGCCTGGAAAGGCCCAAGCTCCAGCCACCCAGCCCCTCCGCACTGCCTTCCTCCTCCCTGGGGTCAGACTGCATCCTCCACGCTAGGCGCCTGGCCTCCCTGACTCCTCGGCACATGAGGGAACAGTGACCCCAGTGAGGCCCTTCCACGGGGGCACCCCACCCCTCTGCCCCAACCCAGTGGTCAGCCAGGGCCAGGGTCCAGCTTCCACTGAGCACCACCACCCAGGGTAGTGTCCGGGCGAGGAGACTTCTGTGTCCCAGTGACAGGCTGGCGTGGCTTCCAGGCCAAACTACTTGAGCCCCACACCTGCTCAGCACCCTCTCAGCTGCTACCTCCTGGAGCCTGGCAGGGCTACAGCTGGAGGCTGGGTGCTAGGCCTCTACCCTCCTGCCCCTATCTCACAGCCGTACTGGCCTGCCCCCTCTCCTGGCAAACCAAGCCGATGGCACTGACCTGCTGCCACTGACCTGTACCCAGTGAGGTGGGAGACTATGCCCTAGTGAAGCTCAGCTCCACATCCTGAGGACAGGGGGACGTGGAAAGAACTGACATGTGCTGGCCTGTCTCCCAGATGAAGAGTGTCAGAGGCAGGGGGTGGAGTATGTTCCTGCCTGCCTCCTGCACAAGAAGAAGAAGCGGGAAGACCAGGCAGCCAGAGATGGGCCGCCTTGCCCCAGAGAAGCCTTCTGGGAACCCATGTCCAGTGATGACAGTGCAGCCCCAAGTGACAGTGACAGCATGGCAGACCTGTACCCACGTAAGCAGACCGTGCCCCTGCCCCCCACCATCCTGTGCATCCAGCTGCAGAGAACACCCCCACACCCACCCACTGCATGTCCTCCCTGGGTCCTGGGCCCTGGCTGGACGCCTGCTTAGCACCCCCACCCGACTGGCCATGAACTTCACCTGAACAGCTGATCTCTCTACTCCCTCCAGCTGAGCTATTCACCAGGAAGGAGCAGGGAGGACCCAAGCATGGAGACAGCACTGATGGCTTTATGACAGAAGAGGGGGACAGGGAGCCCAGGTGCTCAGAGGAGACAGGCCCTGCAGTCGGAGAGGGGATGGAAGTGGACCAGGAGCCAGGCCTCAAGCGCAGGAAGGTGAGGGGTGCCTCCGGGGCTGCTAGCATGGCAGCAGTGGCCCCTAGCAATGGCTTTCAATTCCATTAAAAAACATTTAAGAGGGACCTTTTTCCCAAATGAAATCCCAGACTAATGACACGTAAGTAAAACTGGAGCCGGAGCCAAGGCTGCTCTGACAGGCGTGGGGCTGCTGCCCGGTTTGCACTTGCACACAGGCTGGGCTTCCTGGGACAGCAGGACCCCTGGTCTGGGGCTGACGTGGGGCAGCAGGGCCTGCTGGAAGGCTCTGCTGTAGACACAGCCACCTGTTTGGTTTGCTCTCGGGGCAGGAAAAAGATTTTGTCTCCTTCCATGGTCAGCAAGCAGGATGGGGGTCAGGTGGCCAGGTGTTTATCACAAGGTTTGGGAATTGGTAACACTGCCCACATGCCCCACAGAGTCACCCTGGAAGCCCACAGCTGTGGGGGAAGCCCTGGGCATACAGCTGTCCCAGGAGTTCCTGACTGAACCCTCTCATCTGCATGGGGGTTGGGGCCCAGACCCCATGCCCCTTCACCCTGGATCAGAGGCCCCGTAAACAGATGCTCTGTTTCTGCCTACAGAAGCAGCTGGGGTTGCTGAAAAAGAAGTTCCGAAGTCATCACCGCAAACCCAAGAGCTTCGGTGCTTTTAAACAGTTGAGTTAATAAAAGTCCCTGGAGAAAGCACATCATGAAAGCCTTCAAGATCCTTCAGGTATTTCACCCTAGGCTCCTCAAGGTGCCCACCATACATCCTCCGCACTGCTGGGGTGTCTCAGGGCCTTCTGGCCCCAACTCACTAGCCAAAAGGCCAAGCTGGGAGCCGTTCCCCCACACCCAGGAATCAGCAGGGACCCCAAGGGAAGAACTTCGTCTGGATGTGGCCCCTAAGTGGTCCCCAGCGAAGCCTAGGGGTCACGGCTCACTGTAGCACGCTGAGGAGATGCTGGCCAGGCCCCACCCGGCTGGACAACGCGGAGGATCACACGGCATACAACAAATGCCATTGTTTATTTTGATGTTTCCAAAAATCAAAACGTTTTCAAACACAACTAAGATATAAAATACAGCATAAAATGAGATTTATACCTATTTCCCACATAAAGCAAGAAAATATTCAGAAATTGTCTTGCCAAAAACAACTGGTAGATCATCTTTTCCTCTCCTCCCCACAAAGGCATCTACCCCATTCCTGGGCACTGGCTGGGGAGGGCTGAGTGAGCCCATTCAGGGCTGGGGAGGTGGCACCCACTTCCAACATCCAGGGTGCCCGGTGAGCACAGACCCCTCGGCACCTGGGTCAGTCCGTTTCCACAAAGCAACGAAGGCCTGGGATGAGGGGGACCCATACATACCCTGCCAGAAACAGTGCCACAGAGAAACCCAGGCTTGGCGGAGAGGGACGTTCTGTAGGGCTGTCACGCTGTTAGTGGGAAGTGGTGGCGGTGGGGGGTACAACCAAGAGATGTCTGCTGACACTGACAGTAGGAAACCGCCCTTTGCAATGGGCATCTGAGTGATCAGAAGTGGAAAAGCCCTCTGTCCTCGACCCCCGGCTTCATCTTATAAATGCCAGAGGCCTGCAGCAGGCCATCAGGGGAGGGGGTAGGAACACCTGGGGGTGAGCCTCACTGGGGCTGGAGCACAAGGTGGTGTGCGGAGGGGTGCACCACTGCTCCCCTCGGGTTAGTGGGCCCAGGCTTCAGAACCAGGTAAGGTTCTAAGAGCACCGGTGAGCCAAAGCCAGCCTCAGCCCCGCCTGCAAGCTGAACGGGACCGGGGAGGTTCCCCACCTCTCCCTGGCTCTGGACAGGCCCCAGCAGCCCCGGGGACAGGCTCTGGGCCTGCACATCTGGCTGATGAAGCCAGAGAAGGAAAGACAAGCCCTGAGACAGTCCTCGCCCAAGTCTGGTTGGCCTACCAGGCTGGTCTTCCCCATAAGGGCCTGGGGGGACCAGTGGGAAGCACAGAGATGTCCGACTCCCCTCATGGCATGTGCTACAACCCAGGCAAGCAGAGAACTGCCGCAAGCGCTCACGCCCCCAAGAAGAGAGACGCGGTGTAAGGCAATGTTAGAAAACTTTAAATACAGGTTTAAGATCCAACCAGTAAGGCATCACAAACCATAGAAAGTAATTTGGGCTGCACTCAGCGTAGCAAATAGACAATCTGAGCAAGCAACAGCCTCCTGAAAATGAAGTGAAGGCCACGCAGCCTGGGAGAAGCCCCTCAAGCCGAGAAGAGCTGGGCGGGCACTGGGCCAGGCTGGAGTCCTGTCCGGGGTTTCAGCCGTGGCTCCGGGGAAAGGTCCAGCATGAGGTAACTGGTCGGGGGCCCATCACCACGCTGCCCTGCGGCGGCAGCTGCTCCTCCTGAGCCGGCCACGTGGAGCTGCACGGCCAGCTGGCAGCTATGTGCCAGGCTGGGGCAGCACGCAGGTCCCTCTGGGCCCGGGGTGCACTTCCCGAGGACTTCTGGCCCTTCCGTCCCCACCTTGAGTCGCTAAGGCTCCTGGGGTACAACCCCATAAAAACCTGTGCTGACTTTCTGATCAATTAATTTCCCATAAAATGGCGCCTCAGCCGCCCCTCTAATACTGCCTTGTTCTTTGGGTTTCGGTCTCTAAACGTTTTCCCCTGGCCCTCTAAATATTATAATGCAGGGCAGAAACAACGTGGAAGCCATTGGTGCAGTTTTAAACCAGAGTTTGACAGTGTGTGATGTTGGGCTGGGCAATCCCAAATCATTGTTTTAAGTAAAAATGGTTAACTTAAGAAAATAAGAGGGAGACTGCTTTGAATGATACACAACTGTATCTGCTCACAGTACAGCCTGAAGGCCCCCCACCCCCCAAAAGACAAAAACAGGACAGAGAGGCCACGGCCAGTGGAGCCACTCAGTCCCAGAAGCCAAGGCCTTGCCCTGGGGGGCAGGTACCAACTCGGCTGGTTGGCTCTGAACAGCCAGATGCCAGCTGGTGGGTCCAGAGCAGGTTTAGCCATCGATGTTCAGTTGTCTGCAAATAAAGTTCTCAAAACATCTGTGCCTTTACCAAGGGAGGGAAGGGAAGAGGATACATAAATGCTGGCAGTTTTGTTGAATCCACCCTGAGCCAGTCCTCAATGGCCAGGGGTCAGCTGGGCAGGGGAGGGGTCTGTTACCACTCTTTCTTCTTCTCATCCATGGAGACGCCCCCGGGACCCAGGGCCACAACCAACAGCAGGCCTCCGATCACTGACATGGTCTGGAAGAAGTCGTACTTGAGGAAGTCATGCATGGGCTTATACATGGGAATGGTCCAGAAGGCGTTGAAATACACGTTGATAGCAAACAGCCAGACAACGAGAGTCAAAGCAGCCAGCTTGGTTTTAAAACCAATGGCCACCAAAATCATCAGAGCTGTGCCCACTATGTTCTGCAGAATCTGCATAGGTCGAAAGGTAAGGAATTCAAACTCAGTGTGAGGAAAGAGAAGACATGATTTATAAATGGGCAAGTGTCACCTGCCCTGTGTCAGGGAAGTATGTGCCGGGTGACAGAGCCAAGGGGTGTGCGAAGAGGCGGTGCTTCAGCTTTGGAGGCCGCCTTACTGTCAGGGAGTCAGTGCGGGGGCAGTGGAGAGAGGAAAACTCCAAGGCTTGAAGGTTTGGGGAAGAACAGAAGGAGGTCGCCAGTTAACAGGCTGCGGTTCACCAGGACACACCCAGGTCTGGGCTGGTGGGCCCGAATACGTGCCCGGGGCTGCCGAGAGCCAGCTCCTCCCTCGCCTGCAGTGCCAGGGTACCCCATCAGTTCTATCCCAGAGGACAAGGATAGAGCTCTCCTCGCCTGCACCCCAACATCTGGCACACAAAAGCAGAGTGACAATGGCAAGGAAAATGAGAGCCAGGAAGAACCCCGGTGGGCTCCGTGGAGGGCTGGCACCCTGGGCACCGGGGCCGCCAGCAAGGTCAGGGGGAGTCTGGACTTAATCTGTCCCGAAGGCAGCTTCCGAGCACATGAGAGCTTGCCAGTTGTTTGTTTCTTTTAATAGGATTGGAAGGTTTGCTTCCTTTGAGCCAACTCATCCCCGTGTCCCCTCAAGCTCTGCTTAGCACCCAACTGGGGAGGGGAGGCAGCACCGCTTTTCGGACAGACGCCAGACCTGTCAAGCAGACAGGAACAAGGAACACTCACCGAGAAGAAGCTGGCGTCAAAGTGAAGGAGGGTCATGAACATCAAGACCAGCAGCACCCTGCCTCCCAGCTGCATGTACTGTTTGGGGGAGCTCTCCCGCATGGTGGGGACGCCCGCGAACATGCTCTTCCCCTCAGAACGGGACTCGGCTAGCAGCAGCAGCAAGCCGCCTCCCAGAGCCAGGTTCCTGGGGACAGAGACGCAGGCTGGTCACTGAGGCGCGCCCGGCCCTCCACATGCTGACAGGCCAGGTGAGGGGGGGCCCAGGCAGAAGCCCAGGAAGGCCCTTACGCCCCTCCCTCCCAACCAAGCAGGACCAGGCAGGCAGGAAGGAGTCCTATGAAGCCTTATTCAACTGTAGCACAAATGTGTTCACACTGGTAACAGGACACGCTCAGAACCGGGCCCGCTCTTAGCTGTCCTGTGGACCCGCTGGGTCCCCTCCCTTGTGAAATACAGGGTCAGGAGCAACGACTTCATCCTCACTTGTGTTCTAGGGGCTCTGGGCGAAGATGGACAAGGTTCTGCCAACATCCACTACTGATTCTAAGAGCTCAGCTTGGACCCAAAGAAGTTTCCACCAACCGACAGTTACTGAGTTGAGAGACACGAGCAGTACGCCACCCAGCTTGCACCTACCTCATCAGAAACTTCAAGTCCCATAAGATGCTGTAGGCAATCGTCTGAGGGGATCAGAGAAAACAGAAAAACCTGAGCCTCAGCATTTCCAAACGAATTTGTGTCTCTACAAAATTAGTAGCAGTAGGGGATTCTCCAGCATTAGGTGGGAATGAAGGCACAAAACGGTGTCAGGCACCAAAGCCTGACCCACGATGGCTTGCTCAGCGTGCTCAGCGTGCTGGCGGGCCCCCTGCTTACTAACCTGCGTTGCCAGAGCTAAGCCAGGCTGTTCTGCGAAGCACTGTGGCTCTGAGGCCACTCGCCCAGATCAAAGCAGTCTGAGCTACACAGACCTGAGCAGATCATCTACACAGCTAGGTATTCTGTTCTGTGGAGTAAAATGGTAAGACCATGTCCTAGCTGCAGCCACCAGGTGATCTGCCTCTTATCCAAAGACACCCAGGAAAATGGCCAAAGGTGGGTGCTTGGAGCTCAGCACCTTCTCGGGGCACCAGCCTCTCCAGCTCAGGACAGTGCTGTCCTTCAGGAAGATGCCGACCAGGAGCGTGCACTGAGGAAAATCTAGTGACTTCTCAGAGGAGAAAAAACGTCCCAGCAGAGACACTCGGATGGCTGAAGGAGTGAGGCCAAACCCGCACAAGCCTTTGCAGAAGCTGATTCAACCAGAGTAAGGACAGGTGAGCCCCCGCCCGTGCCACTTACCTGCAGTGCTATGATTCCAAAGAGCCCAAAGCAGGCATACTGCACGAAGTTCCTGCTCAACACCAGGATGCAGCCAGCTGGAAAGGGGAAGGGCAGGATCAGGGGCTGCTGGCGGGGCCCAGGCCCCTTCACCTGCCCTCTGGAGCGGCGGCGGCCCAACTACCTACCTGAGCAGAAAGCACCTTTTGGGAGAGTTAATGACAGGCACAGACCACACACACGTCAAGTGGACTGACTTATCAAAACACTACTCTAGAAAGGGAACCCCTGGTCACAGAGAAGGGCTGTCCATCAGGCTCTGCAGGGGAGAGCTGCAGGACACGCTCAAGAGTGCAAGCCCTCTCTTGTGAGACGTACACGCTGGGGAGGGCGCTCATCAGGAGACTGTCTGGAGCAGAATAAAGACCTGAGGCCAACAGGAGCCGCATGCTGGTCTCAGGCGCGCTCTTCTTCCTCTGCCTTTGTTTACCCTTTCCAGACCCCTTGATTTCTGACTGCCTTGGCTCCTTGCCCACCCAGGTCACCTGGTCTCCAGCATCTCCTGCTTTGGGCACTTAAGAGGACGGGTCCCTGTTGTGATTCTTCAGCACGCTCCAAAGCCGTGAGCCCAGGACTGAACACGGAGCGCCCACCCAAACATAGTGCAGCACCAACTCCCAGGCCTGGCTCGCTGCCCTGGAAGGAGGGGAAGGAGGACCCTCAAGTTTACGTGCCGCCCCCTTGGCCGTGGTGCTGGAGAGGGAAGCCTGGTGCACCTCAGAGCCACTCACTCAGCTGTCCGAGCAGGTTAAGGAGCACGAAGGAGGAGGCCAGCAGGTAGCCGCAGCTCCAGGTGCTGTCGATGTAGTCGCGCTGCTCGCCCCACTGCAGCCACATGCGGATGCCGTCCTCCAGGAAGGTGCTGATCAGGCAGAGGCGCGCCACGTGGGGGAGGTACTGCTTCGTGACTCGGAGGAACTGCGGGGCCACAGAACCCAGGTGAGGGGGCCCCAGCACCTGCCCCCAGCACCGCCCTGCGGGCCTGCATGCACCATGACCCGGAGACGCACAGGCCCCGAAGGTGGCGGCCATGACACTCTTCCATGGCCACAAGACACACAGCACCTGCCCTCAGGTGAGGGCACTGTGACAGGCCGGTCTGCCCGCTGCGTACGCCGCACTGGCGCTGGCCGTTTGTTACTGTGGGCTGCCCGCGTGGAATGGTGTGAAGAGCACCCTGGTGGCTATGCACTAGATGCCACGAGCAGCCCCCCTCGTTATGACAACTGAAAATGCTGACACTGGGGGGACAAAACTGGCCCACCCCCTTGAGGATGACCTCTCATTTACAAATGTGCAAACCCAACCCCAGAGGGGAGAGGGGTCACCCAGAGCTGCTAGCCTGGCCTGCTGGTCACACACGGCTGAGCCCTGGCTCCCAGCCACCCAGTGATGCTGACAGCCCCCTGAAGGCAGGCAGTGGTCGGCTGAGGTGACACCACATCCCTCCCAGCCAGCCACACAATGAGGTCCCGTGGGTACACTTAGCCAGACTCTCCCCAGCAGGGAGAGCAGAGGCCCGGCGGGCCAGCCCTGCATGAGCTCCCCTCTGGAGAGCTCAGGATCAGACTCACAGACTGGTGTGCAGCAACCGTGCACGCACTCGAAGCTGGCATGGCTCGTGGCTGGAAAGCTCTGGGATTTTTCTAAAAGCCTGTGTAAAGCCTAAAGCAAACTAAAAACCTGCTAACAAATGGACGGAGCACTGTTTCAACAGCACACTAAAATTCAAATGTGTAAAATCACCGGCGAATGTCAGCAAGAAAACCCATTCACAAGTTCCTCTTGTCCCAGCGTGCTATGCCGCCTGTGACAGCGCGGCCAGGGCACAAACACACAGGCCCAGCGCCACTCAGTGTCCCCAGGCACTCGCTCTGACCAACCCTTCAAGGCTGAGATACAAAGGGAAAGAAACCCTACGCTACATGGTAACGCAGCAGGAGCCTGGAAGAAAGATCGGGGACCCGCCCACGAGTGACGTGTCAGGAGGCCAGAGTCTAAAGGGTGCCCGTGAGCCTGTGCCCTCAGAGGGATGGTCAAATGAAGGCTACAGCCCCTCAGGGCCGACTGAGCCTACTGTTTGAATAAATGAATGTTTATGTTTAATTTTTGACATTTTGAAAAACTTTAAAGTCCTAAAAACTGCTGGCACTGTCAATCATAGCTCATGAGCTGTGTTTTGAGCACCTCCAGTTGTCACCTGAGGCTCAGTCAGCACACAGAAGCCCCCCTCGTCCTCCAGTCTGGGCCACAGCAGACCGGCTCAGCTGGGAAGCTGGAGAAGAGGGAGACATTACAAGCCAGGTGTCCATTCTCTTCCCACCCACCGAGCCAGACCCTGAGGTGTCCATCCTGCACGTTGGCTCAGCCCTTGACCCCCCACTGGCAGAGGTCAGGGAAAAACAGGCAGATGCCCAACCAAGTGGGCACATGGGAGGAAGCACAATCAAAAGGAAGCCCTGTGTCCCACCCCGGCTCTGACAGCCACTGGCCAGTGCCCCATGACATGGACAATCTGTCCTACAAAGTGACACAGCTGGACCAATGGTGGCTGAGGTGCTTCCCAACTTTCATAAGCAGAGGAGAAGGAAGGAAGGAGAAAAGACCTTGTGGAAAAGAAGAGGCCCCAAATACTCCATGCGAACTCAGGAGTCCACAGAGCAGACACAGGACGTATGTGCGCTCAGAGTCAACTCACCACCAGATCAGAGGTGTGGGGACGGCTGGTGCCACACGGCCTCCCAGTGGGGCCTCATGGCCTGGATCCCTCCAAAGGCCCAGCACGCTGTGATCACCCCTCATTCATGAGAAGACTCACCCCCTTGGCTCTCACGCAGTGGCCCTGGTGTCAAGGCCCACCAAGCTCTGTCAACGACATGGGCTTCAGCTCAATGTCTACACCTGGGAAGCAGCAGTGGCGAGGCCGGCAGGCTGCGACCAGAGCCACAGTGGGACTCCTAGGGAGGGTTACCCCAAAAGGCAGTGCCGAGACAGACTCTGGAGGGATCCCGACTTGCTGAAAGCTGCTCACTGCCAGGTCTGCCCTGTCAGTCACCGTGGTCTCGGAGATGGGCAAGCAGGCCCGGACCTGTGGGCTCCAGTCTGTGCCAGCCCAGCCGACAGCACCACCTTCACATGCTCATTTGCTCCCCAGCCCAGCCCAGCCCAGCCCAGGTGAGACAGAGTTTAAAGCCTCTACGAGGAGTCTGTACTATTAATCTGAGTGGGTCAAGAGGATTAAAGAGCAGCAGACTCTTCCCATCAGAGGTCATTCACTCCTCCATCCCTGTGCACAGGGAGAGACCCAGACATCCCTTTGCTTTGAAGGGAAAACGCAGAACTCCAGATATTTGTGCTCTGCACTCCATCATATGCCTGATTTTCAAAGTCAAACGTGGTCTGGGTGTAGGGGGGACTGTTCTACAAGCCAGGCCCACCAGAGCCTCTTCAACCAGCCATCTTGTGACATTTGGAATGAACACAAAAGAAACCACCACATTTGATGACATGAGACCAGACCCATTTTCATCTTATTCCCTACATGTGTGTTGGTTACAGTGGTTCAGAGAGTTACTGAACCCACATGCCACCACTTGGGACAGCATCCCAAAGCCAGTGTCCCCTCAGCACAGCAGAGAAAAGCACTGGAATCAGGCACTCCCGGCAGCCACCAAGGGCCGAGTGCTAAAAAGCCCATTAACGCAACAGCTGGAGGTGAGCCCTGAGCAGGGGTGCCTGCAGGAGCGGGGCACCCTCTGTGGGCAGGCCCCCCACTGGAGTCTCCCAGGACCTCCCAACCCAGCATGATGTGTTCACAAGCAGTGCTAGCATCTGAGTGGCTCAAGGGATATGGAGAGATGACCTGACTTACACTGGGTCACTTGAGAGGATTGCAGGGATTTAGGAACCTAAGTATACCCAACCTGAGACAACTGGGAATGCCGCGATGGCATCACACAGCCGCCAGCAGCTCCAGCCTACACAGGAAAACCTACTTTCTCTTGATATCAGGACAAAAAGGAATGAGGAAAATAGGCTGCAATTCTTGGCTAATGAGAACTTTGAGAAAGGAAAGGGCAGGTCAGACACTCTTGATGGCTGAGGACTGAAGCTGCTCTCCTCAAAAGACAACTTGAGCCTCCACATCCCAGAGAATTATAACCTGTGGTCGGGCAACTTCCTTCACGTCAGGAAAAAACAGAGGCTGGTACAAGACTTCAGGGCCTCACGTGGGCATCCACCTTGACCCCAGGGCTCCCCAACAAGTCTCCCTGCGGGCCGCTCCTTGAGGTCCAAGAAGAGGTGTTGACTGGCTCTATGCTGGCGAGATGGCCTGGCTCTTTACTAAAACCCCACGGGACAAAGCACCCAACCGTAGGCGAGCAGTGACAGGACATGTCAGTTCCGGGAGAAGCTTCGCTTACCACTGCCCCTCCCACATGGCCCACTCCCCATTAGAGTGTGGTGGCTTTTCTTAACCTCCCATCTAAAATCAGCAAGTAGGGAAGACGAGTTGGCTCCCCTTTGCCCCCCTCCCCACTCCTTTGTGGCATAAGGCAGGAAACCTTTTGCAAGGTGACAGCAGAGGAACAAGAGGAATTTGCTTAGAACCCACCACTGTCCCCAGAACCCCACCCACACCTAATAGCCACGTATGAGCTGTTAATCCAGAGCCCCGATGCCTGTGGGCTCCATGTGCCCAGCTCGGCGTCCTGCTGCAGCCATCCTAGCCAGTGGCCAGAGGGACCTGCTGGAGGGGAGAGCTCCCAGAACCGGCTCTGTCAACGCCCAAGGACAGGTAAAATACCAAAGGCCACTCTGGAAGCAAGGTCCCATGCAGCTTATCTGTCACCCTGGTGATGAGCCATAAGGCAGAGACCATTAAGCACTAATATTCCTGTTTACAGGCATAGGTGTGCTCGGAAATTACATTTTGCAGACTGGCAGTGTGGACCGGCCTGCCAGCACTGACATAATTTTGGGTTGCTGAGTTCACTGGTCTCTGGCCCCTGCCAACCTGGTCTCAGATGGCTTCTGGATGCCAAGCCCAAAGAGTAGTCTCAGCACTTTCTCCAGCACCTGATTTCCTGGGAGCAGGGGGACACTGTCCCTGGCTGCCCAGGCCTAGGAGCTTAATGCCAGAGATGCAGCTTCAGAGGAGCCTGCCAGCAGGAGCTGCCCAGGCCGCTTAGCCGTGCTCTTGCCCATGAGACCTGAAGGGCAGGTCCCAGTACAGCCAGCCTTTGGAGCCCAGTCTTTAGGGTGCCAAGAGGACCCCAAGACTTCAGGCCACCATGGGCAGTGCCAGACCATAGCAAACCTCCCTCTCTACATCTGAAGATGGGAGACACCACAGCCAGCCTTGCCGGGCCCAGAGGGTGACCCGAGCAGCGTGTAGGGAGGAGTGGCCCAGTGCTGGCACAGCTGGAGTTCAGCATCATTATCCTAACTTTCGGAGGTTATGCTCTGAGTAGCCCAGACTTTCTGGTCAAATCCTGTCACTTCATTCTTGTTTTTGCTTCTTGAAGGTTTGAAAAGATGAGTATGTGGCATCTGATCACTGACTTCAGTATTTCCCCATTCCCTTCAAATCAGATCATTTTCATTTAAAAACCCTGGCCTCTCAGCACCTGGGTCACTAGCAGCTTTGTTGTTCTGTTGTCAGGGGAGAGTGTGAACACAGTCCCCTACTAGCAGACACCTGCCAGTAGAGACTTGCCCACACGGGGGGTGGGGGGTGGAGGGGTGTATAAACTGCACGGATCAGCCCATCCTAAGTGCAGCAGAGGAGCCTGGTCTGGGGGTAACCACTTCTGTGACCACGTCATCTCTCCCCTGCCAGCCGAGTACTGTCTTAAAGCGCCAATACTGTGTGGATCCACATTAAAACAAAAGCACCATCCCAGCATGGCCAGATTTTGTCCACAGGGAGCATCACTTGGGCTCTGCTTGTTATCTGTCTTCGTCCTCCTCCTGTGCCAAGCCTGCCCGTGGCAGAAGATGCTCCTCCTGACTTTGGTCCTGAAGAGACGAGGGCTGCAACCCTCCTGAGTCACCCACAGAGGGACACGGGGGGTGCTGCTGATGCCCTCTCCCACTGCCAAGAGGGCCCCTGCACTGCCTGGCAGCCCAGCCTTGGCCCTTTTGCAGTGGGGGTGCTTCTCCCTCCTCTGTGCCGCAGGAGGAACACCAGGCCTCAGAAGCATGTTGCACGTGGCACTAGCCCAAAGGTTGCAGACTGGGTTTTCTCCCAGCGCCGTGGCCCCAGGCCAGTGCAGGAGCCTCAGCTGGCCTCAACTCCCACAGTGACTTGGTGCAGGCCGTGTTTTTGTGCGAGGGCCTTCCCAGTTCCGAGATTCTGCTTCTTTCACTTAAAACAAAATGCATGGAGATAAAGGCTTACATAAAGAGAGCTGAACTTTTTTCAGTAGGAGAGTTTATCATCTGACAGTTGGGCAGCACCTTGGTTGGAGACATTTTATCTAGATTTGATTATGAAATGTACTTGCAAAACCAGGGTTTTCCAGGCTGAAGAGTGAGTGTATGAAGCTCTCATAGTTGCCTGGGTTAAAAGGAGCTATCTTAGTAAGGAGTTGCTACCTGGGGAAATAAAATTGGGCCATGAAAACTATGTCAAAGAAAACTGACAAAGCCTGCTTGGTTCTTGAGAGTTTTTTGGATAGGAATTGTTCTTTTGAGGGATAAAAGTTCCAAATTATGTCTATAAACACAAAACCATGACCTCTGCAAAAACAATTTCTTCCAGTTACTATACTTTTTTTCCTCCAGACGTGGTCTTAAAATATCGGCTAACAAGAAAGTGGTACCACAATAGTGAGAAACTACCCTTCCAAGGGGAACACCGGGAAATCTTGTTCACCCATACTTGATCAGAAGACACTCGTTCTTTCTTTAAATCACACACACACACACACACCCGCCTTCCGATAAGCCTGGGCCTCGGCATAAGCACTCAATACTATCCCCACAAGTTAAAAATTTAGCCTCGCTACACTTAACTCTGGCAAAGTCACAAACACCGTAAGTGAACCAAGGAAAGAATGGCAACTGGGCCAGACACCATCCGAACCGTCCGCAGACATAAGAGGATCGTTTTGGAAGTTAAAGGCACAGGACTAAGTAATCAAACAGCTTAATGAAGAAAGAGGCTGGAAGCTCCGCCCTTCCCCTTTCCGGCATCTGAGTCCGTCCATCTCGGGTTTTGTCAACCGCCTGTTTCAAGAGCTTCCCTGTTACTCAGAATGCCACCTGTACATTTTGGGAAGGAAAAAAAAAGCCCAGAAGATAGGCCTCCCCTCCTCCCAGGTCTGTGTACAGAGGCACCCATTTCAATTCAATCCCGGGGCAGAGTCCAAACAGGGAGGGAAGACGCAAGGGTCAAAAGGACCCCATGAGTCCGATCTAGTTGTGAAAAAGGAAAAAAATAGTGCTTTCTGTAGTTGGGATGCAGACCAAGGCGCCCCCTTTCCTCCGGGAGGACCCCCTGGCCTCCAGCCTGACCAACCCCCGCTCAGGACCAGAGCTTCCCACCCCGCCTCCTGAACGCGCCCGGCAGGAGGAGCGCGCAGGGACCACCGCGGCAGACGAAGGGGAAGAGGACGGGCGCTCCGGGCCCGGGCCCGGCCCACGCCGGCCCCGCGCGCAGGCCCGGGGCTGCGGGCGGCCGGCCGGCCGGGCGGCGCGCCCAGTAGGGAGCGCCCGCTGGGGGAGGGGCGGCGCGCTCCGGTGGGAGCGGCCCGGGGGGCGGCCGGCGGGCGCGGGGGGCGGCCGGGGGCTGGGGCCGGGGCGGGAACCCGGGGAGGGCTTCGCGGAGGGGGCCGGCCGCGCCGCGGGCCGCACCTGGTCGGCGAAGTCCTCGGCCGTGCCCATCAGGTCGTTCTGGCCCATGGCGGCGGCGGGGGACTCGACTCGCTCGCTCGCTCGGCGCCCGGCCCGTCGGCACCCGCGCCCGCTGCGGCCTCCACAGGAAGTGCCCCGCGGCCGGCCTCGCTGCTAGTCGGCGGCTCCGGCGGCTGCCACGTAGGCCAAGCCTTAAAGGGGCCGCGCCGCCGGGCCCGCCCCGGCCGCGCCTTAAAGGGGCCGCGCGCCGCGCTCGAATCCCCGCCCCCCGCGTTCCGGCCCGGCTGCCCTCAGGCCCCGCCTGCCGCGTTTTTGAGGTCCCGCCCTCCTGGCCCCGCCCACCGAGCGCTGTACGGCTCGCAGGCCCGAGGACCTACCTGCCCGGGACTGGCGCGGTCCCCCAGTGGGGAGAGCCCCAGGGACAGGCAGATACGCCCGGGGCCAAGTGTCGCCCCAGGGTGGGGGGATGGGTGCTCAGCCGCCCGCGGCCCCTACCGAGCATGCTCAGTCGAGGGTCCGACTGCCGGCTCCGGCCTGGGGCGCCCGCCACCACCCTGCGGAGGGAGAGGAAGCGGGAGTGTCCCTTCCAGACACTATGGAAAAGTACCAGGTGCCCGGCTGTCCCCTGGCGGGAGGCGGGGGCAGCACGGGGCCGACGGTCGGGGCGAACCCGAGGCCTGGGCCTCCTGCCACCACTCCAGTCCCCTACTGACTTAACGGTCACAGCCCCTGGAGCGGTGGCCCGCGGCCCGGTCCCCCCCCCCCAGGTAGGCAAGGGGCCTGTGCTCCAGCCAGGCACCTCCAAAGGTGACCCCTTCGGCGCTCCTTTCCCCTCTGGCCCTCAGTTTCCCTCAAAAATGATGAATGAAATGAAGGCCTTTCCAACCCCTTTTCGTCCGAGTATTTGGGGGCAGTGGACAGCTCCATACTTCCCACCATGGGTCCACGTGCTTTGCGCCCAGGAAGAGAGGACCCCCCCTAGAATGCCCAGAGTTCAGAATCAGGAGTCCCTAAACTCTTTTTTTTTTTTCTAATTTTTTATTAAGGTATGATTGATATACACTCTTATGAAGGTTTCATATGAAAAAACAATGTGGTTACTACATTTACCCATATTATCAAGTCCCCACCCAGACCCCAATGCAGTCACTGTCCATCAGTGCAGCAGGATGCCACAGATCCACTACGTCCCTTCTCTGTGCCACACTGCTCTCCCCGTGACCCCCCCACACTATGTGCACTAGACATAATGCCCCTCCGTCCCCTTCTCCCTCCCACACCCCTCCCCTTTGGTGACCACTAGTCCCTTCTTGGAGTAAGAGTCCCTAAACTCTTGAAACACCAAACAGTAGACCCATGTAGGGGGATGTGGGCCTTTTCCAGGGCCTGTGAAAATGTTTTAAGACCTGAAAAATTCAGAAAAGAAAAGCCGCAAAATAAAAATGAATAACTTATACATGCATCTGTACATAATCTATCAGCCCTCTTAAATGTTAGAGTCCATCTTTGTAAGATTCCCTTAATTTGAAAACAACTTGCCAATCAGATTTTTCTCACTTTACAAGAATCCCTTTGTGTAGGAGGACCCTAGAGGAGTAGGCCATGGCAAAGCAGGTAGGCTTCTGGAAAAAAATCTTCCCAGATGTTCTGGAGAAAAACAATGGACTCAATGGACTCATCTGAGATATGAATGTGTTGTTACCGTGTAATTTGCCACCTAAGAGGACCTAGGTATGTGCATTCTTGTATCAACTTCGGCCGCTCTCGACATTGTTCCTGTCATTCCCAGAGCAGAATTCAGGCTGCTGTCGGGAGCCAGATTACAGAATCCTAAGGCTTTTCTGGACTTGTAGGGTCCTTAGACTGAGGGTTCCATCTCCTACCTCCCCTCCCCTGCATCCTGCCCCCCTCTCTCATCCTCTGACAAATGCAGTCGCACCATCCAACCCCTGCACCCCATAGTCCTTTGCCTCACTGCCCAGAGTCCTGGCATGGTGGCCATCTCTCTGCAGGTTTGGTTCAAAGCACAGGCTCTGGAGTCATACCCCAGAGTTCCAGTCCAATCCAGGGCACTTCACTTACCAGCACTGTGGCTCCAGGCAAAGACCTAGACCCTGTGCCTCAGTTTCCTCCGATGTGATGATGGAGATCACCCTAGTGCTGACTGCAGGGGTGGCTGCACAGTGCCAGGCACACATGGCTGTGACTAGGCACCAGTACAGACCAGTTACTTTCTTTGGATGCCCAGTTTGGAGGTGGATGCTAGAAGTTAGGGCAAAGAGGGCTAGAGAGAGTGAACAAGCCCCTCTGAGGGATGTGCTGGCTCTTGGACACCAGCCAGTCTTCTCAGCTGACTAGAGAAGAGCTGGGTGGTGGAGGAGCTCCAGAATCAGTCCCAGAGAGATGGGCTCAGGTTCCAGGTTTTGCCATCCAGGGCCTCATCAGCCTGCTGGGCGTTTCTTTGTCTGCAAATGGGGCAGAGACCCTTGTTCTGCCAGCCCACAGGGTAAGTTAAGACCAGAAGGTGTGTCGAAGTTGGGCACACTTTGGAAAGTGAAAAGCCGTGTGCATTTCCCAAGACCTTCTCTCTCTTGCTGGTAGGTTTTGGACCAGTTGAGCCCTGGGGCCTTGGGGGTGAACCTAGTGGTGGAGGAGACAGAAACCAAAGTAAAACTCGTGATAAAGCAGGTAAGGGGCCACGCCTGTGGCATCCTAGTGAGGGCGCCTCCCCCAAGCCCCTTCTCATGCCTGTGAGAGAAAGTCTTCCCAATGCCACAGCTGGACTCCCTCCGTCAGCAGTCACAGTGACACATGCAGTCGGGGGTGACAATGGGATGGGGCAAGGTTCCTCGGGCTTACCCACACACCACTTCTCTCACCTTGATGACAAAAGAATGCTCAGTTTCACTCCAGCAACTACCACAACCACACCTACCCCTCAGTCAGTGTGTGCTTCATGCCAGGTAGCATCTGGTTTATTTCCTACTGGCCACCCCTGCACAGCAGGAGCCATGACCCCACCTTGCAGCCAAGGATAGGGAGGTGTGGGGAGCTGCAGACTAACCAACATCACCCAGCTCCCACGATCACTTGAATTCAGGCCACCTCCCTGGGGGCCACCAGTTTTCCGAAGGGGAGCCAGGGACTTGTCCAAGAGCACACAGGTCTGAGGACACTGGGCTCTGGGCCCTGCCGCCACCTCCTCAGCAGAGCTGGCATGGCAGGGTGGGATGCACACCTCTGTGTGTCCAAGACAGGGTGGTCTAGATGAATGGACGGTCTGGGGGAAGAGAGCTGTCTAATCCTTGAGGTACATGCTGACGGCTGGGACCTCACGGGATGGGCGTTGACTGTGCAGATGAAAGAGCCTTGCTGGTGGATGGTGGTGATGGTGGTGGAGGTTGGGGGGAGCTGATGACGGTGAGGGAGCTGGTGGTGGGGCTGAGGGTGTGAGTGGGGGTGGGGTGGGGGGATGGTGGCTGGGGGGTGGGGATGATGGTGAGAGCTCACTGCGCGTCTAGTGAGCAGTGCTCCCGTCCCCCTGCAGGTACAATGCATTGATGAGTATCATGCCAACAAGGCCCTGGAAGAGGTAACGAACTCTCTGGGTGCTTCCCCGGCTGGAGTGTGTGATGCGGAACGCACACCCGCTGCTCTGCGCCCTCCTGCGGGGTGGCTGGGTGGAACCCGGGTGGAGGCATGGAGGCTCAGAACCAGCTCTTGCCCCAGGCCAGAAGCCCCCAGGTCGCGAAGGGTGTCTGTGCTCCGAACACTCATTTCTAAATCAAGGTGTGGACAACTAAGAATAAACATTCTAAGGGAAGACAAAGTTCAAATGTCAGCCAGGTCCACAGGCTGATCTACCAACAACCATCTTTTGAAAGATTTTTGTCTTCAGTTGTAGACACATTAGTTACAATAGAAAATTTGGAAAATAAAGAGTTGTTTAACAAAGAAAATGTAAACTCTTTGACATGCCTTAAGTCTACCAGTCAGAGCTGACAGTTATCCTAATTTATAACAATAGCAATACCAGCTTCACTCACTTCCGTGTGCTGGACAAAAGCTCTGAGCAGTCCCCCTCCTGTCCATTGTCACTTGTTTGTCATCTTTCTGGAGTCACTGGCTTTTTTGAGCTTTGCCAGCCTGCAGCTGTTCGGCCCACAGTGAGACTGAGGTGGACCCAGACCACATTCCAGCAAAGTGAGAGGGGAGGGAGGCCTCTCGTGGTGCCCCCACTGTCACCACTTTCCACGGTCCCCACTGCGCCCTGCACCCACCAGGCCCCTGCTTTCAACCCAGCCTTCTGTGATGAGTAGCTGGCCCTCCAGCCCTTAGTCTCCAGGGAAGCCACTTCTGCTGCCTAATTGCATGAGTGCTCAAAGCCCTGTCAGCTGGGGTGGGGGCACTGGGACTTCTGGTGTGCACGACCCAGGAGGCCAGGCGGGTCTGAGCACATCGGCATCCCACCTCCTTTGACCACACCACCTTCTCCAGCCAGCCCAGACTGCCGTATATTTCCTGTTCACCAGGCACTTGACTGTATCATCTCAGTTGTTCCATGACACCCTGTGAGGCAGGTGCCACTGTTGCTACCATTTTCAGATGAGGCTAAGAGGCTCAGAGAGGCAAGGAGCTTCCCTTCAGTCACACAGCACAGCCAGCACATACTGGGGATGTGACCCACCCTGGCCCTGGACTCCCAACCACTAGGCCGCACACCCCCTGCGCCCCAGAGCTATGAGCTTGCATTTTGGTCAGGTTGTGAGACAGACCTAGCTGAGAAGCGGCACTTCCCAAACATCACTTCCTCTGCTCTCGCCCCTGCAGCTGATGCCGCTGCTGAAGCTTCAGCACGCCCACGTCTCCACGTACCAGGAGCTGTTCGTGATGTGGAATAGCAAGGTGCGTCGGAGGCCCGCACCTAGGGCCCAGCTGGCACTCAGCGGCTGCAGGAACAAGTGGACTGAGCACAGGGCACCCCCACACCATAGGGCAACGGTAGTGACTAAACATGGCCAGTCCTGACTCGACACCCACTGGGGGTGCTCCAGGGACTCTCTGGGCATCATCTCTTATGAGCCCCCAACAGCTTCAGTGTAGGAGAAATAAATATTTCTTCCACTTTACAGAAGAATAAATAGAGGCTAGGAGAAACAAGATCCCCTGGTACCCACCTTGCATGTGGCCCAGCCAGGAGGTGGGGCCTGACTCCAGCACCCTGAGCATCCAGCTACCGAGCTCATGCCGCAGCCAAAGCTTCACTGTGTCTGTGCCTCTGAAGGTGGAGTTCTGACTCTCACGGGAGATGCTGGAGTTAGGAATCTGGTCTCTGCTGTCCCGCCTTACTTGGCATTAAACTGTCCCAAGACTCTGGACCCCTGACTTTTGCAGCTTTTGCACAGTGTACTAACTGTGTAACTGCACATCCGTCCTCAGATCTAGGAGGTTTGCAGTGTGGGAAGTTATGTCATCACTTCCTAGGGGGCACAGAGAGGTTACAGAGCTCTTCAAGGTCACACAGCTAGTAACAGCTGAGCAGGATTCAAATCTGGGTCTTGTAGCCCCAAACCCTGTGCTTTGGCATGTAGGTTATATGACTTCTTACCTCTACTAGGAGCCACAAAGCTTTTGAAGTACTCCAGACAGGACTGAGATAGAGGGGGACGTCAAGCTGTGAGGTGTCAGTTATCAGGTCTCCACATTACTGTCCCTAGCTGGGGCTGACAACCAGGGGTTCGAGCAGGAGTGGAGGGCTCCCCTCATCTGCATTCCCTCCCCTGTGGCTGGGTCCTGAGGAGAGCCTTAGGGAGAGATAGTCACTGTGTGCACCCCCAAGTATTTTCTGAGTAGCCACTCATGCTCTCAAGAAGACACAGAAAACCAAGAGGACGTTTTGCTGTAGGAGGGAGGGCAGGGTCCTCTGAGAGCCCCAAGTTGCACCCCCTGACTTGGTCTGCCGGTGTCTGTCCAGGGCAGGTCCCTCACAGGGCAGAAGTGGATCACTGCGGAGCCCTAAAGAATGAGTAGATATCCCCGGAAAGGCCAGGCTCCCAGCACAGAGAGAGAGAGAGAGAGAGAGAGAGAGAGAGAGAGAGAGAGAGTGTGTGTGAGAGAGAGAGAGAGTGTGTGTGTGTGTGCTAGCCTGGAGGCCTGTGCAGCTTCCGGAAAAGCCCAAGGGTTCAGTGTACATGGAGCTGGGGGTGGGGAGAGGAAGCACCTGCTCCACCACCCAACAATTGCCCCCTGGATATTTACCCAGGAAAATGAATTGTTGGGATGGGGGTGAGCAGGGGCTGCAGGCAGTGCTCCCACAGCCACTGGGTTCAGAGGCCCAGTGGAGGAGCGGTGACCCATGGAGCAGGTGACCATGCAGAAGCGCCAGGCCAGCCTGGGCAGGGTGGGGCGGGAGCGGGGGGCCAGGCCGCAGCACCTGGTGGTGGGCCTCTTGTCCTCCACAGAGTTCCTCTGTGTTCCTCTGCCTGGTGATGGAGTACTACAGGGGAAGCTTCCAGACGGTCATTGAGAAGAAGAGGGTGACTCGGGCAGTCATTGACCCCGAGGTAAGACAGACTCTAGAACGCCAGGCCTGGGGCCACTGGAGCCTTCTGATGTCAAGACTCCACAGGGCACATGCCCCTGGAGTTGACCTTATTTCCCTCTTGTCTGCGGGGGTTGTTTGCATACTGTTCTGTCCAGACTCAAGTGTCCAGCTTGGCACCTTTCACACAGGCCGTGCTCCCCTCGCCCCCTGAACCAGGACGCAGAGCATGCCTGGAACTCCAGAAGTCCCCAGTCAGCATGTATGGCTCTACTTGTGCTCCAAGGTCCTGCCCGTCCCCGCAGTTCATACAGGGGAACTCATCCAGGCTGTCATCATTTGTGCCTTTCGGGATTCATGCACTCTGAGAATGTATCGGGAACCTGTCCCTGTGGTGAGCTGCTGCTCTGGTGTGTGGCTGCACATCTGTGCAGCCAGCCTAGCGTCGTGTGCGTTTGGTTGAGCTGGTTTGCAGCTGTCATGGATAAGGTTGCCATGAACATTGTTGGCATGTTTTTGCTGGACCCATTCATTTCCCCGGATAATTACACAGGCTGGAATTGTTGGGCCGTGGAGCAGGTACGTGCACAGCTGTAGCAGATGTCACGTTTAGTGGGCAGTTATCCACGGCAGTTCGGTTGACCCCGTGCTTAACTCTCACCACAGGTTGCGAGCGTTCCAGCTCTACCTCCTGGCCAACACTCCAGCGTCAGTCTTTTAAATTAAAAGCTACAGTTTAATTTTAGCCGTGATGCACAATCACCGTGGGCACTTGCGGCCACCTGAGTATCTTCTTTTGCCCGTTAAAACCCGGGATTGTCCGTGTCCCCCGACTGAGCTGGCGGAGTTCTCTGTACCTTGGTATGCAGGGATGCGGAGTGCCCTCTCCCGGTCTGTGGCTTGCCGCCTCACTTTCTTGAAGGTATCTTTTGAGGAACAGAAGTTCCGAATTCCATGCTTCCTTCGCAGTCGGTGCTTTCTGGGTCCTGAGAGGCTTTTCCTGCCCCAAGGTCGTGAAGACATTTCCTGTTGTCTCCCGAGCTAGGTCTTTTCGCATTCACCTTTTGGGCCTATGTTTCCTGCCAAAGGAGCCTGTCTGCTTTTTCCCCCCGAGCGCTGTGCGGGGACGGCTTCTCGGGCCTCGAGGGCTTGCCGCTCCTCTCCCAGCACGGCCTCGGGGGTAGGCTCTGTGCCCGCATCAGACCTTGCTGGTGGTGAAAGCCTTTCCAGCACAAAGTCTTTTTGGAAACCCAGAAAGGGAAGCAAGGCTTCTCTGGTCAGGGAGCGGGGCTGCTGGAGGGCGGAGGAAGCCTGGGGTCCTGCCCCCTCAATCCCTCTCAGACACCCCTGGGCAGGATCCAAGGTTCCTAAGGATACGGCTAGAAAATCACTGTCCTGGAAACTAGATGGGCCTTGTTTCTGACACAAAATGCTTCCAGAACATTCTCTTAGGACTCTTTTCATTCTAATGACAGGGAGGCACACCAAAGTAGGCACTGAAGACCTATCTCTGTGCCTGCATAGCCCCCAGGACACAGAGGGTGGGGTGGGGGTCTGGAGCCCCAGGGCACCCAGGGTCTGTGATGTATGGGGCCAGGCTTGCAGGGTCTGGAGCCCGGGGCACTGCCTCGGCTGACGCGGTTTCTGCCTGGAGAGGCGCGCAAGCTCCAGCCTGAAGGAGCCTGGTGCCCAGCCCTCCTGCACTGGCTCTGAGCTTCCGGCTCCCTTCCGCCCCTCCCAAGACACAAGGAGAGATGATGCCACCAACCCACTGGCTGCTCCGCGTGGTCACTGATCTGCCTGAAAACAGCTACAGGGAGCCCCAGTCTGGGACCTTTCTGGTCCCCTCCCATCCTGGCATCTCTTGCTTCCCCCCAGTGGATGCAGAACGTGCTGGGCCAGGTGCTGGATGCTCTGGACTATTTGCACCGATCAGACATCCTCCACAGGTGAGTGGGGCAGCCAGGCTGCTTCAGGGGAAAAGGCACCTAGTCCCCTCGGCAGGATGCAGGGAGGTGTGGCGGGTCAGCAGGGCCAGGATAAGGGAAGGCGTCTTTCCAGAGCACCTCCCAGGCTTAAAGGGAGTGTCACCCCCTCCACGTAGCCACCGGTGATTCACCCTCACCGCGTGGAGCGTGAGCTGACTCGGCAGGTTGGTTCTAAAGTGCACGGGAAGAAACCAGATAGCAGCAGCCCTAGGAGAGGAGATTAAGCTGCCTGGCTGGCCTCTGGCCGGGCCAGCGCCCCCAGTCTGAGCTTTCGACACGTCAATGGTACAGCTTCATGTGCTCTGGAATCCATAGTCAGCAGGGGCTGGGAACGGCTTCAGAGCGGATCAGTACTGAATTTAAAAGAGAAGACACACGTGGACCACATGTGGGAAAAAATGCTCCCGAGTCAGTGTTGTCCCTGGACATCGTGAAATGGTCAAAAACCAATCCCTAAACAAGTGCAGCTAAGATCTGGGTGGAGATGTCAGCAGGGGTAGCAGAAGGGTTCGGTGCTTTCTGCTTGTAGCCAGCTCCCTTTTCCAATGTAGGATAACTGAGCTTACAGGAAACAGTATTTAAAAAGGGGGCTGCAAAGAGGGCTGATGAGCAGGCATAACAGGGTGGAGCAGGGTAAGGGTTACAGTACCCAGAGGGAGACCCTACCTCTTGGTTTCAGGAACCTCAAGCCCTCCAACATTGCCCTGGTCAGCAGCAGCCACTGCAAACTGCAGGACCTGAGCTCCAGCGCGCTCATGACCGATAGGGCCAAGGGGAACGTTCATGCAGAGGAAGGTGGCCGGGGCCTCCTGGGCGTGGGACAGCGGTGGCTGGGGAGCAGGGGCCGGGGTTCACCCGAGGGGTGCTCCTAGGATCCAGAGGGCAGTGGCTGGCCCCAGAACAAGGCAACATCAAACCTCTTCTTGCTCAGAAGGTCCCCACAGACCCCCTTGGGTTTATGTGGGCTCCAAAGAGACCCCGTGGCTGAGGTTGTAACCGAGCAGGAGTTATCACCACAGGGGTACCTACCGGGTCCAAGAGGCACCCAGAAAATGTCAGCCTTCATGGAGGGAGAAGAACGGCGTCAGAAGAAGGAAACTGACATGTAGCCAGAGGGCTGCTGGGTGCTGGGCCCTGGCTAGAGTTGGATGCTGTTAGTGAGTCTTAAAATACCGCAGGCCCTGGGGGAGGTAGGGAGCACAGGAGGACGGGTTTGCCTTCCTTTGAAAAGACACGGGCAGAGGGAGCTGGGCTTTGTGGCCTGTACCAGCTCTCAGGCTGGACAGAGCAGCCACAGGGCAGGACCGAGTACAGGGCTGGCAGGCTGCTGGCACCGTGCTTGGTGCACAGGGGGTGGGTGGGTATGCAGGCACATAGATGGGTGGCTGGCTGGATGGGCAGGTGGGTGAGCGGGGATCTACTGGAACTATACGTGGTAGGGGTCCTTGGGGGTCTACCCCTCTGCTGTTTGGCTGGGAGCGGAGGTCCGGAGAGGGAGGTGTTGTCTGAGGTCTGTCGGGCACTGACAGAGCTGAACTGAGGACCCTTCTCTTTTGGCTCCTGTCCTGGGGTTTCAGGTCTAGAAACTAACGTGGGGTTAACTGGAACTTTGCTTCAAGGTCCTGACATTAGAGAGGACAGAATGCTTAGAGAGAGGACAGATTTCAGCCTTCTTGGCACATGCGTCTTCCTACTACTTCGGCAGCCACGGGGTGCAGAAAGCTGCGCGTGCACACTGCCAGCCCGGAGGCACCTGCCGAGATAGGCAGCCGACTGGCTGAAGATCAAGGGCCAGATCTTGCTGACTAGGTCCTCTCCTCCTTGGCCTCCACAGATAGTGCTTCCCCACCGCCCTGAGATGGGTGATTGGAGAGGTCGTTTTTTAAGGGAGCATAGGACTCATGCACCCCTCCTTCTCCTGCCAACAGACCCTTTACATAAGTCCTGGATGGCCCCTGAAGCCCTCACCTTCTCCTTCAGTCAGAAATCCGACATCTGGTCTTTGGGCTGCATCATCCTCGACATGGTCAGCTGCTCCTTCATGGACGTGAGTCACCTGCCCGTCCTTCCCTGCCACACCCCATGTCCCCAGGGAGCTGGGTCCCTTCCCCTGCCCCCAGGAGGGCACCCTCTTCCCACTTGCATCCTCCTACCCTTGCTCTGTGCCTCAGGGGCTGTGTGGAGCCCCCTGCCCCAGCAGCTGGAGGGGCCCATGCTTGGCACGTGCCCTGCTGGGCATGGTAAGGTGATAAGGATGGTCACACTCACACCTACCCAGGGGCATCATTGCCCACTATGGATAAGAAACCCTGAGTTGAGGCGCCCTAACCACCTGAGGTCTGTCTCTGTTTGAGCTGAGGATGCATTTAGCTGCAAGCAGTGTCAAACTGGACCAGACCAGGCTGTTTATCTCCCGTGGGCCCCAGGCTGTGTGCAGGGAACTTCTGTTCTTCCCCAGTGTGGGTGGGGCCTTGGCTCTCTGCCAGGCTAGAGGCCCCTGTGCCAGGGATACCACCAGTGGGCAGGAGGGAGAAGGGAAGAGCAAAGGGCCCTACTGGCCCCTCCGTGGCTCTCTGGTCCCCTGGCTGCAGGGTGGCTGGGAGACTGAGCCTTGTGGCTTCAGACCCTCTATGCACTGAAGAGAGCAGGGAGATGTGCAATGGCCGGGCCTTGGTGCCCACCAGCCCACACGCAAGCACCCGGGTCCCCAGGAAGCAGAGGGGGGCCCTCCCCTCCCCACTGTCTCCCGTGCCCCCCCCAGACTCTTACTGGCTGAGTCTGGGCCCACGGCCGTGACAGGAAGGTTCCTCTGCCTCCTCACAGTGGGTGGCCCCCTCACTTCTCTGCGAACCTCCATTTCTCATAGAACCCTGGGGCTCTGGTGGTCTCTGGGCATTCCGGAAGGCGCAGCCACGTCTCCTCCCCTCTGGTCCCTGCCAGCTCTCCCTGGTGCCCACATCGGTCCTCATTCATTTGAGGAAATCCACAAAGCACTACTGTCTCCTGTTAGGCAGCAGAAGCCATGAGTTTGCGCAGGTCCATCCGGAGTCTCCCAGACGGCCTGCAGGGCGTCCTGAAGACCATGGCGGAGAAGCAGCTCCCCGACACAGCGGCCTACAGCTCCCTTCTGCCTTGGATGCTGCGGATCAACCCCTCGGAGCGAGCCACCGTCAGGTGAGCTCAGGATCCAGCGTCTCTTCACCTCAATATGTGCGTGGCCACTTGGTGTCTGAACGCCCTCACACCCCCCTGACTCCCCTGAGGGCCGTCGGGCTTCTCTGGGGGTGGCTGTCCCAAACTGTGGCCACGAGTGACCTGAGCGTCCATCTTGGAGCACTGGAACCAACAGAGCCAACTTCTCCGCCAGGTGCAGGAGGCACGGCCCCAAAGACCAGGAAAATGTTTTAATTCTAATTTATTTTAAATCAGAAAAAAAGGGAGACTATGTAATAATGCATCCAGCCTGGGTTATATTCACCTTTATACCAATGCAGTGGTAAAATCAGATTTTCTACGTATTTTTATGGAGGAAGGGGCCCATCCGCGTGCAAGTGCCTGGGCCCAGCCCGCCCTCCCTGGCCCTCCTGGAGGTGGAGTGGCTGGGATGCCAGCCAGACCTGTTTGCGAGGCTGTGAGAGGTGCTCCCAGATGGATTCTGAAACCGGAAGGTGGAGCCTAGCACCTGCCAGCTAAGGGCCCCCCTGAGCCGCTTCCCCCTTGTCGGGCAGCCCCTCGGGCGAGTCCCTCTGGCTCTGCTTCTGTCCAGGGATGTGATGCACATCGCCTTTGTGAGCAGCAACTTCGGGTCCTCGAGCATGGCTGTGCCGCTGCGCGGGCAGGTGGTGCCAGCGTCCGTCACCGACCTGCTGTTGGAAAGCAACATCGCCAGCATCATAGGTGATGAGGGCACCCCGTTGTCATAGTTCCAGAGGGTCGGTGCCTCCCCCACACCCAGTCCCCTGGATTGCTCCTAATGGGTGGCCAGTGGGTAGGGAGGTGCTAGACGCTGGGATGGGCACAGCAAGCACCCTGGACTGGCAGGTGTGTCCCTGCAGGGAGATGAAGTGGCTCTGTGTGCAGTTTGACATGTGCAGGCCTCAGTTGAAGGTGTCGCTGGTTATGTGGCATGGAGCTTACTTGCCAAACAGCACTGCTAGTGTGGCAATAATCTCTACCACATGTGCCAGACTGGGAGTTCCTTGGTGCCCCAGCCCAGTGACTAGCACACCATAGCTACGCCCAAAGGTCTTGGGTAAAGGGTGGGTCGTAGGATGAAGGGTCTACAAAGGGCACAGCCTGAGCCTTCAGCTCATTTTGGGGACTGGGGTTGTTTGTTATGAACCAGAGGTAAAGAAACCTGGCAGGAGGGGAGGCCCACAGGGGCCAGGAAAGAGTCCTGGGCTTGGGGCAGAGCTCTGACCACATGGAGCCATGTGTGAGTAGCAGTGTGGCCGAGGTGGGCTCTGAGATAGAAGTCCGTTCACGTTGGACACACCACTGGGTCTGTAAAGTGGGGGTAAGAGTATAACCTTGTGCCTAATCTCAGATCTATGAGGTGGTGCACATCAGGCAGCCAGGTGGGCGTGGGGCCCAAGTGCGTCCCAGGTGCCCTCCCTGCAGAAGGGTGGCTGAGCAGGCCACGTGGACAGGCAGACTCCTCCCCAGGCTCTCCTGTTTCCTGCAGAGGTCATGCAGAACTTCGCCAGCCAACCCGAAGTCCAGCTCAGGGCCATGAAGAGGCTCCTGCGAATGCCTGAGCAGCAGCTAGGTAGGGAGCCCGTTCGTCCCTTCCCCGCCCAAGAGATGCCCCACAGCACGGGCCTCTGGGGAGCCTTGCCTTTGCCCCATGCCCCTCCGCAGTGCCCACACTCAGGGGCCAGTGTATGGCTCCGTGGTGCCACCATCTGCCTGGAATTCCTCCCATGTCGCCACTTTCGTGGAGTGGACGGCAGGGTGGGGTGTGAGGGAGCCGGACTGGGTTTGGTGACCTCCCTTCCCGTGTTTTTCACATTTGCTTAGTCAGACATCCATCTCGTCCACCATCCCTACTGGTGGGTATCTGAGCTGTTGCCACATGCTTTTCTGGTATCATGAACAGCACTGTACTGAACACCCCCAAGCATGTGTGTGCATGTGCTTGGGTGTGAATACTTCCCATTCTCAGAGATACTTCGAACCACCCCCCACAGACACACCACCATCCCCACCTACCAAGAGCGGCTGAGCACACCTCTTCCCCAACTCTCTCGGGTAATGATCTAATTTGGCAAAACACGGTATCATAAAATCTCTCCACTCAGCCCGTCTCATCATTCTGAATACTACACTCAATCATCTATCACGTGTCCTTCCACAAAAGGTCTGTCCCAGTGGCTGGGGCCCCAGGGATCTAATGAGGCAGCAGAACCCGACTCCGGCCACTCGCCTTTCGCTCCCTCTCCTCCCTCCCCTTGGTCCCTTCCGTGCTAGCCTGTGGCCAGGATGGAGTCCACGGGGACTGCAGGGCCCCTTCCCCGAGGTGGCCTTGCCTGCCACCCCAGAGCCCCCGCCCCACCAGCCCCGTGTGATCGGCTAGCTGGGGCCGGCTTCCATGCCAGCGCTTCTGTCCTTGTCATTCTCACAGAGTCCCTGAGATGGAGGGACTGTCACCTGCCTCTTCCAACGAGGAAACAGGTGGGGAGGGGCAAGGCAGCTTGGGGAAAGGCCACAGCTAGGGGGGCACCCTCGGCTGCTCACCACCGCCTCCCACCTCGGGACCTGTGCGCTGTGCTCTGTAGGCTGCCAGCAGTGCCTGCCTCCCGGGTCAGGCCCACGCTCCCTCCCACCCTGCTCCTGTGCCAGGCCTCACCTGGCCACCCTGCCCTGCCAGGTCTGCCATGGCCGATGGAGCTCGTAGAGGTGTTGATGGCTACCATGGAGCAGCACGAGGGGATCCTTGACGTCCAGCTGTGCGGCTGCTCCCTGCTGCTGCGTATTCTGGGCCTAGGTGAGCGTGAGCCCAGCATGTGATACGTGCTTATTCCGGCACATGGTCTCAGGCCCAGCAGGGCCTCAGAAACCAGCGCTGGCTGCAGTGCCACTCACTCACAGCTCTGAGGGGCAGGCAGGTCCCCATCCGTCCTTCACTCCGTCATACAAGCACTCATGGGGATGTGCTCTCTGCCAGGAGAACAAGGCTGACCTCAGCTTCCTCCACACAAAGTGGGGGTACTACCCCTAAACAGGGAGGGAGTGTGCCTGCATGCTGCCCACCCGCCCTGTGGTCCTGGCTTTGGGGATTAACCCCAAGCTCCTTCCATTGGCCTGAGCAGCACTGGTACAGGACCCGGAAGCCGAGGCGCCGAGGGACCCCTCCGTCCTGCTGAGGATCCTGCGGAGCCACCCTGGGTCGGAGCAGCTCCTGGTCCTGGCCTACAGCTTGCTCACCATCATCTCCAGCCAGGGTGGGTGCTGGGCGGAGCCCGACTGTCCCCGAGATAGCACGGCTGCACCACCTTTGTTTGGTCTGCTCCCCAGCCCATCCTTTTTCTCTTGATGGAAAGCTTCCATTTATAGCCTGGTTTATAATCCCTCCACAGAGGTGCACGGGCTGACCACGTGCCAGGTACCACCACAGACTTCACACTGACCCCTTCCGCCCTGCCCATCTCCATTTTATTGAGCACCTGGGCTTCTGAGGCTGCCAGGCAGGCACGCAGTGGGTGGCCAGATGCAACAATGTTGAGAGGGTCACTGCCAAGGGCCTTATACACCTTTACCTCCTCCCACCATGCCATCAGGCCAGCATTGTGCCCTCGAGTGAGAAGCCGGGGACCCAAAGCCCAAGGACACTCTCCTAGAGTCCCGTGGCTGGCCAGGGGTAGGGCCGGGGGTTGGCACCCTGCCCTTCGCTATCCTGACAGTTTACTACACATCACTGGCCCCACTGTGGGGAGTGAAAGGGGTGCTATGAATAGGCGTGTTGGCACAACAGGTGTAAATCAGAACCAGCAGGCAAACTGGATTAGCAGGTCATCCCACTGAGAACACAATCTTGCTCCCGTTTCAGAAGGCTCAGGCCTGCTCTGCGGCCCCAGGAGACAGGACCAGGCCCCTTAGAAGGAAAGGGCCAGAGGTCCCGGCCCGGAAAGGATATGGGAGATACTGGGGCTGGCAGTCCAGGGATGGACCACATCCTGTTCAATCTGGATCCCATGGTGGGCACGGGAGTGGCCAAGTAGGTTTCCAGTAACTCAGGACACACGGCACTACAGTGCCTGAGGACAAGAGGAAGGAGGCAACGCTCAGGGAAGGCTTCCTGGAGGAGGGGTTCTCTGGGGCACTACTTTTGGGGCCTGCCCACAGGATCGGTCTCAGAGGAGCTGCAGAAGGCTGAGCTGTTCGAGCACATCCTGGAGCGCTCGGACGCCTTCTCCAGGAACAGAGACGTCTGCATCAGTGGCCTGGGCCTGCTCTGGGCCCTCCTGGTGGATGGTGAGAGGGGCCCTGCTCCCGTTCTCTGGTTTGGGGCTGGCATCCTCTGCAGTGCCCTGACCACCAAGAGCCTTCAAGGGCCTCCAGTTTCTGACCCCTAAGCACTCGGGCCAAACCACGGCCCATGAGGGCTCCTCTGAGAGCCTGGAGGTGAAGGAAAGAAGCAGGGGTGCTGGGGAAACAGGCCTTCCTGTCCTGGTGAGCAGGCCTCCTGCCCAGAGAGACCCTCCAGCTCGCACACATCCTGGGATTTCCCGGCAGCCCCGGTACCAGAACATGGGCATTCTACCCTCATTTCTGAGTGGGGCAGTGCTTCTTGCCCTTCTCCAGGCCCCATCTTGGCTCCCCAAAGTCTTGAGTGGTAGTTCTGCCCAAGGAGAAGAGGACTTCTAGCCATGGATAGCCCTGTCCACACCCAAGCCGTGAAATCCCCCAAGCCTCCCCTTCGGGGTACAGATAAATTCCTACCCTCCTAAAGCTGACTGGGCAGGTTGGAAAGCACCACCCTGCCCCATCTTTGAGGACGTCTGACCTCTCCCCCCACAGCTGCTGCTCTGTTGTCCTTGGGGTGGGGAGAGGGGGCTGGAGGGGCCACATACACAGCAGGCTCTCCTAAGGGCTAGACATCCCTCCTCTGTCCTGTCCTGGTTCCAGACAACATTGTGAACAAGGCTGCTCTGGAGAAAGCCCCGGTCCTTGTTACCAAGGTGCTGGCCACCTACCCCACGGATGTGGAGGTGGCTGAAGCTGGCTGCGCGGTCCTCTGGCTGCTGTCCCTGCTAGGTGAGCAGGCTGGAGCTCTGGGGACTGGGAGCGGTGGCCCCTGGACCTGTGAGGCTGCGAGGCCTGAACCGGCACCTCTGCAGGCTGCCTAAAGGAGCAGCAGTTTGAAGGGGTGGTCGCCCTGTTCCTGAAAAGCATCCGCCTGAGCCAGGACAGAGTCCTGCTGGTGAAGAATGCCTACCGGGGCCTAGCCAGCCTCGCGAAGGTGTCCGGTGAGCACGGGGACTGACTGGGCTGCCGCTGGGAGGCGGGGGCAAACTCGGCAAGCACTGTCTTCCAGTGGCCCACAAACCAAAGACAGAAGCCAAGTCAGAACAGGAGAACTATAGTCCCACATCCAGAAGTTGCCCAGGGGCCTCACACACTTGATACAGTTTTTGCTGAAGACTGTTGTGACCATCTTTCCCTGTCCACACACACGTTTTAGGTCCACACAGATTTTCGTACAGGTATAGCTTATTGAAGCAGCCCCGGAGACTGGTCTATTTCCAAATTCCCACCTCTGCAACACAGACGCTGGCTGTCACCCAGCAGGCCGCACCAGGCCGTGCCTGAGTCAGGACACAGTGACCCTTACAGACACTTGGGGATGGGGACCGGCCAGAGTCCCCAGAGGGTGTGTGAGGAGTGGCTTGGCCCCTGTGAAGTCCACCTCAACTCAGCACTCCAGGGCAGCTGTGCCGGCTGGGCTGGGCTGGGGGCCACAAATCTGGATGGGAACGCAAAGCTGGGCAGGCCTCTGTCTGCTACTCGGCCTCATGGGAGTGGTGCCACCTTCACTCCGAGGAGGCCCAAAGAGCAGGGCAGGGTAGGGTCTTTCTTCTCAGGTGGACACCCCAGGCTCCAGGGCTGCCTCCTGAGGTCCCACCCGCAACAGGTCTGTGCCCAACGTCAGCTACCAACCCTCATGGATGGGGGCGACTGAGGCCCTGAGGGCAAAGGGGGTATGGCTGAGCTCCTGAGGAGCCAGGCCATCCGATCAGGACCCCAGAGCCAAAGTCTGGGTGAGAATCGGCTTTGCTGCCTCCAGCAGGCACGTGTGAGACAAGTAATGTCTGCCTGCAGCACATGTCACGCGCACACAGGCCTAACCCATGACCCAGGCGCCCTGGGTCTCCCCACAGGCCCTCTGGAGCAGGTCCCCGTTGCTTCTGTCATGCCCACAGGTTGGGCCGCCCCTCCAGCAGACGCCTTTTGTTGGGAGAGGGAGGCAGGACGTATACTCCCACCAGGAAATGAAGCCAGCAGATAGATGCCTTTGCAAACTAGCTGGTCAGGAGTGGGGAACCCGACCTGAGGCGGCTGTGGGCACCGCGGCTGTCCCAGCAGCAGCTGAGGCCCTTGCTGTCTGCTGTCCCAAGCACTCTGGACCCACAACCCTAAGAACTTGGTACCGTCACCCATTTCCCAGAGGACACCAAGAGGGCAGCCCCAGGTAGGGAACCCACATCTGCCTGTCCCCCCTCAGAGCTGGCAGCGCTGCAGGTGGTGGCGCCGGCGGAGGGCAGCAGCGGCCTCACCCTCCTCCAGGAGACATACCAGCTCTACAAGGACGACCCGGAGGTGGTGGAGAATGTGTGCATGCTGCTGGCCCACCTCGCTTCCTACAGTGAGAACCCCCTCATCACCCCGCCCTAGAGCCAGCTCTAACTGCTGGGGAGAATGGTGCCCTGTTCACGTGACAGGTGCCTGGCATGTGCCAGGCCTGGCTGGGATAGGGACCCACCTTGTCCTGCCGGGCTCCTCAGGGATGCTCTGGCTGGGCCGCTATAGCGGCATCAGGCTGGCTGAGTGTGGGCTCCCAGAGGCACACAGGACCCTGGCCCCAGGACCCTGTGCTCTGCCCCCAGGTGAGATCCTGCCCGAGCTGGTGTCGAGCGGCATCCAGCCACTGGCCCAGGAGATCAAGGGGCGCTTCACCTCCAGCCTTGTACGTACGCACAGAGCTTCCACAGACAAGGCCTCCCATCCCCTCTAAGCCAGACCTGGGTGGTACTGAGTCAGGGGCCCAGACCAAGAGGTTCCTACAGAGCGGAACTGGGTTGCTGTTATTTTTAATGACTCTTTCTGTGACTCCATGTCTGCAACCAGCCATAAAACACCCCAGATTAGGAGTGGGGGTGTGTGGGAGGGGGGATGCAACAGACCTCTTCAAAGAAATGCTGATGAGTCATGAAATCCCCCTCCTGGGCCCTAGTGCTGCCCTGGAGGGCAGTGACCCACATGTCACCCTTCCAGGGGGTGGTCTCTTATGCAGAGAAGGTGCTCCTGAGGCTGGATGCGGCCACTCCACCCAGCTCTGCCGCAGGGCAGTCGGCTCCACCCTGAGGCTGGCAGCTGCCCACCCGCTCCTGCCTGCCCGCCTTCTTTCCCCCGACCCCTCTCCCGGTCCCTTTTTTCTTGGACTTCACTGGAACTGCCCAGGGAAGGGGCATTTTTCCCAGGGTCAGGGTATGTGCACGTGCATCTCACAATCTACATGACCAAAAGGGCATGCGAGCTGTCCCTCGCAGGCGCACGACTGACCGGCAGTGCTGGACTCTGCAGTCTTTGTACAAACTGCAGCCCTGGCCTGAACAGGTGCAGCCGTCAGCCAGGGGGCCTGACCGTTCTGAATGAGGGGAGGACAGTGAAGGTCACAAGCTCCATCTCAAGTAAAAACCTGTTTATATTATGTTACATCCGCAGTGGGTTTGAGCCTTTTTTGTACAGCGCTGGGCTTCCGCATGCCACTCTGTGCCTGGTTCTCAGCAAGAGCCTCACCCTGGGCCAGGCGGAGAGAGCTCAGGCCACCCAGGGGACCAATGTGGCTTTTTCATCAAAAGCATCGCAGAACAGCACGTCTGTCCTAGGCCGGGAGGGGCACCCACCTCCAGGAATAACTTGTCCCAGAGCTTCATGTAACATGGTGGGCTCTGACCTTGGGTCTGAGCTGGGTGGGCTAGGGATGGGGGAAGGAACACCTGCCCTTGGAAGGTCCCTCCAAGTCCAAAGGCAGCCACAGAAAACCCCTCCACAAAGCTGTGGCTGAGCCACCTACAGAAAACTGCCTAGGGCTGCAGGGAGAGGCGATGCAGAGAGAGGCCTCCTCAGTGGAGGCGCCGAGACCTATCGGGGTTGGTGACTGCAGTGGCCCCTATGGCCCTGATTGCCTGTTCTGACACCCAGGTCTGGCCAAGCCTACAGTCGCCAGGCACCCCCACCAGTCCCCACTGCCCAGCCCTGACCGCAGCTACACCTGCCAGTGCTGACCCCCTCAACAGGGGGGAACGACGTCTTAGATCATAAAATCAGAGGGAAGTTGTTCTTCCCAGCAGCATGCACGGCCCCACTGCCTGATGGTGGGGCATCTCCCAGAGGCTCGAGCCTCCGGAGGAGACCCGAGCTGTCCTGTGATTCGTTCACAACTGCCTGTGGACAGAGACACTGCCGTTGTTTGAAGCAGGCGCCGTGAGCTCTGACACCGCTGCTGGTTGAAGTCTGGTGCGCCGACCCTGAGCCATGCTCTCCCACTGTTTCTTCGCCATGATGTACAGTCTCATTGCTGCCTGGGCATCCTGGATCTAGGTGACACAGACCACCACCGTGACTGCCCAGCAGGTGACAAGCATGCCGACATGCCAGCCAGTCCCACAGTTACTGAGCTCTAGTGCCAGACCCTGGGCGGGAGAAAACCCAGCAAAGCCGCAGTCCAGCTGTGCGGTCCTCACTGCCCTCTGGTGACCTCGGCCCCCTTACAGGAGGAGAGGGACCCAAGGAAGGGCAGGGACAAGGGTACTGCCTTGTGAGGCACACCCCGACAGCAGAGGGACGGCGGGCCCTGAGCCGGAGCCGGAGCCCCAGACACAAGCAAAAAGAGCCCCGAGGCTGAAGGCCCAGTGCACGTCTGGCCTGGACCGCAGGGTGCTGAAGAGCCTTCAAGGGGCTTTTCCTCCAATTACAATCTAACAGTTTTCTTGTATTAAGTATTGATCAGTTAAATATAAACATTTAGAACCTAACACTCTCTAGGCCTGCAGTGCCACTGCCGTTTTATGGGCCAGCAGCCTCCTTAAAAAGAAAAAAAAGTCACCCAGGCCCCACGGTGTCTGCCACCAGGTGATGTAGCACCTGGCTGTGCGGTCTGGGACATCCCCAACCCCGAGCACAGCCCCCCAGTCACACTCACCGAACAGTGCTCTGCCTGCTGCACCCGGATCCCCAGGATTTGCTCTGCAAGCAGCTTGAGGGACGGCCGCCCACTCTGCCAGGAGAGGGGACAGCACACAGCCACGCTGCGGTGGAGGCCTCTGTAGGCTCTGCCCCAGCCAGGGCCTCCTACTGAGCCCCCACCCCAATGACCTTCATGTGCCTGTTGCTGGAAGTGCCCACAGCACTCAGGACTGGTGACACCCCTTCTCAGCCCATGGGGAGGGGCAGGCAGGGGCAGGCTGCATCTTGGCCTCCGGGCCACAGCAGCTTCTTACCCGCATGTGGGGGGCTCCCAGAGACCAGGGCATGGAAACGGCAGCCTGCCCTCAGTCTCAGTAACTCTCAGTAACTCAAGAACTCTACCTTTTCTTACACAATTCTTTTTAATTTTAAAGATTGAAACACCAAAACCAAAACACCTCTACGCAGTAAGTCAGTGACCAGGGACCAGAACCAGCGATCATGGGAACCAGCACACAGAGCTAGGGCGTTCAGAACCACACGGTTAAGTACCTTCACTTGACTCTTGAAAGGCTTGTATTTCTGTGTGTCCCGAATCTTCTTTTTTGGGTGATCAAGAAATAGTACCTAGAAGAAGAAAACAGCGATAGTCACTTTGATTTTTTGTTTGCAGCAATGGAAGGCTTCTTCAAATAATCTCTTACAAGGAATTTAATCTGTAATACACACACGCAAATAAAAGGTCTGATATGAATCTGAAATTCTGCAAGAAAACTATCAGCGACTAAACGTGAGGCTCAATAATAAGAACCATGCTAATAAAAACACCATCTTGAGACTGAGGAGGTCGGAGCCTAAAACTCACCAGCTAACCTGCAGCCAGTGTTCTGAGTTAGCGTCGCACGTGCAGAGACCAGCACAGTTTACGAACGGTGACACATTTTAATGGCTTATCCCATGATCTCAGGAGAGATTAAACACGAGCCTGCCCAAGTGCCGGGGACAGAGCCCGCGTCAGGAGGGAGCGTAAGCCTCACAGTGGACTGAGGTGAGATTGTGACACAATGCATTTCAGCGGGCAGAGGACTTGTTAGTTTTAGCAGTTCAAATTCTATCTTAAAAGGTAATGAGGTGGCCCATATTTAGTGGTCCCTGAAACATCTGAGGACTCCAGGGTTCCGTGGAACAGTCTGAAAAGCCCCATGGCACAAGGACAGGTCAGCCTCCCTTCTTCCGCCCACGGCCCTCAGCAGCACAGGCGTACAGCACAGACCGTCCAGGAGCAGAGACTGGAAGCCACAGCCTCTGGGGCACCAGAGGCGGATGCGTGGAGCCTGCCTGCCCACACGCCCGCCGTGCTGGCCATCGTGGGCCAGCAGGAGGGAGACGAGAGGAGCCCGGGGCTGCATGGTGCCTGCACATGAAGGCTGCTGGGAGCGCTTCCCAACAGCCGGTGGCATGGACCTCGGAGGAGCACGCATCCCTGCCTTGCCGGCTCAGAGCTGCAGAGGCGGCAGCCTGCCCGTGCTCCCTGCAGAACGTGTCTGAGCAGTGAGCGTGGGACATGGCGTCAGGTCCGGGTTCACAGCCAGCTTTGCCACGTGGACACTGGGTGTGTCACAGCTCACGAAGCCTCGTTTATATACTGAGCGTGAACAGCACAGTCTCCTTTTAAAAGAATTTAATGAGATTGGTTTTATAAAATGCCTGGCACTGCCCCTAGGGCACAGCAAGGACTCGGTAAGCAGCGACTGGTATTGTTACTAGGGTGCTCACAACAGAGGGCACAGATCAAACACAACTCCCACCAGAGCGTGTGTGCAGCCGGCACAAGGGTGTGTATAAGCAGTACCTTTAAATCATTATGTAGTGCGTGTCCAACTAGAATTCGGCCCTTCAGTATGTTTGCCACTTCCTTTTGAACAACTTCAAAGTCTTCTCCTGAAAACCGAACAGAGAACTGCTTTTCAGCCTGTAAGTTCAGATTAGTCTTAGAGACGCGGCCCCTCCCTCAGGCTGGGAGGGAGGTGGACGCACGAAGTGGGGTCAGCTCTGCTGGCTGCAGTGCCAAGGCTGCAGGCATGGGGGGTGGGGGAGGGCTCCACCCACTGCTCCTCCATCCTGCAGGAGGAGAGGGGCACCATGCAGAGGGCATTCGCAAGCACTTACCCCATTTGGCAGAGTAACCCTGACTGCAGAACCTAGTAAGAATCAGGCTTGTGTTTTATGACTTCCAACTAGATACATAAACTAAGAGTGGTCCTTCCCACCGTGAGAAATGCGGGTCTGGACCTTGGGCTCCAGATGCAGCTCTGCCTGCTTCCTCAGTGGACGTCCCCAGGCCCAGCACCCCCAAAAGGATGCGCTGCAGCAGCTGTGCCTACACCAGGGTGCTCAACCCACAGCCCACAGAGTGGATCAGACCAAGGGTGCTGACCCAAGCTGCCATGCCAGAGCCTAGAACCAGGAGACTGCTTGGGCTGGGGTCCCAGGCGAGTGCAGAGATGCTAAGATGCAGACAGAGCGTGTGGGCCAGAGAGAGCACAGAGGCCTCAGTCCTTCACGCTTCCATGATCTCTCCAGGTCCCTAACCGTGCAGTGACCAGGATGCCTTTCTGCTCTTCCTCCCACATAGCCAGTCCATCAGCAAACCCTATAGCTGCAGTCTCTGGGGTCTATCTGGAGGTGGGCCAACTTGTCACCTCATAGCCACATCCTTGACCAGGTCACCACCAGTACACAACTCATCTACCTACAACCTCATGGTGGCCCTGGCATCTTTCTGGACCATGCCAGGGAGAATAGAAGTCCTCACAAAGTGCCGATCTGTGCCCCCTCCCCAGACACATCCAGCCTCCTTACTGACATACTCACTCCACTAAGTGGTACGGAGCAAGTCGGGAACGCCGACCTGTCACAGGTCGGCTGGCTGAGAGGCACAGAGGCGAAGACACGGTGGGCATGGCGGCCAGCTGGAACCAGCCACCAGGGGGATGCAAGACTGCCAGGACTCGTGGCAGCCAAGCTCCCCGACAGGAAGGGGACCAGGGAGCAGAGACCCGGCCTGCTTGGCCTTCACACCCACTAGCTGTGAGCGACCCACCCTTCTTGAGCAGCTCTGGCCGCACCCCGCTGACCGCTGTCCTGTAGTCTGTCACGGGCTGGCTGGGCTTGACGAACTTGTCATAAACACACTTCCCATACTGGTTCACGATGGACACGCGGGCAGCGACGCTCTCTTCCCCCTTGGGGCCCACGCCCACCATCTCACAATCCATGGCTAAGGCTTTGGTCAGGCTGCAGGGGAGCCAAAGGTGCCAGTGTAAGGGGTGCTGCGGGCCCAGCCAGCAGCACCTAAGGCTCCCACCCACCACGCTGCTCCCCATAGGACAACCTCTGTGCATCCTGGCACCCAGCAGGGCACCCAGTTCACCTGGGGGGAAGCAGCTTCTTCCTGAACAGCGCCCCCTGCAAGGCTGAGTGCAGCCAGCAGCCCAGCCCAGCGTACCCGCCGAACGCCTGCTCCTTCACCAGCGTGACGCTGCTCTTGCTCTGACCCAGGCGTTTTCTTGCTATATTGGCTGCTTCTGGGCCTAGGGTCACTTCGATATCCTCCGGGTCAACATCATCAAACCAGATGTCTTCTCTAAAAGGCAGTGAGAAGAGGCCAAGCACTCTGGTTAGCGGAGGCTGCTCACACTTAGTGGAGCGGCTGGGCCCCAGACACCCACTGGACGGGCTGCTGCTGCTATTTTGATAATTTTGATGCTTAACTATATTCCTTTCCTTTTTAATTAAAATACATGCTCACTATACAAAATTTAGGAACTACAGATAAACACGGAAACCATAAAACAGAAACATATAGACTACATATGACAACTGCTAACATTTTCTTTTTAATTACAAAGTACATTCATTACTGAACATTTAGGAAATGCAGATAAACACAGTAATTAAAAAATGCAAACACTGACGTGCCCACCCAGCTGCTAGCTTCACGTCAAACCCTCTGGGCTCCAAACCCAGATGTGTATCTCTGCTTGGCGGATTCCGCCTTTCCGGCTTAGCTAGACGTCACCTCCTCCTGACCCTACTAAACGGACACGCTCCTCTGGCCGGCTGTGCCCCCCAGCTCCTCCCTTGTTGGATTTACCCTGACAACACTTCCAGAATTTACTGAAATAATTTCAGTTTATTGTGTCCCCTACTTGACTATAACCTCAAGAGGGAGGGGCTGTGGTGATCGCTCTGTCTTTGGAGGGCACACCTGGCACCATGACACAGGCAGGCACTCGAGGTGTTCCTTCCTGCCACTGCAACTGTGTCCGCGAGTGGGTGACTTGCAGCCAGCCTGACTTACACATGCCACCTCCGGCTGGGCTACTCGGAGGCAGCCCTGGCTCCTGGCCCTCCCCACGGGAGCAGCCACCACTGGGCTTGGTGAGTAACTACCAGGGGCTGAGCCAGCATGTTGCACCTCACGGATCCCCCCACCCCGGACACCACAGATGACCACCCTGAGGCTCAGGGGATGCCAGAAACTTGCCCCAAACCATCCCACTGTCAAGACGCAGGAACTGGTGTCAAACTGCCTTTCTGGCTTCAGCATGCATCCGTTCCACAGATCTTTACTCGGGACCCCCCGAGTGCCACGTTCTGTTCTAGGCCAAGGAGACACAGCAGCTGTGGTGTAGGCCTGCCTCCATCAGGCCTACTTTCCCGGGGAACCAAACAACAGAGCAAGAATCACAACACAAGGCTAGGTGACGAGGCACTGCAGGAGGGGCCGCCGCCTCAGCTCCTTCAGGAGACAGGCCTTCGTTTGTGACTCTGTTCTCAGGGATGCGATGGCCAAGGCGGCTGTGGTATGGGCCAGCAGACACCCAGTCAGCGGGTGCAGTGCAGCTTGGGCAGAGCCCGTTGGCACTTACTCAGTGGGCAGGGCTGGTGCCAGGGCTGTGGCTGCCTCCTCAGCTTTCCGCTTCTTGTGCTTGAGGGCCCCTCGCCGGGGAGCCACGTCACCGTGCATCCTTTCCTTGGTTCCTGGGCTGCTGTGCTCTGCCCTGATGGCCTTTGTGGGAGGCGCTGGCCCCTTCCTGTCCACCAGAGATACTGAGGGAGCAGGGCCTCTTGGGGCCTTGCGGTCTGCTTTCCCAGTCCTGACCTCCTCTCTCTGGGGTCTACCTGGTGTCACTTTTCCGTTTTGTTGGGTAACATTGGGCTGCTTTTTGGAATCCATCTGAGAGAGAACAACATGCTTTTCCAGGGCCTGTGATTTTTGTTTCAGCAGCTAATGGAAACCAAAATAAAGTACATGACACATTTTAAGTTGGAAATCAGGCATGAGACTGAAAAAACTTATAGGTGTGTGTGTGCGCGCACACACACACACACACACACACACACACACACACACATCAACTGCTCCTGTATGTACTTCCTATGAGCACTGTTGAAATACATTTTCAAATGGGGAAAAGCCCTTTCTCATTCTCCTATGTAAGTCACTTGTGGTGCAAGGATTTTGTTTATCTCATTATAATGTATAATTTGACAACTGCTTCCTCATTCCTACAAATTTCAAACTCATCTTCAGTACGTGCAGAATGACTGAACCAAAGCAACACCATTCTAAGCACAGGGGATGGTAAGCAACCTACTCTCGTGTTTATGGTTACAGTTCCCTTCAGAGTTATTTCCCTCACAGCTCAGGTCAACAAGCTGGTGCATGGAAACCACGGCCTTCACGAGATTTCTTGGTTTGCCATAGCTGTGAGGGTCTCAGCAAGAGAGAGGGGTGTGTTTGATGAAAAGTTTTTGTGAAGCTGGAAGTGGCTGGAGAACTGCTGGCAGCCAACCTCCATTCTCACGCAGGGAGGGACCTGAGGCCTGCTTGTGCTCAAGTCCCCAGCCAGGCTGTTCGCAAGCACAGTTAAGACCTGGTATTTGGAAACCAGAAGACAGATGAAGAGGTGGTTTCTACTTAACTGTTCCCATAACATTTGGAAAACAGAATGATTTACTTTTTTGAAAGAAATAGAGAAAACTCAAGGTTTTCCCCATAGTAAACATCCCTTCCACTCAATCTTGTTTTACTTTCTTGAGAAAGAGAAAGAGGGAGGTAAAGCTCAAGAAATCATACAGAACCCTGGGTTGCCCGGGGCAAGTTCACTGGTCCTGTCTGTCCGGACAGGAGAATTATTAGGGTTTCCCACCCTAAGACAGAGGCCGTGTTAAGGCTCAAAAAGCTCCTCTCTTCTGAGACCTGCAATGGACTCCAGAAACCTGTAGAAGAGACTCTGAAATTCGGTAGTGGCAAAAGTCACAAACGCATCATGCAGGAACGTGTGACTCTGTACCCCAGGCTGCCATTTACTGACGGTGTGCCCTTGGGCCAGCCTCCTCAAGCTCTCTGCCTCAATGTCCTCATCTAGAAGAAAGTGATGACAACAGCTAACGCCCAGAGAGGTAGACAGAATGTGAAGGAAGCCCATGGAGCAGCGTCTCCCAGGGAGCAACCTCTCCCTAGGGACTGACCGCTGACGTGTTGATATGCGGGTTAAACAAGAGTGTCTACACTTTTTGAGAACTTAGTAACTGGGGACACTTGTTACCAACGGTCCTATTTGCCTGCCCAGGAGTTCTCCACCCGCCTCAAGAGGGCACGTGTCCTGGGAACGGTTCAGTTTGGAGTTTGTACTCGAATCTGCCCGCACAGCCCCCTGTTGGGGACCACGAGTCCTTTGCTCCACCTGCAGTGAAGGGCGGCGTGACAGGCGGGAGGTCCGCGGAGTCCCCCCAGGTCTTACCTCCTGCAGCGCCTTCCAGTTTGGGGAAAAGTCTTCCGGTGCCTTTGGAGGTCGCACCACGACAAGTCTGGGGTCGTTTTCCGGTTTCTGGCTTACGTTCCGCCTTTTTCTCCCCCCGAATCTCTTGTTTTTTTTCCGAACCACCTTCTTGACAAGCGCTGGCTCGGCGCCGGGGGAGCCCGGGGCGCGCTTAGGGGTCAGTGCCTTCGCCTTCGCCATCCCGGCACCGGCCCGGGTCCTGGGGCTCCCGGCCCTGCTCAGGGGGCCGCCGGCGGCCCCGCAGGCGCGGCCTACCGGCTAAGCGCAAGCCCAGCCCGACCCCCGACTCACCCGCGGCGGATACACTGGTCTGTCAGCCCCGGAAGCGGTCCCGGAAGCGACCCCGAGCCCATCTCGGCACGTGCGCCCCAATCGCCGGAAATGCTCGTTTTCCCCCGACTGGCAGGAAACCGGGCCTTCACCTCTGGTTCCGCAAGGCAGAGAGCAGGGAGGGGCTCCTCGCCCAAATGGGGAAAGGGCCACCACCAGCGAGCGGCGTCCGGGGTCAGCGACCTAGAACCTGGTTGGGGTAAATCCGCGGTTTTACCGAAGTCCTGGATGGGGATGAGCAGCGCATGCGCCGGAAGGGGGCTGGGGGGCTGCTGTCAGCGCAGCACCTCGGGCGGGCCTGCAGAGCATGGGGGCGCAGGCGGCCGCTAGGCGGCGCTGGGGGGCCAGGCCTGGGCGAGCCGGGGGCGGAGCGACGACGGCCTGGAGCTCCGGCCACGCCTACAGCGGCTGCCGCTCAACTTCACCGCTCTGGGAAAACTGAGACCTGGGGCGGAACGAGGACCCCCAGGCCGCGCACAGACTGGTTTATCGGAGCCATAGGGCTGCAGGGGCACTTTAGCAATATCTGGAAATAATGACAAAACATTGTAGTAAGTGCTGCATATTATTTATACAACTAACAGAATCGCGCACCTTGCCTGGCGCTGACAGTGGCTAGGTAAACACAGAGGATTCCACTTCCCTAAAGCTTCCAGTCGAATCTCTGTATAGAAATAACCCTGAAGATGATTAAATGAGATGGCGAGGGAAAAGGTTACCTAGCAAAATGCAGGAGCCCAGAGACAGGAATTTTCAGATAAAGAATAATTGTTAGTACAAATAAGTCCCATGCAATAGTTGGGGCATACTTACACTAAAAGAAAAAGCATTTTCTGAAATTCAAATTTAACTGGGTCTCCTGATTTTTATTTTCTAAATGTGACTAACTGGTAGCCGCTTAGGAGGGGTCATGTGGGAAGGCCTCTTTAGGAGGTGATATTTGAGCTGAACCTTGAAGGCGAGGGGCCAGAGGGGATAGCAAAGCATTTGTTGCATCTGGGGAGCGGTGGGGCCAAAGCTCTGTGAGCCAAGAGGAGGGGTCGGAGATGCGGGCAGAGGAGCAGGCAGGGGCCAGGTTGGGGTTATACAACCTTGGAGGCTGCGCTTTGGACGTTTTATTCCAAGGGCAAAAGGAAACCATTGATGGCTTTAAAGCTGCAGAGTGACAGTCTAGCTCGAGTTAAAAGATCACTGTGTTCCGGGTGAGAAATGGGATGGGGCGGGGCATGAGAGAGAAGGGAAGGGGGGGCCTGTTAGAGGTCCGTTGCGGATAACTGGGCTGGCGGTGCTGCAGCTTGGATTAGGGCAGGGGGTCGGTCTGGACCTCCAGGAAGCAGAGAATGAGTCAGGAGTGCAAACATTAACTGGGGTGGCATGCTGGGAAAGATAAAGGGGGAGACCCAGGGTGGACAGGGAGAGCCACACCCCTGTGCAGACCTGATACTGTGAAAGGACTGGCCGGGATGGAGGCGTAGGTGCCTCCTCCCCTGCAGACGGCCTAGGCAGCCGAGTCCCTGTTATCCATCTGCTGAGCTGTGGGGAGATGCCCTGGGGGTGTGAGGGGGTGTAAAATAGTGCTTTGGGGAGTGTGACTGAGAACCTTTGGGAAGTGGAGTGGGCTGCCAGATGGCCTGTGATGCCGAGTGCAAGCCGGTGCCCCTCAGCACGGTTCTGTGGCTCTGTCCACAGCTGCAGGCACAGAATAGAGCTGAGTGCAGGGAGTGCTTGCAGGTGTGAGTGTAGAGGAGGCCCTGGGTAAGGGGGAAAACAAGGACAGGAGAGCAGGCAAAGAGCAGGGAAACAAGGTTGTCCGCAGAGGAGAGGGGTGGTCGGAGCCCACCTGCGGTTACCGACTCCCACGGGAATCCACATCTCTGAATCCTTGGTCTGGTGCACCTTCCTCCAGTCTGGGCTGCTTGGCCCAGCCCCATCCCAGGGTGCAGAACCCGCTGTGGGTGCTCTGGACAAAAGACCAGCTAGCTCAGAGCAAGGCCCAGGTTGCAGTGGGCGGAGCCTGCAGGCCGCCCACCCTGACACCCCTGCCCCGGGAGGAAGCTCCCCAGAGTAAACACAGCCTAACCACCCGCCCAGCGGAGTCTGTCACATTCCACACCAACGGATTCCCAGCCTTCTAGGCTCTCTCCCTCTGCCGCAGGCGGCCTTCCAGAGGATGAGCGTGCTTCACCCCCAGGGGAGCTGTGTGTGTGGGTTTCTCACTTCTGCCTTCTTTCTCCTGGGCTGCTGGGGACGCTCCGATTTCCAGCAGGTGGGTGAATCTCCAGGGGCGGGTGTATCCCCTGGGGAGGGGGCTGCCAAACAGCCTTTGGGTAGAGGAGGGTGTTCTTTTGGCCCTGGGGTTTGCACTGGGTGGAGGAATCTGAGCTTGGGTTTTTGGGGGGTGAAGAAAAAATTGGCTGCACATCTGTTTGTGTAAATCCATAAGCAGCTCTTCATTGCCCTCTCCACTCCCCACTTCCCTCTTGTCCTTTCTGTCTCGCAGCGGTTTCTTCAGGCTTTGAAGCCGGAGGAAGTGACTTCCTACTTTGGCCCTGATGGTTCCCTAAAAGGTACTTGTCCTGGAGCCTTCTTAGTGAGGGGAGATTCTCAGCAACCGCGGGGTGTTCTCACCATCTTGTCAGGAGGCTGGGATTTTCCCTGACTCTGCTGGGAGGAGGTCTGACCTCACCCCGTTACTCTGCCAAGTTGGTAACTGCCGGTCTGAGTGATCTGGACTAAGCCAGGGTTCTGACCCCTGGATTCTGCTCAGTATCTCAAGGGAATGCTTGCTAATTAGCTGGCCTCTTCTGTCCCTGGGCCTCGCTTGGGCTGACTGACTTTCAGGAATTCCTGTGGTTTCTGGCCATGGATGTAAATATTTATCTATTCCATGAGAAACAAGACTCCGGGTCAAGCCCCAGCCAAAGCCCTGCCCCCTGTTGCTCACAGGCTGCGCCTGGGCTTTTCTGAGGTACAGGCCACCCTTCCATGTTCGGCCATTGGTGACTTTGAGCAAAAGGCTGGTGGGGACCAGAGGCAGGGTAGCCCAGTGGTCAGGGTGGAGAGAATTAGGGGATCCCCACCGGGGATGGGCTTCTCTGCCCTCTGGTCAGATGCACGCTGCCCTCTCCTTGGAGCCTGCTGGATGGCCGGTGGGGGCCAGCCACGGAGGGGGGCGCCCAGAACCTGTGTGTCGCATACCCAGGTCCCCTCAGCTCTGCCCTTCTAGAGGGCTAGATCAATTGCCTAGGGGTCCCAAGCCCCTTGGGAACTACTTTGGAGGAAGGCATCTGGGTAGAGGATGGTGAGGCCAGCTTTGAACTCCCGCTTTCCACCGAGGCCACAGAGGCCGTGCTTGCACCTGCTTTGCTTGTCGGGGGTTTGTGGCCCCACTCATGAAACTCTATTCCAAGGTCAGGCCCAGGATGTAGAGCTGGGAGGAGCTGGACTGAACCCTGATCTCCAGGCTCCAAGCCAGCGCCCCTCCCCAGGGAACCTCAGGCCCCCTCTCCAGGCAGGAGGACCCAGAGGGCCGAGCGTGGGGAGCGTGGCAGCCTCCTGTCTCCAGCAGCACCCCACTTCCACATGGCCCCGCTCACCTGCATCTGTGAGGACGGCCTCGAGGGCTGCCCTGCAAGGCCCCACGCTCTCCCTGTGTGCCCGGGGACAGCTCTTTGCCTTCTCCTTCCAGCTTCACTGCCTCCTTCTCTAATGAGCTCGTGGTGAATGCCTCTCTCCAGCTGCTGGGGGGGGCCACCCCACCACTGCTTCACAGGAGGCCGTGCCCGGTGGCCGGGGTCACGTACTGCTCAGGCCACTTGGTGAGTGGGAGCTCAGCCAGCGTCAGGGAGAGATCGTGCTGAGGGTGCAGCTGATGGGACCTGGTGGTGTGGAGATACATCCCACCCCTACCACATAGGCAGATGTAAGACCCCTAATGCCTGGTATCAGACCCATGGGGCATGTCCCACGGGGGTTGGAAAAGCCATCTGAGTTTCCCAAGGCCACCTAGTTGGCAGGTGGCTGAGCCAGGTGCCAATCCGGAGAACCAGGGGATGGAAAGAATGAGGGCTTTGCAGTCAGGTTCAGCTCTGCCACTCAACACAGACGACCTTAGAGCAGTCACTCAACCCCATCTCTGTGTCTTCAACTGAGAAATGGTGGTAACAGTCAGTCTCTGAGGTTGTTGTGAGGAGTGGTGTTGTGTGTCCATGCAAAGTTTGTCATACACATCACTGACAAGCCAGAGCCACCTATGTCCTTACACATGGGCGGGGACAGATGCCACTCAGGGCTGATCTGGTGACCATCAGTGCTGGTCATTAGCATAGGCCCAGCTAGTCGCTTGAGACCCCCTCCATTCCCGTACATGTGGGACCCACCAGGGTCTGTCCCAGGCCCTGCAGAGGAGCTCAGCGCCACGTGCATGAGGGAGGTTTGGGGCATGGGCCGTGGGCACTGGCAGCAGTTGTAGGCAGTGAGCGCAGCCCCAGAAGGGTGTGGTTCCTAGCTGTCCTGCGAAGATGGGCCTGGAGAGGATTCCTCGGAGGGAGCTCAGGGCAAGCCCGTGCCCAGTGCTGTGACGGCTCAGAGAGGCAGGAGGCCAGGGGGGTAGTGGGTCAGGCTGCTCTCTGTCCTCCAGAAGCGCCACATCCTGGTGGGAGTGGACAGGCTCTACGTCCAGCCGGTGAGGACGCAGCACCAGGAGCTGGTGCCTCACTGGGGCAGTGCCCAGCCCCACCGGATCCACAGGACAACCCACACAGCCCCAGGGGTCATCCAAACTAGAGGCAGAGAGTGGAGGCACCCTCAGAGACAGCTCTGGGGGAGCGACCAGCTCTCCCCAATGCCCGGATGGCTGTCAAGATGCCCAGCCATCTTCTCTAGCATGCAGGGGAGTCCAGCTTACAGGGGAATATGTGTCCACCAAGCCCCCAGACTGGTTGGTGGACAGGTAGACTGCCCATCTAAGAACAGCCCTTCACAATTTACAGAGCACGTTCACAGACGTGCACCTTTGGAGTCTCTCAGCTCTGGGACTGGCAGGACAAGAGTTACTGACTTCCTATGCTGCGGGTGGGGATCCAGAGGCACAAAGACAGGAAGTGGCTGCTCCAGGCTTATACGCAGCCCCAGGGCCCTGCCAGGATCGGGAGCTGGCTCTGCTGCCACTCGTGCCATTCCCAGGCTGCATCTGGGTGCAACCAGGGTGGTGCCTTGGACTTTACCTGCCCTCTTGAGGTGGCCCCCATTCTCCAGCATGTTAGCAGAGGGGTGTCCAGGAGGCAGAGCGGCTGCTGGGGCTTTGGGGCACATTACAGCCACACAGTGCTCCCTGCCTGGCTCCGTGCTGCCGGCTTGCCCTTTCCCGTGTCCTGAAATGCCCAGTCAGTAACAGGATCCAGGCCCCAAGGTGGCCCTTGTGTCTCCAAGCCCAGGAGCACGGGGTGATGTAAAGGTCTGGCTGCAGTGGGCTGTGGGGACAGCTGGCCAGGTAGCCAAAGCCACATCTCACTTGCTTTGTAGGACCTTTACACTCAGCCCTGCCTCCTCCCTCTCCAGGACGTCCTCCTTCCCCTCGACTCCGCAGACAGGCTGTGGGAAGCGTCCTGCATCTGGAGCTGCTGGTGGCCGTGGGCCCCGATGTCTACCAGGCCCACCAGGAGGACACAGAGCGCTATGTGCTCACCAATCTTAACATGGTGAGCACTCCTGGGGGAACGGGCTCCGGACAGTGCCGACCACGAACAGGGCTCCAGGATCCAGGGGCTCTGCTGTCCCGGGAGCCTCTGGACACAGCGCCCCACACCCTGGACTTGTGATGCAACGTCAGAGTGCTGGCTTATCTGGTAGTGTGAACTCGGTGCATTGAACTTAGTGTAAACCTGAGGCTGGGGTAATGCTTGGGGCTCAGGGCCCTAGGGGAGGGAAGGGGCATGGTCTGACCTCCGTCTCCTCCATGTGGAATGGGGGTGGTGAAGTCCAGGAACACCTTTGACTCCTTAGTGCACCCCACAGCCTCTTGCTGCTTTGGTCCCTTCTCTTGGGAGACCCTTACATCTGGCCTCTGCCCCAAAGTCCATTCAATCCATGGGAACTGGGCAGCAGAGCCTCAGCAAACCACAGGGTTGCCCCTCACTGGCTTCCCTCAGCTGCCTTCCCTGCAGGCAGCCCCTAGGTCTGCTGGCATCCCCCTTGGCTTCTAGTGGTAAAGGTGGGGCAGAAAGCATGACTCCCACTAATCAGCTCAGAAGGATAATCAGCAGAGAAACAGGTGTTTTAACAACGTAATGATCACGTTCAATCTAATGGACCATATGAAACCCTGTGCCCATCAACTAGAGAATTCACAGATGCAATACACACAAAATGACTTTGTTCTAGGCAGTTGGGAAATTTCCACAACATCAGGAGATTGACACCACATTGGTGGCAGCAGGACCAGCATTGTCCTCTTGTAAATTGGCCCTGGAGTGGGGGCAGCCCCCCAGGAGTGCAGGGTACTCAGCACCATTTTGTCCCCAGCCTCAGGTACACCTATTTTGGACAAAAGAAAAAGTTCGCCCAGTCTCAGAGGCAGGTCATCCGACCCCTCCCTGTCCCCATGGGCCCAAGGCTACACCCACGTGCTCCTGCTCCCTTGCAGACCTGGTCCAAGTCCAGAACAAGCCTGCTTAGGTTTCCACCTGGAAGCCTCAGAGGTGGAAAATATTTCCTCCATCATCACTTGAAAGCTATTGTTTTCAAGTTTTTGGGGTCCCCCACCTCTAATATGCTGAAATGCCATAGTCATTTGATGTGTTTTACAAGAACCTAAGACAGTGGTAGATATGGGACTGGCTTCTGCCCAGATGGGGTCCAGTGGTCATGGTCACTGTCATGGTCGGTGCCCGCCTGTTGCCAGCCACATTGCTCCTAAGTCTGCCAGCGACCATGGCAGGCTTTACCTCTGTGTTACAGATGAGGAAACTGAGGCTCCGAGGTTAGCTAACAGGATTCTGAACAGACAGGTAGCAAGATGGGGGCCTTGGGTTCAGACTCAGGTCAGCTGAGGCCGGTGAGAGCCAGGTTTTCTCTCCTGAGTGCCATGCCTGATTCAGAGGACAGCTGGTACAAGCGGCTGCAGCACAGGTCAGCCACCATCTTGGCAGAACCTGGAGCCTGACTGTTGGGGAGCCGTCTCACTGGGGTGTCCGGAAAAGGGTTCCAGGGAGAGCAGGAGGACGTCACGCCTCCTCGTGGAGATGGGCAGATTAAGCAAGCAGAGGTGGAGAGAGGTATTTCAGGCAGGTGGGTGGAGATGGGAAAGGACAGGGCGAATCGGCACAAGAGGAGCAGTGTTTGAATGGAACGTTCTGGACTAATGACAGTTGCATCCCTTTGTCTCAGGGTCTGTTTCCTAATGTGTGGGTCGGCCCTTCTGAGCCATAAGCAAAGGGACCATATCTACACGGCGGGCTTCCAGCCCAAGGACCAGCCCCCGGGGGCCCCACATGCTGATGGAGCACCCTCTCGGGATGCTCCCCTGCCCCAGCCCAGGCCCCACCCACCCACATGTATCACTTCTCCCACCTGCCCTTCCACAGGGGTCGGAACTGCTGAGGGACCCATCCCTGGGGGCTCAGTTCCGAGTGCATCTGGTGAAGATGGTCATCCTGACCCAGCCCGAGGTAGGCACTGAGCTGGAAGCCCAGTCACTGGGAAATCCATTTCCGCCCTCTTTAATCTCTTCCTGTGGATGGGGGTGACGGCAGAGCTTCCAGCGGGCCAGACTGGGACCCGAATCCCAGCTCTACCCAGGCAGTGAGCCCTGCTGAGCCTGTCTGCCCATCTGGAACGTGGGATCTAACACGGTTATTACTAGGACAGATGCCAGCAGCAGTCAGCACCTACTCGGTGCAAGTTCCGTAAATTCGGGCTGTTGTATTGATCCCCAGGATGCCCCGAGTATCACGGCCAACATCACTGCATCACTGCTAAGCGTCTGTGAGTGGAGCAGGACAGTCAACCCCCAGGATGACATGGATCCCGGGCATGCCGACCTGGTCCTCTACATCACCAGGTAGCTGAGTTCCCCGATGGTGTGCCGGCCGGCCTGGGAGCTGCTTCTGCTTTCTACAAAGGTGGCCTGGAGGCAGGCAGGCACCTCCACTATTTTCTATTCCCAAGGTTTGACCTGGAGTTGCCTGATGGTAACCGGCAGGTTCGGGGGGTCACCCAGCTGGGGGGTGCCTGCTCCTCTTTCTGGAGCTGCCTCATCACTGAGGATACTGGCTTCGATCTGGGGGTCACCATCGCCCATGAGATTGGGCACAGGTAGGCATCCTGTCCCCAAGCTCAGGCCAAGGAGCTGACTTGGGCCCCCAGGAAGGGAAGTCACAGCTGGCAGTGAGCCCTGGAAGGAGCCTGTGCCCTTGACCCCAATGGACTAGGGAGGGTGGGGAGGCAAGGGCTGGGAAATCTGGTACCAAGTAATTATAAAAGAAACTTTAAAAAATGCAAAAACAGCTTAGCAATTAGAAAATAAGCTCTATAGGAAATTTGGATAAAGAAAAAGGCTCTAAAAATTATCCCAAATCCCACACCACTTAGAGATAACAACTATTTACATTTTGTATTTAATTTTAGTCTCTTCTTTACACACACACACAGACACACACACACACACACAATTTTTTATTTGCAATATTGTGATTATACCATATATTGGTTTGTTACCTGCTTTTTTATGGGATAATATATCCCAAACATTTCTCCAAGTCTTCTAGAATATTTTTTTGTAAGCACCAGTTAATCCCCTATTGTTGGATTTTAGGTTGTTTCCAATTTTTCTTGTTATGAAAATTATATGTTTTGTGGGCACATCTTTGTTCCAGTTTCTTTTTCATTTTTAGTCTCTTAATTATGAAAGTAACACCTGCTTGCTATAAAACCTCAAATAGTACAGATACTCCTGAAGTAAGAGCGATCTTCCTCCTTCTCCAACAGCCCCCACTCCTACCACGCGAAGGCTGCGGCGTAATTCCAGGCCCCCCACCTCCGTGGGTGGCCAGGGCCGGGCCCCCCCCCCCCCCCCCACACCCACTCCGCTTTTACTCCGCTGCTGCCCCTGGGCCTGGCCGCTCCCTCCACCCTCATCACAATTCCCCATCTATCTTGTTTGGAGGGAAAAAAGTTGGAAGTGGAAACCATGACCAAAGGCCACATTTTCTCCCCCTTTTAAAAACCGTATTATACATGCAGTGGCTGGATTTTCACATATTGAGCCAGCCAGGCCCCAGGTGGAGAAAGCGATTATCATGCCCCGCAAGGACCCTCAAGTCCCATCTTCCCCAGATTTACAACACCCCGGGTTAGTTTGGCCTGAACATTTTAAAAGCTTTTGATAGTAGCCACAAGTGGCGGGGGCCATCTGGCCCCCAAGGGCTCCCTCAGGCGGGAAACTGAGGCAGGGTGGTTGTGGGACTCGCTTCCCCCACTGGGTTCGCTGGTGTTGGGAGTAGGGTGCAACCCGGGTCCGCATACCCGCCACACTCGGCGGCCCAGGGCGGCCAGGTCCGCACGCGAGGGGACCCCGCCGCCGCCGCCCTGAGCGCTGCCTCCTCCGCACAGCTTCGGCCTGGAGCACGACGGCGCGCCGGGCAGCGGCTGCGGGCCCAGCGGCCACGTGATGGCGTCCGACGGCGCGCCTGTCCGCGGGGGTCTCGCGTGGTCCGCCTGCAGCCGCCGGCAGCTGCTGCACCTGCTCGGGTAGCCGCCCCCTCACCCTGCTCCGCCCTCCCCGCGCGCCCATCCCACCAGGGGCGCGCCCTTGCTCCCGGTTCCCCGGGCCACCCCTCCGTCTGCCACCCCGCCCAGCACTCTGCCCACTCCCACCTCTCTGGGCTCCCGTCGCGTCTCAGGGCGCCCCTCTCCACCCCGCCACGCTCTGCCACCTCCCCGCCTCCGGCCGGCCATCCCGCAGCCTCAGCGCCCGTCCTTCTCTCCATCCACTCCCCTCCCGCCCCCGCACCGCCTCCCTCACCCCCTCCCGCCCCTCCACCCCCCCCATTTCCGCGCCACCCTCGGTTTCCGCAGCCGAGCCTCCCCCCCGTCCGCAGACCCACGTCTCCAAGCTCCCCCGCCTCTGGCACCGACCCCTTCCTCTCCGCCCCTCCGCGAGCCCGGTCTCCGTCCGCCCCTTCCGCGCATCCCCGCCGGCGCCCCTCCGTCTGCTCGGCAGGCCCCGCCCCGCGCAGGCCGGGGCTGGAGCCGGGTCCGAGCCTCGGGTCTGTTCCTGGCGGGGGCCGGGCTGGGAGCTCCCACCCTTTCCCCACCCGAGCTCGCGCCCCCGTCGTGTCCCCACTCGCGTCCAGCTGGGGCCTGAGCCGGGGCCTTGTCGCAGCGCAGGGCGGGCGCGTTGTGTGCGGGACCCGCCGGGGCCGCAGTCCGATCCCGCGGGGCGTCCTCCTGAGGCACACCCGGGCCTCCGCTACGGCGCCGACGAGCAGTGCCGCGTCGCCTTTGGCCCTGCAGCAGTCGCCTGCACTTTCACCAGGGGGCACCTCGTGAGTCTGGCCGAAGGTGGCGCGCACCCACCACCACGCCCCTCCGCAGCCAGGGCGCCCTCTGCCAGAGCCCAGTGGTCCTCATGCCCAGCGCAGGCCCCGCTGTGAGCTTTAAGCACCCATTGTTCCAGACTATCAGTCGAGCTTCAGAATTCTTAATTTTTCAAGGGCCTTCCTCGTTTTCGTTTTGATTGGGTCCAGAAATTATGTAGAGCTGACCTGGACCTGGCCCCTGAGCCCACAAACATTGATCCACAATAGGCATTTACCAAGGGCTTCCAGTGCAGTGGGACCTGGAGGACTTCCCAGAGGAAGTGACCTCCAAACCAAACCCTACTTACAGCAGGAGTGTAAGCTGGCTTGGGGAGGGAGGGCTGAAGTGGGTAGGCACCCCAAAGACTGCTTCCTCCCATGGCTGCACAGTCCTCTCTTTCTATGTAAAACATAGTTACATCTTAGTGTTTTTATAAAATATGTAAATTTTTGTGTGTTAGAAATGTATTAATATTACACACTGGAATATTCTCTTTGACCTAAATGGCCATTTGTTTCTTCTGATTTTAAAAGAAATGAGAGCATTTTCCTGGGCTCCCCGGAGGATTGTAGGCCCTAGTCATATCCCCTGTCTCTATGGAGAAGTTGGTCAGAGCAGTGTACTGGCTGTGTCACTGTGTCCTGTGGGCTGGGAGGGGCAGTTGAGGCTGGGCAATGACCCAACAGCTCTGGTGGCCTCTGAGATAGCCACCTGTCTTCCCTCTTAGGACATGTGCCAGGCTCTCTCCTGCCACACAGACCCTCTGGACCAAAGCAGCTGTAGCCGCCTCCTCATTCCTCTGCTGGACGGGACGGAGTGTGGTGTGGAGAAGGTCAGAGCAGGGAGTGAAGTTGTGTGTGTGTGTGTGTGCATGTGTGCTCACACGGGCACCTGCAGTCCGGCAGCCTTCATTGCTGGGGGTGGGCGACAGGAGGCCATCAGTGAGTGAGGGCAGAGGGCCCTGGAGCTGCCCTTGGTCACCCTGTCAGGAGAGGTGGGCAGCAAGATGCCTCAGGTGCCCAGTGGCTCGCCGGGCTCCTCTACTGGGCACCGGAGACAGGGTGGGTTTTCTAGATTCCCAGGACCAGTAGTAACACTGCTGAAGCAGTGGGGGTCCAGAGTCCCCCTCCTGGCCCCCACACTGTTCCAAGAGAGCAGCAGCTATGAGTGCCCACTGCCAGTGAGCTGCTGCCCCAGGCCTGGCCTTTGGGGTGGGGCTGTCAGCCCGTGTCCACAAGGAGTGACCAAGCAACTGAGCTCCCTTGCCCAGCCCCCTCAGGCCTGCCAGAGGCCCCTCTTCCCACTAGCCTCCTGATCTCGGTGCCTCTGCCCTTTCCCTCTGCCCACATGGGGGCCCCATGGGAGGTCTGCCCTCTGCCATTCAGCACTGGCCCTGAGCAGGATGGAGAGGTGCAGGCATGTGTGCATGTGGGGGGTGCCTACGGGTGTAGGTGCCCTGGGTGTGGGGGTGCCCTGGGTGTGCATGCTCTGGGTGGGGGTGCCCTGGGTATGGGGGCACCCTGGGTGTGCATGCTCTGGGTGGGGGCGCCCTGGGTAGGGGGGTGCCCTGGGTGTGGGAGCGCCCTGGGTGTGTGTGCTCTGGGTGGGGGTGCCCTGGGTAGGGGGGTGCTCTGGGTGTGGGAGTGCCCTGGGTGTTTGTGCTCTGGGTGAGGGCGCCCTGGGTATGGGGGCACCCTGGGTGTGCATGCTCTGGGTGGGGGCGCCCTGGGTGGGGGATGCCCTGGGTGGGGGTGCCCTGGGTGGGACATGGTACTGTCTTTGTCTTGCAGTGGTGTTCCAAGGGTCGCTGCCACTCCCTGGAGGAGCTGGCCCCTGTGGGGGCAGTACACGGGCACTGGTCCAGCTGGGGCTCCCCCAGTGCGTGCTCCCGCTCCTGTGGAGGGGGTGTGGTCACCAGGAGGCGGCAGTGCAACAATCCCAGGTACCACACGGAGGGGGCGCTGCTCTCCTGGTCAGGGAGGGTGGCCTACTCAGCGTTTTCTGGTTGGGGGACAGTGGGTCCCCCTCACTGTCTCATGGGCATTTTCAGACCTGCCTTTGGGGGGCGTGCGTGCACAGGTGCTGATCTCCAGGCTGAAATGTGCAACACCCAGGTAGGCCTGCGTCCCCGGGCAGGGTGAGGGTCAGGGCAGCAGTGCCAGCCCTGGAGGAGCCAGGGACCAGGGCAGCCTGATTGCAGTTCACACAGGGCCCTTTGGAGAGTGAATGGGGTGCTCAACAACCTGCTCCAGGTCGCAGTGCACATGCCAGGGCCATGCCATCCCACAGGGACCGTGCCATGTTAAAGTGTGTGACTCAGCGGCATTTAGGATATTCCAAGTATTGTGTAGCTACCATCTCTCTGGAATTCCAAAACACTTCCATCGCCCCAAAATAAGACCTCAGGCCCATTAAGCAGCCACTTCACCCCTCACACCTGGGCAACCCCCCACATGCTTTCTGTCTCTGGATTTGCCTGTTCTGGACATCTCACAGAAGTGGGATCACACTGGGTGGCCTCTGGCACCCGGCTCCTTCCCTCAGCACGGCGTTTTGGGGCCCACCCATGTTGTGGCATGTCGGAGTATACCCCCTTGAGTAACATGCCCTTGTCCAGATGGATCCCGTTTATCCATGCATCCACTGATGGATGTTTGGGCCATTTTGACCTTTTGGTGGTTACTGTGAGCATGTGTGTACGTGCGTGGACTTGTTTGAGTGCAGTTTTTAATTCTCTGGGGTATATACCTAAACGTGGAATTGCTGGTGCTGGGTCACGTGTAGTTCTATGGAAACTCTTAGAGGAACCTCCAAACCATTGTCCACAGCAGCCGAGCCATGCTGCCTTCCCCCAGTCCTGTGCGAGGCTGCCGTTTCTCCAGCCTGCCCAGGACCTGCTGTCTGTGTCTTTATCGCAGCCATCAGCAGACTGAAGTAGCAGAAAGCTGCTTTCAGCGTTGAGTTCGGGTCTGCACTTGGTGAGGGCTTCCTTCCCGCCTTCTCCAGGCGGACACAGGAGTCCTGCCCAGACCCGAAGGGCAGAGTCCTCACCTGGCGCTGGGGCCTCGGGGTGGGCAGGCCTGCGTGGAAGTCTAGTCTTCTGGTTTGTGAGCCCAGCTCTTTGCCTTGTTTTCCTCTCTGCTGTTAGGTGTAGGCTCTGCCATGTGTCCTTACAACCTCTCCTGGTCTTCTGCCATGAGGAGGGAAAGGCTTTTGTGTCCCCACTTTACAGAACAGGGAGCTGGGGTGCAGCAGGAGCTGGCTTCCAGCCCTCGTGACTCTCGCAGAGCAGGTGCCTCGAGGTCCTCAGTGGCAAAGCCCCTGCCCTGGCCCCTCCCATGCCTGTGCCCTGCCTCCTCCCTGCCAGGCCTGCGAGGGGACCCAGCTGGAGTTCATGTCGGAGCAGTGCGCCCAGACTGACCAGAAGCCGCTGCAGCTCTCCCCAGGCAGCACCCCCTTCTACCGCTGGGGCGCTGCTGTGCAGTACAGCCAAGGTGGGGCTTGGGGGCAATGGGGGCTGGCCCCACTACTCCAGCGCTGGCGAGAGGCCAGCGCAGACTCAGGCTCTGTGCTGACGGAGGAGCCTGCCTTGCTAGCAGGTCCTGAGCCTCAGTGTTCCCATCTGTAAAATGGAGGGGACAACAGCATCTCCCTGCTTGGGTGTCAGGAGGAGTCAGGGAGCCGGGGCAGGGAAGCACCGGCTGTGTGCCCTGGCTCATCCTTCAGTCACATTCACTACGTCGTGGTCACAGTCGCTGCCTCGGGAGGCAGGACAGGAGGAAAATAGGGGCTCTTGTCACAAACGCAGAGGGTGAGGCTAGATGGCGCTGATGGGATGGGGGCCTAACTGGGTCATGCTTTGCAGGGTCGCTGCCCTCCCTACTGCCTGCCATCCTGCATAAAGCTTCCTTGTCCGTCTGCCTTCACAGGGGACCCTCTGTGCCAACTCATGTGCTGGGCCATCGGCGAGAGCTTCATTGTGAGGCGTGGGGACAGGTTCCTGGACGGGACCCGGTGTGTGCCAAGTGGCCGGCGGGAGGACGGGGCCCTGAGCCTGTGTGTGTCGGGCAGCTGCAGGGTGAGCACGTATGGGCAGCGGAGGTGTCCTTCTGCCCACCGGGGCCCTGAGGCTGTCCCCCACCAGAAGCCATGTGGAGAGGAGGCCTCCTGGGCTCAGGTCTGTGTGCTGGCCCTCCGGCTCTGCAGTGGCACCAGCCCAGGCAGTGCCGGGACACTGGGCCAGCCTTGGAGTCAGCGAGGGTTTAGAGCCTGGCGGTGACCTCAGGCGAGCTTGTCTCCTGCGTAGATGTCAGATGCTGCAGAAATGCCCCAGTGTGTCGGTGGACTTCAGAGCCTCAGCTGTGCAGGTCAGCGGGCTCCCGATACCCGCCTGGCTCTCACTTTCCTCTCCCCTCTGCACAGACATTCGGCTGTGATGGCAGGATGGACTCCCAGCAGGTGCGGGACATGTGCCAGGTGTGTGGAGGGGACAACAGCACGTGCAGCCTCCAGAAAGGCTCGTTCACAGGTGGAAGGGCCAGAGGTAGGGGCCTCCCTCGGGGTGGAGGGTCCACTTCCCCCAGCCTCCAACAAACACCAGCAGGGCAGAGCCCTGGGGCTCAGCCCTGTGCCCTCCTGGCAGGCCCCTGCCTTGGGCCTCCCCTTTGCCTGGCCCCCTGCACAGATTGGGGGGCCATCACTGGGATTCTGGTGCTTGGGCAGCAGCTGCTCACGCCACCACAGTGCAAAATACTGATGCTGGGCAACCTGTGGCAGGCTGGCCTCCTTTTCCGGTTCAAGGAATCCTATCACAGGGGCTGTTACACTTGCAAAATTCACAACTTTGATCTTTTTATAAAAGTAGTCAAGTCATATGCAAAAATGGTGCTTGGAGGGTCAGTTGGAGTCAAATCCACCTCTCTGCTTGGGCCACATGCTGTGCCCAGAACCTTGGACCCAGTCCTTCATCCTGGCTAGTGCACTGCCCTGCACGTGGCCCTCCAGCCCAGCTTTGGTTGCCCCCCATGACAGGGGACTCACTACTGCCTGAGGCAGCCCTGTTGCGTTGTTAGCTTTTGGTGTTGAGGTCCCTTTTTCTGTACCTCTGAAGTCTGTTCCTGTGACCTAAGTGACCTGAGGTCACCCACACTCCTCTGCTTCCTCCTAGAGTATGTCACCTTCCTGACAGTCACCCCCAACCTGACCAGTATATACGTCATCAACCAGAGGCCTCTGTTCACGCACTTGGGTGAGTGGGCTGAGGATGCTCGCCTGGGGCCAGACCGCAAAGGTTGGGGGCCCAGCTCCCAAGCTGCCCTCGCTTCAACTCTCATCGCTGTTACACTCACAGTTCCAGCTTATCACAGGGAAGGAGGCAGAGTAAAACCAGCCAGAAGAAGAGAGGCCAGGAGCAGAGTCTGGGGGCATCCCGGGTCCAGCACTGAAGTGTGCCTGGGCGCACAGGGCCTTGCCAGCCCAGGAAGCTCAGTTCAGCGTCCACTTTTCAGTGGGGCTTCAGCACGCAGGCATGGTTGAAAGCTCACGTGGGTGGTCTCAGTCTCCAGGATGACTTGAGGCTGTGCGACTCAAAAGCCCCCACCCCAGATCCCATGTTTGGCCTTTCTGCGCACGGCCAGCCCCAACCCTAAACAAAAACACTTCTACCAGGTGTGGCGTACATTCCCTCCCGAAGCTGAGGGCAAAGGCCAGACCTGTCTTTGGAAAAGGCCAACGTTCTTACTCAAGGCCACAGTGGATCTTTATTCCCAGAGGGCGCCTGCACTTGTCCTTTGAATCTGGAGTGGGGGTGCTTATCCTGGGGTCCTTGAGCCTTCACACCCGCCTGTTCAGCTCCGTGTGAGTGCACCTGGTGAGGGAAGCAGGCCCGCGGTGCTCACCAAGTTCTGGAAAGGGGTGCAGAGGCGCCCCAGAGGGGAAGCCTTCTGTGGTCAGAGGCGTGTGTGCATCTCAGAGTGTGTGTCTTGTGACTGCAGACGCCCCCGGGCTGAGCTGCAGGAGGACCTGCTCCCCAGGGAGAGCGGTGGCAGCTGTGGCTGCGGAACTCACATCCCAGTGGCCTGGCTGTCACCTCGTTCCTTAAACCAGCAGTGGCCTGTGAGGGGGTGGCTCGACCTCCCGTGGATGTGCAGAGGGCTGGCATGCTGTGCGCTGATTGGCCTTGCCCCCCACAGCGGTGAGGATCCGAGGGCGCTACATTGTGGCTGGGACTTCGAGCATCTCCCCCAGCACCACCTATCCCTCCCCACTGGAGGACAGCCGCGTGGAGTACAAAGTGGCCCTTGCTGAAGACCGGCTGCCCCGCCTGGAGGAGATCCGCATCCAGGGCCCCACCCGGGAAGACATGGAGCTCCAGGTGACCGGAGGGCGCCTCCTGGTGTTCGGCCGCCGTCCGTTCCTGCACCCACTTGCTCTAGCCCCGCAGTCTTTGGGGCCTCACGGTCCCCTGTTCAGAGACCGCAGAGGCCCTGGGGCTCTGAGCAGGATGCAAGGGAGGGCCCTGCTTGGGGCAGGGGTTTGAGTGGCGAGGGGCCACGCTGCACAGGTGAGTGCATGCTGCCAGGCCAAGCAAGCAGGAAACGTCCTGAGGGAGCTGTGCGTGCAGGGGGAGTAACTGGAGGAGCGAACAAAGAGGTCCCCCAGGCGAGGAGGCTGGAGGGCTGGGCAGATCTCGAGGGGCCTTGCTGGCCATGCGAGGAGTTGGGCCTCCGCCCGGGGGCCGGGGCAGCTGAGGGGCTCTGGGCAGGGTGGAGTCGGTGTGGCGCCTGTGCAGACCTAGCTGCAGGAGGGTGTGGGACCGAGGCAGTAGGGAGGCCGGGTGGGCCAGTGCCCACATTGGAGCTCCACTGTGGGGGTGTCCCTCCAGGAGCAGTGTCAGCCAGGTGGGAAGCAGGGTGACTCAGGGGTCAAGAGCCCAGGCTGGGTACTCAGATGGACTGGAGTTTGAGTTCTGGCTCCAAGAAACTTGACTGTTCCAAGCCTCAGTTTCCTTATCTGCTAAATGGAACTAAATATACCTATGTCACAAGGTTTTTGTGCAGGCTCATTTTAAAAAATAGCATCCATTAAGCATGTGGCCGAGCATCTGGTGCGCCGTACGTGCACCATGAAAGGTGGCCATTGCTAAAAAGTGCGTGGTAGCTTGGATCTCAAAGTACGCAGAGGCCTGGAGATGTCCCGTCCTAATGGTGGGAAAGTGAGACACCCAGAAGTTCAGGGGCAAAGGGGTGGGCACCGTGAGGGCTGCCTCCCAAGCTTTGCTCTCCTCCGGCAAGGGTTCAGGCTGCCCAGATCTGTCCCCACTCCACCTCTGATGGCTGGTGTGTCACCACTCTGAGCAGCCTCTGACTTTGGTCTAGTAGTCCTTGCTACACCCCTGCAGGAGACAGCAGGGGCTCCCCCAGAAGTCAAGGTCAGAGCGACTGCCCTGATGAGGGGTTCACCCCTTGCCCACCTGCCCATGTGTCCCGGTTACCCCCACCCAGTTTTTTGTTCTCACATGTTGGCTTCCAAGTAGCTCTGTTGCTGGCATTTTTTATGGTGTATCGAAGTGCAGATTCCTGGGCCCCCCATTACCACCATGTCAGGACCTGCCAGAACAGCCAAGAATCACCACTGGGACAGTTAGAGCCCTACAGTGGGTGGTGGGGTGAGTCACCGTCGGGGGCTAGTGCTGGGACCTTGGGGCCTCGTCCTGGGCTCTGTGCTCCAGGTGGTCCCTCTGGGGCTGGCCTTGGGCATGGGACCCAGTGATCCTCTGAGCCCCCTCAGAGAGCCAGTAGACAAGCCCCCAGCTTCTGTCTGTCCCCTGCAGGTTTACAGGCGCTATGGCGAGGAGTACGGGGACCTCACCCACCCAGACATCACCTTCACCTACTTCCAGCCTAAGCAGCAGCAGGCCTGGGCATGGGCCGCCGTGCGGAGGTCCTGCTCGGTGAGCTGTGGGTCAGGTGAGGCCTGGGGCAGGGCTCACCCAAAGTATGGTTTGCCCCCAACTCCCCACCCAGGCCCCTGCTCAGAAGTGACCTAACCTCTTCCTTCCCTCCCAGGACTGCGCTGGGTGACCTACAGCTGTCTGGACCGGGCCAGGAACCAGTGGGTGGAGGCTGCCCAGTGCAGAGGGCACCCACAGCCTGCAGCCTGGCAGGAGTCCTGCGTCCGCGAGCCCTGCCCTGCCTAGTGAGTGCCGTGCATGGCCCCTGGTGGTCAGCTGTGACCGCTGGCCTCTATAGCTCACGGAGTCGGGCTAGCTGGTGGGGCAGTTTGGGAATGCTCTTGCTTAGTCCTGGACGCTGTCCTGTGCCAGGGGTGTTAGTGTCCCCATTCTGAAGGTGAGGGTATACCGAGACTCAGGCAGACACGGTTGGCAGTCATCCCAGTGCATTGCGCCTCATAATCCCACACCTGTTGTGCCTTGTCTGTGGGCAGCCCGCGCCCTCTCTGAGCTCAAGTGCTCTCTGCAGGATGGAGGTGGCCACCCTCCCTGAAGGGTTGTGGTGGAGACTCAAGGAGGTGGAGATGGAAAGCACCTCTCTGTCCCTGACCCGTGGCAGGTGCGGTTGGCAGGAGCATTATGCTAGGGACAGGCCATCCCTGTTGGGCGTGTGGCTGGGGCCGCCACCACCAGCACTTTTATACGGGTGTCCTCAAGCTCAGGTGAAGCCTGGGGACACCTGGAGAGCTAGTTAGCTGGGCTGGCCATGCCTGTGCAGTGTCTAGGTGCCTGAAAGGACACAGGATCTGGCCTAGCCCAGGGAAGGAGTCAGCTAGATGGATTGCCTGCCTCCTACGCCATCCCCCGAGCCATCCTATGGACCTGGGCCAGGGCCCCGACGCTCTATCCTTCTCCCCTCAGCTGGGCGGCTGGAGACTTTGGCCAGTGCAGCGCCTCGTGCGGGGGTGGCCTGCGGGAGCGGGAGGTGCGCTGCATGGAGGCCCAGGGCGGCCTCCTGAGGATGCTGCCCCCGGCCCGGTGCAGGGCCCTGGCCCAGCAGCCAGCTGAGGTGGAAACCTGCAACTCACAGCCCTGCCCTGGCAGGTGAGCGTGTGGAGGGTGGGGCGGGACGGGGCCTCACGGGGCCAGGGCCAGGCAGAGTCCACCCTCAGGGCTTGTCCCTGTGCTGAACCCTGCCCCTTCTGAGTGTCCCCTCTTCCCAAGGCCTCTGGCTGGGCCCCAGCATCCTAGGTGACAGGCAGTGGTGACCCAGGGTCATGGTTGCTAGCTTCAGAATTACTATCCAAGAGACCCAGGGCCGTTTTCCCCTCTGCCTTCCAAGGCCCTGCTCCTGGAGGGGCCAGGAGGGCCAGGTGAAGCCACGAGTGAGGCAGTGCCCGTCGCTCCATTATTCTCACCATTCCCACTGTGCCTCTCATCCCTTTGGTGCCCAGCTGACAGTGGCTTTCCATTCTGATTTGCCGCTAACTGGCTGGGTGACCAGGGCACCTCCCCTCCCTCTAGGGGCCCCGGTTTTGTTATCTGGGGGGAGGGGTTAGCCTGGGTCATCGGTGGGCCACATGTGGCTCTGGGCTCCTTTCGCCTCTCCCGTCCATGGCAGACAGGTGTCACCGTTCTTCCCTGATGAGGCTTGATCCCACCCCGGAACCCCCAACCCAGCACCCCAGGCAGCCACCACCTCTCAGGGTTGGCTCCCGCAGGCAACCACTCGCCACCCCTGACCCGGGTGATCCGAGTCCACCTGGCACCTGCTTCTCGGCACCTGCCAGGCTGCATGGAATGATGTCACCTGGATGGAGGCCCAGCCTCTCCTCTGGAAGCCAGGAGGGGCAGGGTTGTGTCACTGGACTGGGTGCTGGCAACAGTTAACAGCACTTCAGGGGAAGCCCCCTGGGCTTGCGCCTTTGTGGGGCCCCCTCTGGGCTCTTGGGTGCTGGGGAGCAGGTTCGCTGCCTCCTGTGGCTGGGCCACGCTACCACCAGATGGCAGAGGCAGGGCTCATGTCTGTTCTGTGCCATCCTCAGGCAGGAGGGGTCAGGCGCATGCTCATCCGCCTGTGGAGCAGACCTGGACGCACGGAATGTGACGTGCGTGCAGGGGGCAGATGGCCTGGAGGCACCAGTGACTGCGGGGCCCTGCTCCACAGATGGCAGGCTGCCTGCCCTCGAGCCCTGTGTGGCTGTGGCGTGTGCCCCGGGCTGGGGCCATGTGAGTCGTGGGCATGAAGGTGGCTTGGCTTTTGGGTCCTTACCTGGCCAGGAGGATGGGGAGCAAAGGCTGCCTCCTGGCCACAGTGGGAGGACTGTCCTATAGGGCTGCTGTGGGTGGGATCCCCTGGTCAGGGCACAAACGCAGAAAGAGCTCAGGGCCTGATGGGAAGCACGCTCATGCTGGGAAGCCAGGCTGATGGAATCCAGACCCTGTTAGAACGTGGGCACCTCTCTGCTGCGCAGAGAAACACTGCCACGCTCCTGTCTGATGTCAGGGGCTGGAGACTGGGTGGTGTCACTTTCAGACAAGGGTGCTGGCCATGCCTGTCCCCTCACACTGTATGCAGATCCACTCCACAGTGAACACTCTTGTTGCTGCAGAGGTCAAGGTTATGGATGGGGGTGGTGAAGGCATATGTTGGGGGCCAGGAAGCAAGTCTCCCCCGAAAGGGGCAGCAGGGAGGGGCAGCCTTTGGGCTGCTGGCCACCTCTCCTGCTCTCTCCTCAATGGACTGGGGTGTGTGGGAGTGGAGGGCCAGGTGTGCAGGGGTCTGGAAGTGGGAAGCCCAGGCCCACCAGCTTGTTGCTTGCCCCTTGCAGCTGGACCCCCAGTCTCCAGGGGAGGGGGCTACACCCCCCTTGGACAGTGCCAGCCTGGGGGCTCGTGTGACGCACGTGTGGACTGCCCTGGTGGGGCTGTGCTCTGTCTCCTGTGGTCGAGGTGAGGCCCCCAGCGCTCCTGAGGACCGGCGCTCACTAGTAACTCTTATCTGCCTGCATTTTCTTAGCTCTAAAAAGCGTTTGAGTTGGCTTGCAAGACATCCGAACTACACAAGAGCATGATACATCATACAAGGAGATTGGGGCAGTGTACCAACAGCCACATGCATGTGTTCACTGATTGGTTGAAAGTTGGGAAAGCCCATAACACCTGGCAATATTGCCACCCAAGTGCATGTTTCTTAAGGTCCAGAAAATCTTTGGGAGATGGGCCCCAAACTTAGCTCTGAGCTTCCTGGTGGCCAAACCAGAAAAACAAAACCGATTTCAAGATAACTGTTCTAAAACGAAAACCCCAATCACTTGTGCCATAAAACTTCAGCACGTTTAGAATTGACAGCAGACCTTTTGAGGCTGACCCTAGAGGAGAAGTGGTAGGAGTCTGGCCTTAACAGCATCTTTATGATAAACACGGTAAGAGATTTTCATACAGAAATTCTTACAGTGCCTCTCAGTGAATAGCAGCTGCCACTTGCTGAGCACCTGCTATCTGCCAGTCTCTTTGTGAGTCCCCTTTAAAGCCTGCATAAATATCCCTGCAAGTTAGGTGCCATTAAATGATAAACCTGAGGCTCAGAGAGGTTGAGTCACTTGTCTAAGGTCACACAGCTGTTAGGTGGCAGAGCCAGGCCTCCACATGTGCCTTCTTATCTGTCAGGGCTCTCCAGAGAGCTGGGCACCCGTGGTCCTTGCTGAGCCCTCCTCTCGGGCTGTGGGGCCGCTGCCTCCTCCCTGCAGGTCTGATGGAGCTGCATTTTGCATGCATGGACTCCACCCTCAGGACTCCTGTTCAGGAAGAGCTGTGTGACCAGGCAAGCAAGCCTGGAAGCCGGCAGGAGGTCTGCCAGGCTGCCCCGTGCCCAGCTCGGTGAGTGGGGAAGGAGACTGCAGGGGCAGCAGCCTGGGACCCCGGGGAGAAAGGAGTCTCGCCCTGGGGTGTGGCTTCGTTCAGAGCACTGGCCTTCTTCCTGCAGGTGGGAGACCCGAGCCTTGGCACCATGCCCAGTGACTTGTGGAGGGGGTCAGGTGCCACTGGCTGTTCGCTGTGTGAGGCAGGACCGTGGCCACCCCGTCCCCCTGCCTCACTCCAAGTGCTGGCCACTGCCCAGGCCCAGCCCCCTTGAGGACTGCAGCCTGGAGCCCTGCCCTGCCAGGTGAGCCTCTTCTCAGGCAGACAGGTCATCCTCAGATGCTTCCGTGGAGTAGGCCCCCAGCAGGTTCCTGACCCCGGCGTCCTCGCCTGCAGGAGCAGGTCATGTTGGTGCCCCGGAAGGCTGAGGGGGCCTTCAAGGGAGCGAGGCACCATGCAGGATCGGGGCTGAGGCACATGGTTGGGGTTTATAGCTCGCTCTTTACTGAGCACCGCTACCCAGACACAGCTGCAGGGGACACAGTAATGAGCAACACAGATGTGCACCCCTGCCCTCCTGGAGCAGACACCGGGGCGAGGGGGACACGAGCCATGAACAGGACAGATGGGAAGACACACATCTTGATGGACATGATTGGTGCTGCGTGGCAGACACTGCAGGGAGGAAGTCTGGGCCAGCGGGGGTGGGTGAGGTGCTGGGATTCTTATCGGACATCTTTGCAGGCCCTGAGTACCTCCCCTTCCCCCTGAGTGCCTTTTGGACACATGTTTACCCTCAACTTCCCCTTCTGTAAAATGGGCTCTTCTGAATGTTCAGTTACACCCAGTGAGAGACCCTCTCCAGGCCCTGAGTCTGGGGAAATGAGGGGAAGCCCGCTCCCCTGGGTGTCCCCCTGACACTGGTTTGCCCCAGGTGGCAGTACAAGCTGGCGGCCTGCAGCGTGAGCTGTGGGGGAGGCGTCGTGCAGAGGATCCTGTACTGTGCCCGGGCCCACGGGGTGGACAGAGACGAGGAGATCCTGCCAGATACTCGGTGCCAGGGGCTGCCTCGCCCACAGCAGCAGGAGGCCTGCAGCCCGGAGCCCTGCCCACCCAGGTCAGTAGCCCCCCTGTGGCCCAATAGGCAGCCTGAGCTCCTGGGGTGGCAGACACCAGGCCAAGTGCCGTGGGGGTTAAAGGCCACTCAGTGGCACAGGGGACAGTCCTCAGGAAACCGGAATACCAGGCGGGCCGCACTGGTGTCAGATGACATTCCAGCAAAACACGGTCGGCACTTGGGTTCTGATGGGGTGTGGGGAGGCCTGGGGCTTCACAGGGAGGAGGCGGTTCTGAGCAGAACCTGAGGGTGGTGCCACCCCACACAGGACAGTGGGGTCCAGAGGTGGGGTCTGGAGCCTGATGGGGAAGGGCAAATACCACCCACCTTCTTCACAGTGCTTGCGTGGTTTTCTATGTGATTTTGCACTTTTAATAATGAAGTGCTCTTTCATCATACAGAAACATCCAGAAAAGAAGCTAACAGACCCCTACACCTCACCACCAGATTGACTAGGTGTTACCTTATTGCCATGCTGCCTTCCTAGCTGTCTGTTTGGTTTTAAAGAAATACACTATGACAGATAAGATTTCCACTTAAATTAGAACCCTTACTCCTCTGGGATTTGTTTGGGGCATGTTGCAAAGCAGGGAACCAGCTTTGTTCTTCCAGATCATTACCCAGCAGCCGAGTTTGTGCTCTGGCTCCTTTAGCACATCTTAAGTTCTTGTGTGCATTGAAATTTACGCTGAGGCTTTCTGCTAGGTTCCGCTGGGGTTTTTTCCCCGCCTCGTCGCATTCCCACGTCAGATCGTTTTAAATATCCTAGCTTTATGACCCAGCCGCCATCCACAGTGTCTCTTGATTTCTCTGCCTCTGCCCAAGTCCCTGGGCTGCACGCCCATCTAAGTTTCCGCATCACATTGAAGGATGATCTAGCATCTTTATGGGAATTTTGCTCCCACACAAGCTCTGGCTACCCTAGGGTGTCACTGTAGCCCACCCTTCTTGATGCTCTGGGGTATTCCAGGGTGCTCCTGCTCAGGGCTTCTGCACCTGCCTTCCCAGACACTGAGGGTGACTTCTCTGGGCTGCCTGTCACCCAGGATCTGCTCAATGCACCGAGACACAGAGGTGCGGAGTCGTCCCCGAACACCTGTCCGGACGGGCACACCCGCTCCGCCCCGTGGCCCTCGGCTCTGCTGTACTCTTCACAGCATCTGCTGCCACCTCACATTTACTAATTTCTCTGTTTATTGCTTTGTCTTCTTCCTAAGGCAGTGGTTTCTAAACCAGGGTCTGCCTCCCATTTTAATGTCAAGCCTGGGGAGGGGGAGATGCTTCTGGCAGCTAATGGGTGGAGGTCAGGAGAGCTGCGTAACACACCACACTGTACAGGTGGCCCCCAGGACAGAGCCACCCTGCCCCAAATGTCCATGGTGCCGAGGTGGAGAAGCACAGATACCCTGCCATTTCCCCAGCATCTGGAACAATGGCAGGCCCATGGAAGGCCTGTGTCTGAGACATGGCAGCAAAGGGTCATGGGGGTGGCACAGTGTCAGGAACAGAACCCCTGGTTCCAGCACAGGCTGCCTGGGTTCAGTCCTGGCTCTGAAAGGTCCACCGCTATCATTTGTTGAATGCTCACAAATTATCATGGGCAGGATTGACTGATGCTGAGTTACTGAGTCTGTTTCACTTATCCTGGGGCATCTTTCCCCTGCCCGTTACTTGGATGAGCCCTATGTGATAAGGGGGAGAAAGGGAGCACCTTGTTAAGGGAAAAGAGGTCTCTTTCCTGGAGAGCCTTCCCCTGCCATGAGCCCTTGCCTGGACAGGAAGAGTTCAAGGCTGCACTCCCAGGTCCCAGGGCCTCAGAAACTGGGCCAAACACTGGGCAGTGCTGCCTTTGGGGGAGGCCCAGCCTCTCTGTGGGGTCTTCTCTTCCTGCAGATGGAAAATCACGTCCCTTGGTCCATGCTCAGCCAGCTGTGGCCTCGGCACTGCCACACGCTCTGTGGCCTGTGTGCAGCTCGACCGAGGCCAGGATACAGAGGTGGACGGGGCGGCCTGTGCAGCTCTGGCGCGGCCACAGGCCAGCATCCCTTGTGTCATTGCTGACTGTACCTACCGGTGGCATGTCAGCGCCTGGACACAGGTAAGTACTATGGCTGAGCTAGGGAGTGCATCAGCTGAGTGGCCGGATACGTGGGGACCCTGCAGGGCTTTGATTCATTGTGGTCCCCTGAAATGTGAGGAAGTGGGGTCTGTTGGTGAGGGGCAGTCAGGGCACCTAGAGACAGAAGACCTAGCAAGGCCTGGAGACCTGGAGGCAGCTGGGCCTTGAGAGGTCCTGAGGCTGGGAGACACCAGACGATCAAGGGCAGAGGACTCAGTTCCACCAGGTGAGGAAATGCCATCCCATGCTCAGCACCTCGCAAGGCATGGGAAAGACCAAGGTGAACAGGGCCGGGTTCCCTGGCAGAGGGGCTCACTCCTGGTGTGGAGGGGCTGAAGGGGCAAACCGGACAGCCGCCACCTACTTTGGTCAGAGGATCCTGGCTCTGGGTGCGCTGTAGGAGAGCTTGGACAAGGGCGTGGGCCGGGCTGCAGTGACTGATGGAGTGTAGGACAAGGCCACACTGCCTGGTCCTGCCCTGGGGTTCGGAGAGGCGGAGAGGCCCCGGGGATGACAGCCATCTGGGCCTGAATCCCGGCTCCTCCTTCCTGTATGACCCATGGCAGGGGACCTCTCTGAGCCTCAGTCTCCTCATCTGTAGAGTGGAAATGCTTAGGCTGTGCACAGCTTCTATCAGATCGCTTCTGGCTGGGGGTCACTGTTGTCCTCATCTCCCTCTGGCAGGGTCGGCCCCAACTCGCTCTCTTTCCTGGCAGTGCTCTGCCTCCTGCGGGGATGGCATCCAGCGCCGGCATGATGCCTGCCTTGGACCCCAGGCCCAGGCGCCTGTGCCAGCTGACTTCTGCCAGCACTTGCCCAAGCCAGCGACAGTGCGGGGCTGCTGGGCTGGACCCTGTGCTGGGCAGGGGACCCCCAGCCCAGTGTCCCAAGAGGAAGCCACTGCTCCAGGCCAGACCACAGCTGCCCCTGCTGGTGCTTCCCTGGCATGGCCCCAGCCCTGGGCCCACAGCCTGCCCCCAGCTGTCCAGCCACCGGGACTCCTGCCAGGGCCCCAAGAAAGCACAGCTGAGTTCAGTTACGTTCCTTTAACCTTTCTGCCCAGGTGGTTGGCTGGTGGCAGGAGGAGTGGTCGAGGGCATCTCCAGCTGGGAGAGTCTGGCTGAACTGCTGGTGGAGATGTCCTGGGGGTTGTCCTGTGGCCGCAGCACTTGGGACACTGACATGTGTGCTGCTGGGCTGAAAGGATGGGCTTGGGAGGCTGGGCTCAAGGATGGCCTCTTCCTCCCTGGTGAGGTGCAAGCTCACGTTCGTCATCATCAATGGAAGGTGACCTGCAGGTCTCATGGTGTGACCCAAGGCCATGTAGTTGTACTGCCTCCCTCTCACCGGAGCACCTGGAGGCAGCTCGGGGCCTTGGACGCTGACACTCTGACCCATGCAGCCTTCTCCCTGGCCTGAGAAGGCTTCCAGCTGGGCCCAGGAGGTGTCACCCACCCCTGCCTCCCCCTCCCCTTCCCCAGCATCTGGGGATGCCCCGCCGGGGAGCTCTGTTCACCTGTGCGCCTCCCTTTCCAGGTGCGTGTGGCCAGCAGCACCTTGAGCCAACAGGAACCATTGACATGCGAGGCCCAGGGCAGGCTGACTGTGCAGTGGCCATCGGGCGGCCCCTGGGCGAGGTCGTGACCCTCCATGTCCTTGAGAGTTCCCTCAATTGCAGCGCTGGTACGTCTAAGGGTCACACACACAGCTGTGCAGGCAGTGGGGCAACCAGGTGCCAGTGGGCGTGCCTCCAGGGTGCCCAGTTCCCAGCAGGGTGCTCCACGTGCATCCCAGTCGTGTTCACCATGGCCATCCATGACTGCGGTGTGATGGTCCCCATTTTACAGATGAAGAATCTCAGGCTAGGAGAGTTTAAGTAATGTGGCTGGTTACCTAGAGTCACCTCGCTACTAAGTGGGAGAGTCGGGACCAGAGCTCAGCTACCCCAGAGCCCCATGGTGCTGCTGACCCGGAGCAGGGGCGCTGCGCCTCACGGCTGCTGCTCCCTAGGGGAGATGCTGCTGCTTTGGGGCAGGCTCACGTGGAGGAAGACGTGCAGGAGGCTGACCGGCATGACTTTCAGCTCCAAAGCCAACACGCTAGTGGTGAGGCAGCGCCGCCTGCAGCCAGGCGGCGGCATTGTGCTGCGGTATAGGAGCCGGCCTGCCCCAGGACCCTCCCACAAAGGTAGGAGGCACCAGTGCCCTCTCACCTCCCGCAGGGTGGCTGGATGGGGGCTGCTGCCCCCGGGCCAGTCCCGACGGGGCGGTGGGCAAGGCAGGGGGTGACGGCGAGATAGAGAACCTTTCCTGATACCCACAGCCCCAGGCTGAGGTCCTGGGCTGTGTGTGTCCCTTCCTCTCTGGGGCCTTTGACAAGGGTGGACATGGGACTCCGGCCACACCCTCACCCTGTCTCACAAGCCCCTGCATCCCCGAGCCCTGCCCCAGCACTCAGCTCCTTCAGGACCCTTCAAGGCCCTCCACGAGCACGTCCCCCCGTGCAGGTGCACTGTGCTCTTGGCTCATCCCATGTTTCGTGCACGTTTGCCTGGCGTGTGCACATGCGCATCTCCTGCAGAGGACAGCACCCCACCAGTGTCCTCCAGTTGCCCTCATGGTGGCCTCAGGGACTTTGCCCTCTCCCAACAGCCCAAACTGACTGAAGGTGGCTTCCCAGTTGGTTCCAGAGGTTTCTGGGTCCCCCAGGCCTCAGTGAAAAGAGGCTTTGCCTCCACAGATTTGGCGCCGCCTCCCCTGCCTCCAGTTTTGCACCGGTGCCTGAGAGCACTGGCGTTTATGAGCCAAGGGCCTGCCACCTTCCTTTTCTCGGATTCTCACTTCCTGGCCTCCCCATGCCTGGGTGCTTGCCTCGTGGGGGACCCAGCAGGCCCAGACAGGCAGAACTCCACTGGCTCCCAACAGTGGCAGTGGCGTTTGTGACAGGCTCAGTGTTAAACACTTCTGCACACGCAACTTCGTTGACATGTGGCTTTGTTAAAGCATTTGCCTTAGGGTCACAGTGGGAAGTAGTAGAGGTGGGGCTTGGGGGGAGCTTCTGCCTGGGAGCCCCCACCTTGGCCACAGCATCATATTGCCCCCCCCCCACAGCTCCCTGCTGTGAGCGGCCCTGGCCTCTGGCATTAGCGGTCTTCCTGGGGGTGCTTCTATGACCCCACAGTGGTCATACCCAGTCCATCCACCTGTTCTGTGCAGAATGTGATGTGCAGCTGTTTGGACCTCGGGGTGAAATCACGAGCCCCTCAATGATTCCAGGCAGGAGGAGCACGGGGGGCTGCCGTGTCTTCATCAGTGTGGCTCCAAGGGCGCGGATCGCCATCCGTGCCTTGGCTACCAACATGAGCATGGGAAATGATGCCGCCTATATCCTGGTAAGGCTTTCAGGATGGGGAAAGGAATGGGCTGACTTTTGCTGATTCTGGACAGCCATCCCTAGAGATGGGGATTGGAGATGTGGGGCTAGAGGACCCCCTGGGTTTACTGCAGACCAAAACCCTCCAAATCATTAGCGAAAGGACAGGAGAAAAGTTTCCTCTGCTTACTCACCAGTATATGTTTATTGTGCTCTCTACAAGAGTGAAATAGGAAAGACCTTTTCTGATGCAGACTGTCACTTAGTCTAGGACTGAAGCATAATTTTAGACCCTGATATAACTTTTTCAGAAGAGTGGGCTAACTCCCTCCCCCACCATGGGGTTTCTTGTGTTCTGGGAGAACTGGCCTCTGCAAAGTATCAGCTCTCCTGGCAGAGGCTTCCTGGCCTCTGGAATCACACAGACCTGGGCTCAAATCCCAGCTTTGGCACACTGGCTGTGTGTCATTGGGGAAATGGCACAACTCCTCTGAGCCTGTTTCCTGGGTAGAAGGTAGTGTTCCTCTGACAGGGCTGTTGTATGAGGGGTAAATGTGACCCTGAGGGTAGTAAGGGCTCTACTGAGTGCTATGTGCCTGGTCCTTCTCCCCTCAGATCCGGGACATCCACAGCCTGAGGACCACAACATTCCGTGGACAGCAGGCGCTCTACTGGGAGTCAGAGGGTAGCCAGGCTGAGATGGAGTTTAGCCAGGGCTTCCTGGAGGCTCATTCCAGACTGCGGGGCCAGTACTGGACCCTCGGATCTGGAACACCCGAGCCGGGCTGGGCCCTGCCCTAGATTCCTCTCCAAGCCCTTGTCTCCCTGCGCCCTGGAAGGCGGAGGAAGGAACCTGACCTTTACGAGCGCCTCTTGGGTGCCTGGGCAGCCCCCGAGAGCTGAGAGCTGACTCTGGTCTCAGTACTTTCCAATTTGAATTCCTTCCAATCCTAAGTATCTCCTTTAGGGCCTCCAGCATGCATAAGGCCGGGCGGTGGTAGGCGAGGACCCCAGAAAGGCAGCCCCAGGCCTCTACGAATAAACGGAACGTGCGGACTGTGTGGCGTTTCCTTCTCATAACCTGTCCAAACGGCGTGAAAACCTCCACGACCTTGCGGGAGCTCCTCGTCGCGGCCGGGCGCCAGACCCAGTCCTGACCTGAGCGAGCCCCTCGCCACCGCTAGCGGTCCTCCTCCCCCTGCCCCCGGAGAGGGAGGGGGAAGGGAACGCGGAGTCACTCGGGCCCCGACGCCGGTCGGCTGGGAAGATCTAACCGCCTGGGAGGCCTGCGCAGCCAGGGCCCGCCTCCTACGCTGCCGAGCGCGAGCCCCGCAGGCGCCCCTCCAGCCCCGCCCTCTATGCTAATGAGGGCCTCCTCTCCCACAAGGCAGCGCGCTGGGCGGCCGCGGCCGCCTCCGAGTCTTTTGTAAGGGTGGCGGGCTGCTCCCGACGGCGGCAGCATGAGCGGCCCAGGCGGGGCGGCGGCGTCGTCCGTCAGCTCGGCGTCGTCCGCGCAGGAGGAGGGCATGACGTGGTGGTACCGCTGGCTGTGCCGCCTGTCGGGGGTGCTGGGGGCCGTCTGTGAGTACCCGGCCCGGGGGAGGGGCCGGCCCCCTGCCTCCCACCGCGCGTGCGCCCCGGCCTCGCCCCTCCCGCACGCCCCAACGGACTGGACCCGCGTGGGGCCGGGGGCGCCCGCGCGGTTGCTGTGGTTACGGGCCTGTGCCTGGGCTCCTCGGTCCGGGGCTGGGCTGGCAGCCCCCGGGGACGTTCCAGGAGGGAACACGAACTCCCGCGGGGGCGCTGGTCCCGTTTGTCACTGTGTCTGCGCGCCCCTGGCCGAGAGGACCGTGCGGCACCTACTCCGCGCCTCCCGAGGTGTCCCAGGTGCTGCTGGTAAAGAGCGGCCAGCCAGGCCCGAGGCAGCCTAGCCTGTTGACTTGGGCGTGGGTGGGGAAGGCAGCCTTCCTGACCTCTGGGCTGACGGTGTTTGTAGGTGGGGCGGCTGCGGGTGTGGCCAGATTTCCTGAGGGTCAGGTGCGCCCCGAGGGAGGTTCCGGGCAGTGAGCCGAGAGAGGCGGCCTCTCCTCTGGGTGCTCGCTGTCCACTTGGAGGCCAGTGCGTTCCCTGAGCTGTCATCTCTGGGCTGCTGTCAGCTCTGCCTCAGCCACTTCTCCTCTCTCCTTCTCCCCAGCCCCATCCCGGACACACACCCGGACCCCAAGTTTCCCCGGGAAGCCTGGCTCTTTTAGCACACGCCTCCAGAGAACGTAGATAGGAAGGCAGATATGTTACAGAAGTGAAATAAAGATCATGGCAGGTTTTCTGGAGGCAAATAAAAGTTGGTCTGAATGGTCTGCGCCCTTCCTGCTGCCCTCAACTTTGGGAATCGCTGGAGCAGGAGGACACAGCGGGAGGTCTTAGAAAGGGGGTGTTGGAGAAGTCTGAAGGATTTGAACAGTGTCTTCCTGCCACAGAGGGCTGGGGCCAGGGCAGGGCAGGCCGTCATCAGATCTGCGGGAAGGAACACCTTTTTAGGGTCCCCTTCCAGTCCCTGGTGGGTGGCTCAGGCGTACAGGGTTAGGAGTGCGCTGCTCTGACAGGGTGTGCCCTTATCCAGAAGTGATAATGGGACAGGCCCTCCCCCAAGGCCCTCCCCCAAATCACAAAATGTCCCCCAGTCCCTGCTGCTCTGAGCAAGCTTGGTTTTGAATTTGTAGGAGACCGTGGCTTATAGTCAGACCTTAAGATATGACTCCCTCTTGTTTGCTTAGCTGTTTCCCTGTCAGATCAGAACGGGGATGCAGTGGGGAGTGACAGGTCAGTAGGGGAGGAAGGCAAGGCCCTGACTGTGGCCTGTGGGCCCTCACCCTCCCTTCACCTCAGAGTCAGTGGCCCTGCTGACTCCTTGGTTAACCGTGGGCACCCCATCCAGTTCTGTGATTCTCAGAGTGGGGTATCCGCGCTGCCCCAGTGGTTCATTTTGTTGGGGCTGCGGATGAAGCATCCGGAAACCTGTGGCATCATCCTGAAATGTCACTTTCATTGGCAGTTTTGAGGTGATTGTCATGCAAATACCGAATAGTATAGTACAGGGTAGAATGCAAAGCATGCAAGCATTTTGGAGGTAAAATGGGATTCAAATAAGGGTTGTGCTTCTGGCTGGTCTCTTTGGGGTAGGGTCACCCTCTGCTGCAGTGGGGGGCCTCGGAGAGGCATTCATCTGGGTTTTAGCAGTTGTCTGGGGGCAGTAGCTTTGGGGGAAGGATCGCACAGGTCGCCTCCCTCACTTAGCAAGAGCGCTGGCTCTAGGTCGTTGAGGAACTTCTGGCTGGAGCCTGTTTGGGCTTAAACTTGGTCCTCCCTCCAGGATGGCTGTTGGGAGAACAGTGGGGGTAGGGTCAGAACTGGAGGCAAAATGCCACCTGCAGCAGGGAGGGTAGGCCAGCTGCCAGGTGAGACCAGATATAGCTGACAGGGAAGAAGCGGTATGCCTCATGGGCATTCACGTTGGTGGCCCTCAGGAGCACTGCTGCCTGAATGCGTATGTGCCGTGTCCAGGACAGGTGCCACCTTTGGTAGGCAGAAAGTATGGCTGCTGTCCTAGGAGACCTTGGGGGTACATGAGGGCAGTCCCATTGCAGTTTGGGCTCACTTCCTCTGGTGTCCATCTCCACCGCCTGCTGTCTGCATAGGGTTACATGGTAAACAGCAGAATTCCAGGCCCGAGGCAGGGATCAGGTGCAGAGTAGCTTCTGCAAGTTTAATGAACTGACTGCTAATTGCTGCCGCAGAGGGCTTGACTTCCTGCCTTGCCCCAGCTATGGCCTGGGCTGATGCTTGCCCAGCAGCCCGCTGCCTGGAACTGCCCAGCAGGCCTCTGGAGTTCTTGGTGAAGCCAGGCTGCAGGCCGTGTATAGAGGAGGGAGGCGAGTGTGGCAGTCCCTGTGCAAGGGGTACAGTTGGGACGGTGGGCAAGGCTGCACATTTGGGGCATTGGAGAAGTCACTCTCTGGGGTAGAAGAGGATTCACCCCTCTTGTTGTGGCTCCTTGGTATTTCAGGGGTGGGAGGGACTTGCCTGTGTCCAGGGGAGGGTCGGGCTTTTCCAAGCCCGTGACTGGATAGAGGGTAAGATACCTGCAGCCTTGCCGAGCTCCAAGCTGCGACCCTCACTGTGGGCCCGGTCTAAGCGGCTGCACCCCTCTGAGCCTGCTTCCTTACCTGTGACACACACCGGTTACTTGCCTCAGATGGCAGAGGGAGACTGCTAGGTGTCATGATTTTGCCAGCCATCTTCCACGTGGCCTTCCCGGCAGGCTCTGCCCTTTCCTCCCTGATTCCTGCCCGTGTCTGTCGCTTTCAAGCTTGCGCCGTCTCCGGCCTCTTCAGTTGCATCACCGTCCACCCTCTGAACATCGCTGCTGGCGTGTGGATGATGTGAGTAGCTCCGAGACTGTTCTGCCTGGTGGGGTTCGGGGCGTGTCGTTCGTGGCCACTGTGTGGATATTCGCCATGTTTAGACTTCCTGACGCTCATCGGGGCCGGGGCCAGGGGAACGCCCGCCTTGGCTTTTACCGGGTGTAAGGCCGAGGTCACAGACATTTCCTGGGTGTCTCCTGACTCAGATCTGCAGGCACCAGGTCCACTACCACAGGCTCTTCTTCTGGTTGCTCATAGCCTGGAGGGCCTGCCAGGACTGAGGGTCTGACAGGGCTGGCGTCAGGGGCCGGGATCAGGAGACCCGGCTTAGCTGTGGGCAGGCAGTGCCGGCCGCCATAGGGCAGAGCAGGGTCGGCACAGAGTCAGGTGGTTGGAAGGCCCTAGATGAGCCTCCGCCTACCTCCTGCTGCTGTAGCCTGATCCCCGTGGAAGGGAGGCGGGCTTGGGGGCCCGGGGAGCAGTCGCTTTACGGAGTTCTTGCTCCGGGGCTCAGTTGGCTCTTGGGGCACTCTGGGCCTGCATTTCTGCAGACTGGGGTGATGAAGGCTCTCCTCCCAGGCTGCGGGCGATGGAAGGGTCCGGCACACCGTAAGGGTCAGCATTTGTGACTCTGACCCAGCCACAGAGAACACAGACTGGAGCAGTCCCCTGTGGCTTAGCTGTCCCCACCTGAACACAGGGCTGTACAAAAGGACTTGCTAAGTCCCCTTCTCCCAGCTTCCCAAGGGCAGGGCTGTGTCAGCCCTCAGCAACTGTCTGTGAACTGGCTGACCTGCTCCCGGCTCTCCTGGTGGAGGACTTGCTGCTGGGCACAGTTCTCCCAGTGGTGACGGCAGTGGTGGTGACGGTGACAGTAATGCTAATAGCCGGCAGAGCCACGGCTGGCTCTCTGCAAGGTGCTCCACATGGAGGAACTGGCTGCAGCTTATAACAGTGCCAGATGCAGGGGGCTCTTATTTCTCCTTCACAGATGAGAAGGATAAAAAGAAGACCCAGATTCCTCCCTCAAGGAGCCTTTGTTCAGTTAGTGAGAATGGCCTGTGGGGAGCGGTCGTGGAGGGGTGAAGGGTTCAGCAGAGGCTCTGAGAGGGAGAGATGGGCGCCTTGGAGAGAGGGGTGGGGGGAATGGAGGGAAAGGGCAGTGTTCCGTGGGCGCTGGCGTGGGGACTGTCCTGTCCCCCGGTCGCCAGCCTGCCTCTGTGGTCTGCCTCGCTCCTCCAGCACGAACGCCTTCATCCTGCTGCTCTGTGAGGCGCCCTTCTGCTGCCAGTTCGTTGAGTCCGCGAACACCGTGGCGGAGAAGGTGGACCGGCTGCGCTCCTGGCAGAAGGCTGTCTTCTACTGCGGGTGAGGGGCTGCAGGGGGGAGGCTTAACCCTCAAGGGCCCTTGATGTGGTTCCTCAAAACCCTGCATACTCAGTGACCCAGAGGACACATGGTGGTGTTGGCCGGGTGAGAGACGGAACAGGTTTATCCGTCACCTCTCGGCAGAGGTTTACACTGGGAGAGCCTGTGCAGTCAGTGATGACAGCTGCTATGAAATGTGACCCCGGGACCGCACATCTAGAGTTCAGCCCACAGGTGCAGTCATACAAGATTCAGCCATGAGATGTGTACACCTTCCAGCATTGCATGTAGTGGAGAACATGTGAGGTGCCTGGAATTGTGGCCCATCAGTTGGGGTTGTTAAACTAATTCTGGCAGATCCATACAATATGTTTCTGTACAGCCTGCCAAGAGTGTGGTCAATCTAGTGTCCTGACACGAAGGGAAAAGCAAGTTGCAGAACAGAAAATACAGCCTTCCAAAATACTCTCCTCTCTTTTTCTCCTATTTCTAACAAGTGAAATATGTAATACTTTGCCTCTGTGTTGTGAGACTGAACTAACTTCAGGATGTGTTTAATACATGGGAGCTTCTAGAAGAGCACCTGGCGCACAGTAGGCTCTCAGTGGCTTTGGCAGCAGCAGCATTAATTGTTACCATCTAGATTATCTGTAGAAATAAGTACCAGGGCTTTTATTTCAGAGGGCTCTTCCCTTCATGGGGACCTTCTAGGTTTGACAGTCAGAGCATAAGATGCATGTTCTGTTCTAGAGCCGTCTCCCAGTGTCTGAGGCACAGAGCGACACAGGATCACACACTAGTGTGCATTGTGTCCTTTGCCTTGATCTTCATTTCTTTAATGTGTTTTTAAAATTCTAAGAGTAATATATATTCATTAAAATAATTTGGCAAATAGAAACAAATTTATCATCAAAGTCCCACTCCTGTTAACATTTTGATGCGTCTCCTTTCAGTCTGTCTGCTGGCATTTTTTTTTTTTAGGAGAGCAAGGTACAGGCTTTTATTTAGAAATAAAATGAGAGGAAAGAGCTCCTGGCTCATGCCAGGAGGGGACAAGAGAGCTCCTGTCTGCAGGCATTTTTAAAACCTGTTTCTTACACAGTTACAGGCATTATAAGTATGCTTGTATCCTGCTTTTATTCACTTATCATCATGATATAACATTTTCAGTATTACCACAAAGACTTCATAAGATTACTTTAAATGATAACATTTATTCAACTTGGATATATCATGCTCTCCTTAATTTGTAAGCTGGCATGAATCAGGCTGTGGTGAACATCTGCTTGCTAAAACTTCTGCGTTTGTGATGATTTCTTTAGGATATATTTCCAGGTATGGAATTATTAGATCAAAGATTACAGTCATTTAAAAGATCCCAATATGGGTCTAAATTGCTTCTTAAAGAGGTTATCTGAGTGTCTCCCACCTCTCCACCCAGCTAGTGCTGCATGTGCTATTTTCACATCTGTTATCTAGGAGGTGAAACATTCGTTCCTGCTTTTTACTAATTGCATTTTCCTAATGAAAATGGCCATTTACTTTTTACCTATTGGTATTTCAATGTTTAACTTAGCAAGTTTTATGTGTTTTTATGTTAAAGATTTATTACCTCTTTGTCCCATTCTGCTCCTCATCTGGCAGCCAGGTGGCTGCAGGTCAATCTTTATGTGCAGAGTGTGTGTGGGTAGGGTCTGGCCAGTGCCGGTGCACAGGGAAGTGACAGGGCAGAGCGCTGGTCCTCAAGTTGCCAGTATTTTCCTGGCCCTGGTTAACCCCAAATCATTGCCACAGGTCTGGAAATCCCACCCTGGGTAAGAGCCCCGTGGATGCCTAAGCCAGAATAGACACTTGCCGCCAGGTGGCGCCAAAGTGGATTGGGAACAGACCGTGGGGCTACCCTTTAGCTGCTTCCAGCAGGAAACTGCAAGACAGAAACCCCTGGTCTTGTGCGCATTAATCTTTGGGAGCTTTCTTGTGCAGCTATGGATGGTTTACTGAGCTAATAGGAGCCAACGTTTATTTGGTGTTTATGCTGTTCCTAGGCATCGTGTTAAGTCGTTAGCATGCCTTACTTCATTCGATCTCAAAGCCTTTGAGGTTTGAGCCCCACTTCTCAATAGAGAGCCTGAGTCTCAGAGAAGTGAAGTGACTTGTCCACAAAGCTAGTAAGGGGCTGGACTGACATTTGATTCTCTGATCTGCCTGTCATTATGAAGGGTGGCAGGCCCTGGACCATCTTAGGCTGTTTAACCTTTTTTGGAGCTCCGTCGCTTTCAAAAGTGAGATGAAAGCTTCGGGTCTTCTCCCCAGAAAAGGCACAGAATTTTGTATCAAGTTCATGGGTGTTTGAAGACTTTCTAAAGCCTAGCTTCTGGTTTCTGGAGGTCCTCTCTGTACCTGACTGTCTGGGAAGGGGCTGCAGGGCTCCTGGGGAGCCTGGAGGTGGTATGAGGCCCTGGGCCGGGAGCGCCCTGGTGACCGCTGCTTCTCCCCCAGGATGGCCATTGGCCCCATCGTCATCAGCCTGACCCTGACCACGCTGCTCGGCAATGCCATCGCCTTTGCCACAGGAGTGCTGTATGGACTCTCTGCTCTGGGCAAAAAGTAATCCTGGGGGGTATCTTTACTTCCTGCCTCCCAAGTCTCCAGTGAGGAAGGCTGAGGGTGGCCTCTCTTAGCCAGCTGGGGAAACAGGCCCAGAGGCTGTCAGTGCCCCAGGGTGTTCAGCTGTAGGGAAGGAGAGCAGGAGAATTTATGGGCTTTCTGGTGGCCTGGCCGAGCCTTGTCACAACCTGTAGCAGGGATGGCCCATACCTGGCTTGGGAGAGCCTCCTCCCTTCCAGGGCCATCTGGTGTCCCAGTCAGTCGCCACCCTCTCTTGCAGAGCCTGGGCATCCCAGCCTGTGCTGGTCTTAGAGGTGACACATGTCTCTAAGACTGGCTCTCCTGTGTCTGGGGAAAGGAGGAGGCCCGGCAGACCCTGCCTGGTCATGCCTGGTCACAGGCCAGGAGTCTGGTGGTGGCTGGGAGGGCTGTGTGCCTGGGGTCCATCCCTGTGTGACACTGACTCACTGTCTTCCCAGGGGCAGCGCAATCTCCTATGCCAGGATCCAGCAGCAGAAACAGCAGGCGGATGAGGAGAAGCTCACAGACACCCTGGAGGGGGGCCTGTGATGCGGTCAGGGTGACCCGACCCTCCCTGCCCACCCCCTGGTTGTGTGTGAACACGTCGTGGAGGGGTGAGGCCTGGAGCGTCGGCCCTGAGGGACGCCCTCCTCTGCACGTCCCTACACCTGGAGACCTCCTCTGTGTGTCCTGAGCCACATGCTGAGGGGCCGGGCAAGGGCTCAGGGGGCCTTGGCCAGCAGCAGGGTCGGCGGTAGTGGCAAGCAGTGTGAGCCTCGAGTGGCCCAGGCTGGACGGCTTGAGGTAGATAGAGCCTGAGGCAGCTCTGCACAGACCGCCCACCTGGCACCACTCCTCCCAGCTGCCCTGGCTCAGCTACAAACACCCGCTGGGCAGATGTCCAGACTTACCGAGCTGACGGGGCCACTGGGGACTGCTGAAGGTGGGGGAGAGCTTCCCCTGGGGACACTGGTCCTGTGTCCAGCGGGGAGGCGTGTCACTGGGGGCCTGGTAACTGGCCAGAGTGCTGCTGCTTGCCCTTCCTCAAGTACCTGGAACAGCAGCCTTGGCAGCTGCCGGACTGCCAACTGGGAAGCGCTCCCTGCCCCAGCCCCCTGGTACCTGGACAAGCCATTCCAGGACCTGCCCACGGGCCTGGCCTGGGCCCCCAGGTCTCCTCCCATCACCTGCCCAGCCCTGGTGCTAAGGAGGTGTGGAGGGCCGGCTGCCCCTGCTCCATGGGGCTGCCCATCCACCTCTCTGGTGTGGCTCTGCATATAAACAATGGCCTAAGCCCGGTTGTAGAGTCTAAGCTTGACTCACCTCTGGCATTCCTGCCAGCCTGCCCTCAGGGAGCTTCTTCCCTTTTGACAGCTGGGAGACATAAGAGCTGCCTCCCCACTGTGAGCTGTCCCCACTGCTCTGGTGGCAAGCTACCAGTGTGGAAGCAGCCTGGCACGTACATCATCTTTGCCAGCCTCCCTCTGTGCCGCCGTCCGTTCCTCCTGCCCCATCAACTTTCTGCCTCAGCCCACTGGTTTCTCTGACTGGCAGGCTGGCCTTCAGCTGTTAGGCATGTCTGTTGGGCCTGGCTGGGCCTGGGCAGAAATGGGCTGGGGTGAAAAAATGTTCCATCTGGGGCCCAGCTCCTGTTCTTCCTCCCAGGACCCCACGGCGGGTCTGCTCCGAGCTCCCAGAGCTCTGGGTCCAGTCTTGCTTTGCTGAAACCAGCCCTGGGGCTGTGCTCGGGTCTGCTTCCCAGATGTACTTTCCACCTTTTGGGGTTGTTAGCATTTGAGGAGCAGCGGGTACTGCCTTAGGGCGTGTCAGGGGACAGCCCTCCAGCATGGCATGCATGGTGGGACACGTGCCTCACGGGTCCTCTGGGGCCACCTTCCTCAGGCCAGTGCTGGGTTCAGAGGGCTGTGGGCTCCAGGCTTCTCCAGGCTGGTGGGGACTGTGTGTGTGTGTGTACATGCACGCGAGCATGTGTGTCTTCTCTGTGTGTTGCGAATAAGACCTGCCTACCTCCCAGGAGGAGCAAGGGTGCTGCCTGCCCCTCTTGGCTCATTCTTATCTAGAAAGTGGGACTGTGGGGTCACTTCTGCCCGGCCCTGCTGCCCCTGCCACAGGGGTCCTTGCTGCCAGAGAGGGCTTGGCTGTGTGTCTAGGAAGGTTGCACTCTGCCCTCTGAGGAAGCTGGGTAGGTGCTGGGCAGGCCTGAGAGTTGGGTTCAGAGGTGGGAGGACCCTCCAGCCCCTCGTCCAGAGACCAGAGGGAGCAGGCACCCAGTAAGCATAGCAGTCCCAGAGCCCTTGAGCCTGCCTCCCAGTGGGGGTCCCGTCTTGCAAGGACCGTCTGTACAGGTGGCCAAGGGGCTGCTGGCTGCATCTGGACTGTTGTAGTGGCCTTGGTTTCCTCTCAGTGTTCAGCGTGTACTTCTGAGCAATAAAGCCTGGTGGTAGTTGGTATGCTCACTCATGCTGTCTGCCTGTAACCCCCTTCTCTGGTGCCCTAGGTAAGTGGTGGGGGTGCTCCAACCCCAAGCTAGCTGAGCAGGGGAGTAACTGGCCTGCTCAGAGCATCAGCTGAGGAAAGTGATTTACCTGAGTCCCACAGCGAGGACAGCTGGAGCCTGTTGGGCAGGGCTGACCCTATGGCTGGGCTTTTGTTTTCTCTCCGCATTACTGTAGACAAGTCGGGTGGCCAGAAAGGGGACCCCGCCTGGGGCAGCAGGCTCTGCTGACCTTGGCTGACAGTTTGGTCTAGCTCGGCTTCTGGGGGGGGGCACTCCCCCACCTGGAATAGGCCTCACTCCTTCCTCTCCAGGGCCAGGGGCCCAATTTCTTTATTTTACAAGTAGGGTGAACATGGTTTGCAGACAGCAAGTCTGTTGGGTCCTGGGCCCTGGTCTGTGGGGGTCCAGAATGTTCCCTGTGGCACGCACAAGCCCTCGGGTGCACGCCTTCCTCCTCATAGCCCAGGTGCCCAGTGGTGGCTGAGTGATCAGGACAGGGTGACATGATGGTGACCCTGTGCAGAGCCACTCCCCCGCCCCAGCCCTGCCTGCTCATCACAGTCCTCCGAGGAGACATCCTCTATGTGTGAGCAAGGGACTAGGCCCAAGGGTGCCTGGCAGAGCCTTGTGTGGGCCGCTGGGCCGCATGCCTCCTGCAGCCCGTGCCGGTGGGTCTTGGCTGATGAGTATGATGCCGCAGCCGAGGCCAGGGCTGGTCAGCAGTGCTGCCTGCCCAGAGCCAGCATGTTGTCCCGGGGGGCCTGTCCTGTGCTCAGCAGGTGACATATTGCTGCTGCCTCCTGGACTTGGGTGCAGTTTGTGGCCAGTGCAGAGGCCCGGCTGCCCAGTGGTTGGCCTCTCCCTGGTGGGCACCCTGACCTAGCGTAGGAAGGACCTCCTCCCAGTGCGGAAGAAGGACTCAATCTGCTCCAGTGACCGGCCCTTGGTCTCAGGCACGCAGCAGCCGGTGAACACCAGGTTTGCCAAGCAGATGGCGGCAAAGAAGAAGAAGGGCACCTGGAGGCCAAAGGCGTTCTGGGGATGTCAAAGGGAGGCCGGGTCACACAGGGGAGCCCGAGGGCGCTCCACCCAGCATGAGTGTGTGGGCCCTGCCGGCCTTAGCCAGCCATGGGGGTCCCCGGCTGCTCCTTGCCCAGCTCAGAGCCCTCCCAGGGCTCCTTACTGCCTCCACACGACCCAGCCACTCAGCATGGTCCACACGGCCTGGCAGTCCACGCAGCCCCCTCTTGTGCTGGGCCCTCTGGCCTTGTGCCCATCATCTAAGTTTCGTCTGTTCCACACTCCCCCTGCAGGAGGCGGCTTGCCACAGCCCGCCTGGGAGAGTGCTGAACACTCTTCTGGGACCCCCCCCACCCCCGACGGTGACTTCCCTCCCTCCCCACCCCGCGCCTCTGCTCGGCCTGTGCATGCTCCCCCTCCCAGCCCACTGGCACCCCCCAACCCCCTACCTGACCCACTGACTGCTCCAGGGTAGCCACCTGCCCTGGCGGGACTTGGAAACTGGGACTCAAAGAGATTCTGGTTGGTTGCGGGGCCTGCCAGGGGTTCTTGGACCAAGAGGTGGGGTAAAGGCAGGAGGAGCTGTGTGTCTGCAGGCTGGGCGAGGCGCGCATATGCAGGGCACACCGCTGAGAGACCCAAGCTGCCCCCGGGACAGAAGGCCCAGCTTCGAGGGCGCCCTGCGGCTGTGGCCCTGGGGGGCCGCCTGACTCCTCAGGACCGCCATCTAGCCGGCGTCTGTTTGTTGTAATGGAGGTGGAGGTTCAGCTGTGTTGTCCCTGGCTGGCTCTTGGCCTTGGTATGAAGGGGGTGCACAGCCGTGACAGGCTTAGAGGACATGATGGAGGAACCCCGGACGTTGCCGGGGGGTGGTGTCCTGGGGCCGAGCACTTACCACCACCAGCAGGAAGGACTTGGTGAGGGCAAAGGCGGTGAGCCAGCTGATGAGCACGCACAGCCCTGAAGCCACGCCGCGGGCTCGAAGGGGCAGGATCTCCGACATGAGGAGCCAGGTGATGGGCCCCCAGCCCATGGCATAGCCTGCGGGGAGGGGAGGAGGGGTCTCAGCCACCTCTGCTGAGCTGCTGAGGGCCTGCCCAACCACCCAGCCAAACTGCCACAGCAGCGTGCCACCCAGGACAGCCACAGCCCCACACCTTACACACAGGTGGCCCCTCTGTACCTGGCCGGCAGCCCACCCAGCCCTTGCCCACCGCCCCCATGGAGTCACTGCCATGCCTACCCATGATGAAGAGCATGGTGGCCAGCAGGGGCACCAGGGTGAGGTAGCTGGTAGGCGTTGCCAGGGGCTGCCCTGGGTCCCCCAAGAGCACACTCTCCAGGCCCACAGTGCTGTTAGGGGTCAGGGGCTTCGGACTGAAGTGGATGTACAGCCCCAGCGTCAGGTTGGCAGCAAACATGATGGCTGCTGTGGACAGACAGGTGGCCCTCGGGGGCCAGGACCCCCTGAGCCAGCCACTCCCCCGAAGCGTCCTCCATGGGGGCCCCTCCCTCAGCACCCTGTGCCTGTGTGGCTCAGGTTTGTGGCCGTGCATCTCCCACGGAGCAGCAAGCTCTGACCCATGCATGTTTGGGCTTCCATCACACCGCACGCATGGTGCGTCTTGGTTTTTGTTCACACAAGCCGAGTAGGCCTTTCTGGAGCAGCCAGTGTGTGCCAGGCGCTGGGGAGGCAGGGCCAACAGGGCAGTGTGAACCAGCTCCTTCCGAGCTCCCAGCCACACAGCGCCCACTACAAGGGTGGCAGCTGCTGAGGGCTGAGGTGTGAACGAGCAAGCGCAGGAGACCAGCTGGCGCTCACCTGAGATGAAGAGCAGAACCTTGCGGCCAGCCAGGTCCATTGTAAGGGCGGCCATCAGTACAGACAGGAGCCTCACTGCCCCCACAATGGCCGCATCATCCTCAGGGGGCTGCAGGAAGGAAGCCACCGGGGTTGAGGGGCCCCTGACGGCCGCTCCTGGGCCACTCATCCCCACAAGGTGTGGCAGGGTGCTCAGGCCCAGCTTCTTGGGGACACTGAGCCATCGAGCACCTATCAGTGCCAGGTGCTTTCTCTGGTCGCCTGGTCTGGCCTGCAGGGCCTCTAGTGCAAGGGTACCACTGCTGTGCCCACCACTGGGACCAGGGCCAGCACAGAATCCAGGCATGACAATGACTTGTGAAACTGCTGTCACTAGTCTTCAAATCTCATCTCCCTGTGGGCCCCAGACAGGCCAGGGGAGCCGGCTCTGTCTTATCTCCATTGTGCAGAGGAGGAAGCTGAGGTTTGGAGGGGAAGTGACTCCCCTCAGTGAGTGGCAGATGTTCTGAACCTGGGGTCCCTGATCCCCAGGGGGGGTCTGTGCTTCCGTAAAACTGGTTTCCTCTGTAATCCTGTGTATTTAAAACGTCAACTTTCCTTACAATGTTACTCTGAGAACAGGTGCGTGGCACACAGTTGAGACCCTGGCGGTCTCCCAGTGGCGTGTGAAGTCCTGGCACATTGCACAGAGCAGGTGCTCAGTGAGGGAAGACTTGGGGTGGAGCCAGGGAGCGTCATGGGGCCAGGCTCTCACCAGCAGGACGGCCGTGCTCTCAAAGATGGGCTGCAAGTAGACGAGGATGGGCGTGATGCCCGTCAGTTGCTGCAGGAAGCGCATCAGCAAGGCGATGATGATGGGCCGGTACATGTGGGGGTCCCGGGCCTCAGCCCACGACATTCGGCTGCTCTGCAGACATGAGGCTGCAGCTGAGGGGGCTGTGCTGGCGCCCCTGGCAGGTGCCGCCCTGTCCTGGACTGCTTGGGGCTGGGGAGAAGACTCCCTTCTTCCCTCCTCCAGGGAAGAACCCCTGAGCTGAGGCAGTCCAGGCCAGGGAACAGAACCCACACCCAGACCCAGGCCCTTGGATTAGTGGATGGGCCAAAGGCAGATTCCTGCTGGTCAGTATCTCTGGGTCCCCAGTCATCCATCACACCGAGCATGTGCTAAGATACAGCCCCAGTTCCTGGAGGTGGGAGCTGCTGCTATCCCCACTTTCCAGGAAAGCGGCTACGGCTCAGACAGGCCCAGGGACTGATGTGGACACAGAGCTGTGGATGCCACAGGTGGGTGTGCTGGGCTGGGCACCCAGCCTTTCCGCACCTGTCTCCGGACATTGTCCTGGATCTGCTCAAACTCCCAGCGGATGTCGGTGTCAGCCCCGCGCAGCCAGGCCAGTGCCCCAAGCGCCTCTGAGTCCCTGCCTCTTGAGAGCAGGAAGCGAGGCGAATTGGGCATGAAGCTGAGCAGCAGGACCATGACGAGCACAGGACCCTCCCCGGCCACAGCCAGCCAGCGCCACGGCAGCAGGAGGCCTAGGGGACAGGAGGGGATGAGGAACTAGGGTCCATGCTGGACACGGAGCCCCCTCCCACTAGGGCCTCCAAGCAACCTCATCTACCCTCAAGGGCTAGTCCCAGGGCTACCTCCTATAGGAAGCCTACCTGGATTGCCCCAGGTCTCCACGATCTAGACTGGGAGGAGCTGCAGGGATTACCTGGCCCTTAGCATAGGACCCAGCACATGGTAGGAGTTCCTTGGCGGGTCTCAAGGGCCATTACAGGGTGACACGTGTAGCCTGAGCAGGGAAGGTCCCAGGCCTCTACCTGCAAACCCCCACCCACCTCAGCCAGCCCTAGATCTCTCCTCCATATGGACTATTTGACAGAAACATTTTGCTGTTGAGAGTTTGAAGCCTGCTGGCCCAGGAGAAACCCTCACTGCCCAGTTGGGGGTGGGGGTGGGGTTGTGACCAGAGAGAGGCAGAAAGTTGCCTGGAGGTACACAGCACGGTGGTGGCAGAGTGGCCTGACTTGTGTAGGGGCACGTTCATTCCCTGTCCACCCAGGTCTGCTCAGCGGCTCCCTGTCGCCCCAGGCTGGCACACCCGAGGTGCTCGGTGCTCATCTGGGCAATACTTGCCAAAGGCGTAGAGGGACAGCGATCCAAACACCGCCATGAGCTGGGGTGTGGCTCCCAGGGCCCCACGAACGTTTGGAGGAGCAATCTCAGACACGTACACCTACAAGACACATTGCCCACCCTGGGCCTTTGGTGAGAGCGCAGATTTCCAGGCCTGAGATAAGACAGGTGGCCCTGGCGGACCTCGGGAAGGGCAGAGGTCAGGGCTTCCTGACCAGGCAGAGAAGAGGTGCAGTTGCTGATCAAGACTCGTTATGTGACCTCCCTCAGGCCTCAGTTTCCCTGTCAAGTGGGAAGAAGCACTCAGCTTCGAAATGGGTGGCGTGAGGCTAGGAATCAGGAGGCCCGCGGGCACCCAGACTCTGGTCCATGCTCCCCCCAGGTGTCTTTGTCTCCTGCCGGGCTTGCCCCAGCTCCTGTCCGGGTGTGTGTGGAGCAGATGGAGAGGCCTGGGGACAGGGCAGGGACTTCCCGTTCCTCCCCATTGCTCAATGTGTTTTTCTCCAATTGAGCAATGTGTCTGACTGTCAGGGACAGGGGTAAGAAGTTTGGGGAGTCCAGGGTGGGGGCAGCTGGAATGTGGGGACAGATTTCCCTGTAATTAGCTGCTCTGGTGAGAGTGGGCTGAGGCTCCCTGGCTTAACTCTCCATTGACCAGTGGGTATGGAGGCCAGGAGGCCTTAGCTAAATGGTGGTGAACACAGTGCTAAGGCAGTTAGAGGCCTGGGGTGTGCAGTCCTGGCCTTACCGGGATGCAGGCAGCTGTGAGCCCCCCGGCGAAGCCTGTCAGTGTCCTCCCCAGCAGCAGCATCCAGAAGCTGTGGGCACCCGCCATGAGTGCGTAGCCAGCTGCCGAGGGCACAGCCGAGAACATGATGCTGAGCTTCCGGCCCAGGAGGTCGTTGAGGACCATGGCACTGAGGCCCCCAGCCGCTGCGCCCAGGGTGAACACGGACTGCAGAGAAGGGGCGCAGGGCAGAGCGGTCTGGGTACTCAGCATCCCTACCCCCAGTGAGAGCCTAGAGGCGGCTGTGCGGCAGGACTCCGGTCCAGGGAGCTTTCTGTCTCCAGGGGCGAATGAGCAGCATGCGGACAACCATTTGTTAGGAGTGCCGCAGTGGGGAAGAGGGGGGACACGTGTGCACAATGGTTCTGTGCAGCCTCGTGTGTAAATGTGTAATACTGTAACAGAGCAGACAGGAGAACTGTAACTTGAAGCCCCTGGATTTTAAGATGTAGGGGTTCTTGGATTCCCTGTAGGTGCAGTAAGCAGAATCAGTCAGTAGCTTAGCCTGCCTAAACCTCAGTTTCTTCAGCTGTATTATGCAGAGAGCAATAGCACCCACCTCTTGGGGTTGGCCCTGGAGTTAAGCAGCTCTCATGGAAAGTGCCCAGCCCATGCCTGGCACATGCCCAGCGCACGCTGGCTATTAGCTTAGCTCCTGTGTTATAACTCCAGAATCCTGGGACTCTTGGGACCTGTGCTCTGCCTCTCCATGTAGCCCCCATCAGCCCTGGGACCCTCCATGCCCCCGCCAGAGCCTCCTTCCACTGGCATCTGCCCCCCTGCGCCCCACCCCCACCCCATCATCCAGGGAGGTATCTGCCCTGTGACAACCAGCTCTGGGAGGCAGACAGAGGGTCACCTCCCCACCTGCTGCTTCCCACACCCCCTCCACCAGCTTGTACTTCCTTCTTCCATTTTGGAGCCATCATCTGGCCTCGCTCCCCCCACACTCCCTCCTGGAGCCCAGAGTGAGGGAGGGAGGAGGCGGACCAGGGCCCTGGAGGAGTCTCAGATTGGGCACAGAGCTGCGGGCCCTGCTCCTGGTGCCCTGCCCCTCCCTAGCACAGAGCATGGCCCTTACCCCGAACCATGACGCCTGGGGTTGGGTCAGACTCAGGTCGGGATCCCAGGAGTGCTCCAGAGCTGGGATGACGGGGGACGTGTAGACCAGGGCATATCCGAAGCTGAAGTTGCCCAGCACCGCAGCGAAGGTTGCCAGGAACACCCTCTTGTTCTGCAGGGCCCTGGAAGGGTGGCAGATAGAGCAAGGGGGGTCTTTGAGTCCCTCCTTGAACTGCTGCCCATCCTGAGCACAAGCGCTGCCCTGTCAGGCTCAGAGGGCAGCCGCGGGGAGGGCTGGGTGGAGGGCCAGTCAGATTGGCATCTCCCTAGAGCCTGAGGGCCAGCCGCCTTGGGAAAACCCCAGGGCATGCATGAGGCAGGGCCCAAAGCCCATCCCCGTGACTGACAGAAGAGGCTTGGTTTCCGTTTCTAGCTTTGCTACCCAACGTTTGCTGTGTGACCTTAGGCATGCCCCTCACCCCCTCTAGGCCTCAGTCTCCCTGTCTGTGCCTTTTGGGGACTGGCCGGTCCTGGGGTGGACCAGCTCCTTAAATAGGGCTCGTGTGTCTGGGGCAGGTAGGAGACCAGATGGCCCCGGGGGGCCACTCACCTAAGGTCGGAGAAGGCCCCAGGTGGCCAGAGAAGGCCAGTCCCCACCCGCCACCCCCAGGCCCAGCGACTCTCACCCGACCCGCTTCCTCTCCCCTGGCGATGGGGACGGCTTCTCGGGGAAGGTGTCATAGTCCGGGCCCTCAGCCCCCAGCAGCGGCTCCTGCATGGCCAGCCTCGCCTCGCAGGGTCCCCGCGGGAGGCGGGCAGCTAGGACAGGAGGCCCGGCGAACAGCAGCAGCTCCGAGCATTCGGCGAGCCCGCAGCTCCGCCCCCCGGTCGCGATTGGCTGCGGGGCAGCCCTGCAGAGCTGGCGCCGGCCAATGGGGCGGCCGCGAGGGTGCGGATGCTCAGCGGCGGGCGCGGCCCGGGGGCTGGGCGCGGGCTCCCCCGCGGTGCCGGGTGCGGTCGGTCTTTCCCGGGGCTCGGTCGGTGCCTCCTGCGCCTCTGGAGACCCTGGGAAGGCCCTGTGGATGGAAACCGCAAACTTGAGGGAAGCGGCTGGTCAGTCGTGCGGAGCCTGGAGGCAGAGCCTCTGCGGGTTCGTACTTGCCCACGTCTGGCTCAGAGCCGGGTACCAGCACTGGGGCGTTAGACTGCGTCCCACCTCTGGGCCCGGAGCAGGAAACCGAAGCACAGAGAGGCGAGGCCACCTCTCCAAGGTCACACAGCGATTTGTTTCCCTCCAAAGGACGGCCTTGGCTGGACTTCTGCCACATGGCATCCCCGAGTCACCCTGGGCCTCGGGAGAGCCCTGGCCTGTTCTTTGGCAGAGGGAAGGAACGGTGGCGTTCCAGTGGGCAAGGCCTGTATTTTCTGCTTCTCTGGTCTTTTCTGGTTGCAGAAATAACTTGAGCTTATTGTGAATCATCGAGGTAATGAGACAACATTTTAAAATAAGCAGAAACTGAAAATTCCCTAGAAGCCCACCCTTTAAAAGAAATAATACAGGTTCTAGGCCCAGCCCTCCCTCTGGACATGGGCGGAGTGAGAGGGCGGCTTCACACCCTATTCTGCTGAGTGGATGCGCCATAGATATTTTTTAAAGGATACGTTGTTGTTGAACATCTGGGTCATTTCCAAATTTCAGTTGTTAAAATAGTAAAGCGTTTAAAAATGTTAGGATTCCCTTTTGCTATCATGGAACTACAACTATAGGAGAAAAACAGAGAAAACACTCAGTAAAGCCTCACCCTGCCGCACATGCGTCCTTCTCTCAGTCTTTTTGCCCAGTTGTCTTTTTTTTTTTTTCATAGTTGCCCATTGAGTGTGTATGTGACCTCTTTACATCCTATTTTAAGCATTATCTTGCGTAACCCTAACCTAATAAATGGTGATTCCTATCGATAATTTCGCATTGTCCTCATAATCATATTTTAAAAATTGAGATATAACACATCTTGAACATGGAGCTCAATGAATAAAACTTGTGTGCACCCCTGTTCAAATCAAGAAACAGAAGCTTCCAATCACTGCAGCAAGTCAGGAGTGCCCCTTCCCGTCACTCCTGCATGGCTGAGGCCCTCCACCGATTTCTATTGCTGTGGACTTCGTTGCCGTGCTCTGGAACCTCATATGAATGGAATCATGCTCATGTTTCTGGCTCTTTTTTAAAATGCATTTAAAAAATCAACTTTCTTAAGATATAACTTGCAGACAGTAGCACGACCACTTTTAAGTGTAAAGGTTGATGAGTGTGGACAACTGTATAACCCAGACTCCACCTTCATCAAGGCAGAGAATATAGGTATCTCCGTCCTCCTAGAAGGTTCCTTGGTGCTTTTTCTCGTCAACCCCTGTCTCCTAACCCCAGAAAACTGCTGATTATCTTTCTGTGACTGTAGATTAGATTTATCTTCCTTGAGTTTCACAGAAAAGGAACCACAGAGTAAGTGCTCTTTGGGCACCTCCACTCAGCGTACCCTGAGACTCACCCACGGAGAGCTGCAGCGGGTTGTTATCCTTTCGAGGCTATGTGTGGGTGTGCCGAGTTTGTTTACCTACCCTTTGATGGGCGCTTCGGTTATTTCTCCCCAGAATAAAGCGGGATGAGTCTCCTTGTGCGCAGCCCTGTCTTAATGGCTCCTTGATGTTCATGAGTGGACAAACCTGGGTTTGCTCAGGATTCTTCTATCATGGGCATTCAGGCTATTACAAACATTTTTTGCTTTTTAAATTAGCAGTGTGATAAACGTGTTTGTCCTTAAGGGATGATTTCCTTCAGCAGGGATCATTTCTGTTGGCCATGGGCCTCGCCCTGTCCCGCAGGGGGACAGGACTCCCATTGGGCTTGCCCCATCTCTCCTGCCCTCTCTCACCTGGGGCTGCCCCAGACTGGCTGCTCAGGGACTTGACCTCCGGGGAGTGGGGCTGGGACTGTCCTCACCTCCCCTGCCCACCCCGTGCCTAGCACAACACGGGCACACAGGAATTTAACATGGGTGCCAGGATGCTCCTGGTCTTGAACTCAGAGTCATCCCCCTTCCTTATCTTACTCCAGCCTCCAGGTGGGGAGCTGCAGCTTGGAGGCAGCAGAAAGCACTGCTCTGGGAGTGGGGGCACCTGGCCCGATGGGATTGGGAGAACTGCTTCTGCTCTGGAGACTGGATACACCCACAGTGGAGGCTGGGTCCCTCACTTCCCCGCCCCAGCTCCTGCCCCTCCCCTAGGGAGGCCCCAAGGAGGGTGGGTTCTTTGCAGGAAGGGCCGCTAGTTGATCCACTCAGACTGCCACTGGCTGGTGCCTGCACTGGGGGTCCCTCCTGGGACGCAGGAGACCCCAGCGGTAGAAGGTAAACTTCCTGTAGACCTGCCGGGAGGTGGGAAGGGGCTGGGTAGAGACCATCCCTGACTTTTGGATTGCCTCCACCCCTGGCCGATCCAGGGCATTGGAACTTAGCAGATGAGCTGCCCAAACCCTGCCCTGGACAGGGAGGAGCCTGAGGATGGGTCTCTGCTGCCGTGACCACCTCTGCCAACCTCCAGGGTGTCTCAGGAGCCCTGCTCCTGGGAGTTACGTCCTTCTCGGAGCCTCTTTTTTCTCATCTGTAAGATGGGCATAGCCTGGTGCTTACATCCCATGCTCCATGCTCCTGTGAAGGCAGCAGGCAGCTGGTGGCCTTGACACGGTTTCCCCTGCAGTGTGAAGAGTTACTCCAGATGAGTCTGTGGCTTCCAAGTGCCCAAAAAACTGGCTGAACTGCATTCCATAAGCCTGGCACAGGGGCAGAGGTCTCTGGGGGAGACGGTGGGGCTGAACCTGACTTTCCAGCCCTGCTCATCTCAAGGGAGAAGGTGAGGAGGTGGGGAGCAATGCCAGGAGCCCCAGTGCTGTCTCAAGTGGTCCTTACCCTTCCCTGTGGCCTTTAGCATCCCCATTCTACAGAAGAAGAAACTGAGGCTCAGGGAGTCACCTCTGGGGTTCCTCCTGGCCCCTTGCGGGAGGGCCTCCTGAGGGAGAGAGGGGGGAAGGACGGGCAGAGGGTGGGCAGCGGGGACCTTCCCAGGAGAAGTCCTGTCCCTCACCTCCTCCTTCTTACAGATGGGCCGGCCAGGGCTGCCAGGGGAGAAGGTCTCTGACACCCAACTGTCCAGCGCCCCTGCCAACCCCCGCCATGCCCCTGGTGATGCCACCCCTGACCCAGAGGACTCGGATCTGGTGCCGTCTGTGACCCTGGCTGCAGCCCTGACCTCACTCTTTCTCCTGCTCTTGGCGTGGCTGGTGTGGGACAGGCCCATCCGAGGCTCCTGCTAAGCAGGTTCCTGGGCAGAGAAGAGGGTATCTCTGGGCTGGGCCTGGCAGAGTCAGGGGGGCACAGGGGGAGCACAGCCAGGGATGGAGTGGGGGTGGAGTGGCTGGTCTAAATCCTGGGGCCAGCCACTCACCCCTTGCCCATGGCAGCCCTGGTGGGATCCCAGGTGGCCCACAAGGCCTCCTACCCTACCCAACTTGAGGGCAGGAACCCGGATAAGCCTGAACTTTGCTGTGGAATGCCATTGCTGGGCCTCTTGTCTTGGGACCCCACAGATGGGGGTGCTCAGAGGTGGGGCTGCTGGGCTCAAATCCACCTCATCCTGGCTTATGGCAGGATGGGGGTCTCCATCACTGTTTGACCATCTTGGGTGTTGGAAATAAAGGCAGGTGACCCCTGGGCATCTGTGGAATGAGTCAAAGTGAGTCAGGAAGTGAGAGTTCCAGTCCGGGCCCTGTCCTCGCTGAGCTGTGTGATGGTGGACAAGGCCTTTGCCTTTTCTGGGCCTCAGTTTCCCCAGCCATCCAATAAGGATGGCAATGCCTACTTCTGGGCATTGTTGTGAGGACCAGTGGGTAGGTACTCTGTGGTCACCTCCACAGCGGACTCTGCCCTGTGCCCGCCCTCTCCCTTCTCCTGGGTGGGACCCAAAAGAACCTTGGAGAAAGCTGGGAGGCCCAGGTCTTGACCACCACCTGGTGTCTAAAGTGAGAATTGCGCTACCTGCCGTGGGCTCCCCCTGTGGCGGCCATCAGGGTAGAGGAGGTGAGGCTTTTCATCGTTTAAAGTGGAAAAATTTGAGATTGTGGGTAAGCACAAATCCCATTACCCAGAGAGAACTTCCTTTACCATTTTTTACTTATCTCCTTTTTCTCCATTTCTGTACCTATACTCTCCTTACAAAATAACTCATCAGGAAGTTGGAGAGTGGGTGGCAGGGGGCAGGCGTGGGGACTCTGCCCAGGGACACTGGGGCCTTCCTGCCTCCCAGCCGCCCCCTCCGACCCTGACAAAGGAAGACACACTTCACCGGGGGTGGGAGTGGCGTGGAGACCTTCAGGTTGGGACTGGTGGCTCTGGCACCCTGGTCTCTTATTGAACAAATAAATGCTCATCAAGACACCTGCCAAGTGCCAGGCCCCATGGGAGACAGGTGGCGGGGTCCCGGGAACTCAGGGAGCTGCATGCTCTTGTTCTCACCTGCCAGCTGTCCCTCAGGGAGCTGAAGCCTCGGGGGTAGAGGACCCCACCATGTGCTGTCCGTCCCACAGTCCCAGGAGTGGGGCTTCTCTCGCTTCTCCTCTGCTTCCCGAAGCCAAGGGGCACCCCTGTGCGTCCGGGCTGGAGTGGCCGGGGAGCTGTCCGACCCTATCTCCGCCATGGTGGACTCAGTTCAGTGCGTTGGCCTGTCCACCGTGGGGAGGTAGGCGGGGAGCCTCAGAGACTTTTTGGAGGTTTGGGGGAACGTCCTGAAGACATGGGGATGGGCATTTCAGATGGGGAACTGAGAGAGCAAAGACCTGGTGGCTAGACAGTGGTTTCTCTGGCCACCAGTGTGATGGGGACGGGGTGGACCATGGGAGCCCTTCTCGGCCGACCCTCCTCCTGATACAGGAAGAGGGAGGCCTGATCGGGCTCAGGGACTTTGAGACTGTCGCTCCCTGCCTGCTTCCTCTCCTGAGCTACTCGCCTATCCTGCAGGCCCAGCACAAGAGACAAGCAGAATCGGGGCTCTGCCGTAGCCACTGCCCAGGGCATGGGGGCGGAGGTGGGCGGCGGGGAACGGCCAAGTGTGAGCTCCCTGGGGGGCTCTCCCCTGCTCCTCTGTCACGTCCCCTCCCTGCTGGAGGGGGAGAGAGGCTGTGGGCAGGACACGGCTCCTCCCACGCCCCACCCCTACCTCTCCTCTCCACTTTTGACCCCCCTCCATGCATCTTGTCAGACAAAGACCGTGAGACCTAACTTCTGAGGTCAGGGGTGGCCTTTTTAACTCAGGCACGGACTGCTAGATTCCTCCAAGGTGGGCTGGGCTGGGCTGGTGGCCTCTGGGTAGCCCAGCCCCATGTCCCTCCTCACACCTTTTCAGAGGCTGCCAGAGTCAGAGCCAACCCTTAGCTCCTTCCCTCCAAGTATAAGACTGATGCACAGATTCCAGGCACTCACCCCTACACTCCCAGAAACCGCTTCCTGCCGGGAGTGTGGGAAAGTCCAGCAGTCTGGGCTAGGGGATTAGCCCCTCCGGACCTTGCTCAAGGCCTCATCCTGCCCATTGGCAAAGAGCTATAGAGAAGCGCGGTCAGACAAGGGCCAGTGTGCCGGCTCTGCTTGTTTGCATTTCTGCCAGTGCCCATGAAAATGCCATGTGGCTTCCGATGCAGCTCCAGGGGCCAGTTCATTGCATCTGGCCCAGCCCCTGTGGTTCTCGCAGGCTGCCAAGCCCCTCCCAGTTTCGTCCAGGGAGAAATTGCACCTGCAAGGAAAATATTGTTCTGTGTAATTCAGTGGCCTGTTTTATAAACATTGTGGTTCCACTTTGGGCTCCTGACTCTCTCCCCCTCTTCCAGGGGATGCCTGAGGTTAGGAAAATGTGTGCTTTCAGTGGGTTGGACATTGCAAAGGGTAACAGGATGGGCCTGGGGACTGGGGCAAGCCAGAGTGTCCTGGCGTGGGGCTAGCAGATTGCTCCTCGAGCTGGTTGGCGAAGAGTTACTGGGATCAGACAACTCACTAGTGTGTGTGTGTGTGAATGTGCATGTGTGTGCATGTGCCTGTGTATATATGTGTGTACACAAGTGCCCACATGCGGCCCACATGGGTGCACACATACATGTCACGCACCTGGCTGTGTACATATGTGCTCTGTATGTATACCTGTGTATGTGCATGCATGTGCATGTATACTGTGTGCCCATGTAAGTGACTACATGCGCAAATTGTGAACGTGTGCGTGACTGCATGCATGTACATGTGTGTGCATGCATAGGTATGCCCAGGTACATGTGTGCGAGCATGTGCGTGTGCATATCTGTTCATGTGGTTAATATGTGTGGCCTCCCTGGAGGAGGCTGGGGATGGAGTGAAGCTGGCATCCTTCCTATCAGCCTGGTGGCGGGCTGGGGGCATTTGCAAAGTTAAGTGGCCCAGAGAGGGGCAACGGGTTTCTGCTTTGGGGAAGAAGCATTTGCTCTTGAGGCGAGCGGATGGGGGCGGCACGTGGAACCAGCTCCCGCCCTCGCGCTGGCACACCCCCTTTGTGTGTCCTCTGGAGGGCTGCCCAGCCTGACTCTCTTCCTCATCGGCCTGCTGGGGTGGAGTGCTGACCCTGCTGTCTTCTTCCTTTCTGCTTCCTTCCTGAAAGGGCCCCAGTTTTGTCTCAGGTGGCAACGTGCCTGACGGAAAACACAGACCTTCCTGCTGTCCTTGCAGCCAGCTGGCTGTGTGAGTCAATTCTGGCCAGGAGGTGTAGACAGGTGTGTCCAGAAAGGGCCATGCTTCCTGATTAGGGAGGTTTGGGATCCTACCCTCTTCTTCCCGCCTGGAATCCAGTCGTGTTGCCTGGGAGTGCAGCAGCCCTCTTGCAACCCTGCGATGAGCGCCCAGGCTAGGGATGGCAGTCAGGGACAGGGCAGGAACCTCATGGGGCCTGGGCATCTGGTCGTGCGAGCTGGCTTCCTGTGTGCTGCAGCCTCGTGCGCTCTGAACTGATGCCGGGCATCAAGCCCCTCTTCACGGGGGAATGGAGGGGCCTAGAGGCCCTCCCCGTTGCACTCTGAGATGGTCATCAGGGAATTGCCCTCAGAGGCAAGCAGGGGGCTCTCAAGACTGCCTACTCCACAGCTGCTTGTCAAGAGAAGCCAGGTGTCCACTCAGAGAAGGAGGAGAACAGCCTGGCCTGGCTCCCTGCTGACAGGTGGGTGGCTCTCGGTCCCATGGAGCAGGGCGCTTGTCTGAGACCCAGCACAACGGACGACCTCGCCTGTCCTCCCCCATCAAGTGCTCCCTAAGGTGAACAGAAACACCAGGTCAGGGCTGTGTGCAGACAAGAACAAGGTGACACGGTGCACAGCTCTCTTCCCAGCTCAGAGAGATGGCAGGCGGACAGATGGGCAGGCGGGCAGGGTACGGCGGGACAACATCCTTCGTAACTTGGGCAGCCTGTCCAGAGAGCCAGGCCCAGGCAGGACCCCTCTCTTCTCCTTCACACCAAAGGCCTGGCTGGCTTCCCCCAGTGGATGCTCCTGGGGACCTTCTTGGGGTTTCAACAGGTGCATCCTGTTTGGGGCCCAAAGAGGGAGCAAGGGAAGGCCAGGGTGAGGCTGACCTGCCCCCTCCTTGGGGCACTGCTGCAGCCCCCGCCCACTGTGCTTCTCGGGCCGGTCCCGGCAGGGCCGCCGGCCTGGGGTTGAGTCCTTGCTGTGCGAGCTGGGCAAACCGTCTGCAGTCCCTGGTCTGCAGAACCATGCGGGCCGGGCGGGGAGGGCTGGGCAGGGCGGTGTGCGGGGCGGTGCAGGTGGAGCTGAGCTGGATGCCCCATGTCCTGGATGCTTCTCTCCTCGACTCTCCGCTTCCACCCGTTTGGCTGACGGGGATCCGAGGCTGGGAGGAGGGGAGGCAGCTGCCTGGGGTGTGGACATAGGGTCTGATCTGACTGGGTGAAGTCAGTTCTTGCCTCTCTGGGCCTTTGTGCTGGGAAAGGTCAGACCCAGGTACCCCACCATGGCCGGATGTGTGGTGACCCCGGTCCTTACAACCCTGGGGTTCACAGTCCCTTGCCTGCGATTGGCACGGGCCAGGCTCCGGGAGAGAGCGGGGCAGCGGGGCTGGGCTGAGAGCGACCTGGGCAGCCTGCCGTCTCTGCCTCTTCACAGCCTCAGCCAGCACCCTCCCCCGGGACCCAGCCAGTTTGCGGGGGGCTAAACAGCACAGCAGCCACTGTGGCTCAAGGATGACATTACATTTTTCGGCCGGCCGGACATTCCTGGCTCGCTGTGTGGAGGCGACAGTCTCGCTCTGTCCAGCCATTCCCCTGCGTCCCTCCAGACTCCCCCTCCTGTCCTGGTGGCTGGCGGCAGGGTCAGGCAGGGAGCAGCCCGGCCCCGTGCTCAGGCGGAGCCGGCGCAGAGCCCCGGGGCTGCAGGTGGCCCGGAAAGCCTCCCCTTGGTCATTTTTGGCCCTGCGCTGGCCTGTGGGCTCCCCGCCAAAAGCAATTACTGAATTTCCATCTTCTTTTGCTGACGGTTTAGAATATGTCAAAAATGTTCCACTGGGAGACCCGAGGGCACCTCGGGGGGTGGGGAGTCCAGCTGTGACTGGATCCCCCGGGGGGTAGGCCTCTGGGGCTCCTGGCGAGACGGAGGGATGGGGGCAAGTGAGGGCTGTTTGCAGCTGTCGTTTGTCGGTGCTTCCAGAACTCGTCTGGTCGCCACGCCCCTCGTCCTGTCACTCACTGCAGACTCTTCCTCCCATTGCATAGAAGAGGAAACTGAGGCTCAGAGCTGTGCTGCCTGCTGCTGACATCCCGCCCTGGGAAGTGGCCACACTGGGGGGCCGTGCCCAGGATGCACCCTGCTGTGGGCTGCCACCTTCCCAGCTGAGGAGGGCTCGCCTGTTCTGCGGTGAGCAGGGCAGAGGCTGGGGGCCCAGGGACCAGAGGAGCAAAGCAGGATGAGCCCTGAGCAGCCGTCCTGGCCTCAGGGGGTGCCCGGAGTAACTGGAAAGCAAACCAGGCCTGGCTGCCCCCCTCTTAAATGTCTGCACTAGGGGGTTTGTGCCCTGGACCTGGAGCCTAGTGCCTCTGCAGGGAAAGAGATGCCAGCAAAGGACCTTGTGGGCGAAGGCCCCTGGGTCGCCTGAGCCTGCAGGCAGGGGCAGGCTTAGCATTTAGGCTCATACTAGGCAGGCTGGATTCTGCCTGGTGGGCTTTGAGCAGGACCCAGGCCACCCTCCGTCCCCCACAGAACCCTCGGGAGTGTCCACTGGACATAGGCAGAGGGTGGTGGAAAGGGGGCCAGGCCTACAGCCCTAGCCACAGGTGTGGCCTGGGGTCAGCTGTCATGGCTCTAGGCAGCTCCTGACCCTAGCCAGAGGGAGACCAGGGCTTGAGCCACTGCTGGGAGGTGGGGAGCTTCAGACCCCCAGCCCCTCTGCTGGCCTCAAAGTCCACCACAGAGGAGTTTCCTAACGGGAGAGGAGGGAGGGGATGAGAGCCACTGGGGAGAGGAATTGGGCTGGGAGTTGAGTCATACCTGAAGGCTTTGAACCCCAGTTATTTGCACATCCTGGGCAGCACCCCCAGGGGCAGGGGTGCCCTGTCCTGGGCAGAGCTGGTGCCCGGCCTCTTTTCCCCGCAGCTCTTCTCAGGGTGCAGAATGCTGGCCCACCAGGGCCTGGCCCACTCCACATACACAGGCCTTGAGGACACATGTGCACATATATGTGTGCATATGCACAAGTGTGGTGCACATGAGCGTGCGTACGTAGAAGCACATGCATGTATGTGTCTGTGCACTCATGTGCTTTAACAAAGTGCTCCCACTTCCTGTTTGGCAGGTTGGCTTAGTCCTGACGACTTTGTTAGGGTGTCTATTTGATCCTCAAATGCTTCTCACCTACACCCGGTGCCCAGATCTGGTGGTCAGGGTGACTGGTATTGGCCCTCCCCGCCAAACATAAAACTACTGGGCAGACAGGGTCAGGGGCAGGGCAGACGTGCACACAGGCTACCTTGGTGCAGAGGAGAGGGCTCCAGACCCAGCTGCAGCCAGGACCAAGCAGCCTTTCCGGGGCAGAGTGCACCCGAGCTAAGTGCAGACTCAGGTGAGCCATAGCCAGCCAGCGGCATGGGGCTATGGGGTGGGCGAGGTTCCCGAAGCCCCAGGGTGGGAAGTGGAGCAGCAGGGGCTCTGACCAGCAGGTGTGGCTGGAGCCTGAGACTGAACAGGGTGTCCACAGGGAGCAGTCAGGTTGGGGGTGAGCTGGGGAACCCAGCCTTAATGGTCGGGCCTGGTGACTGTAATAGATGCCATGTGTGCCCATGTGTGTATCTACGTCCCTGTGTTGACATGGCCTGGGCCTGGCTTCCAGCTGGTCCTGAGCCCTGAACGGCCACATGTGTTTGGGATTATGGCTTCAATTTCAGGGGCAGAAGCAGCCCCAGCCTTCAAAGGCCCCATCTAGGGAAGTAGGCAGAATGTCTGTCTGAGGAGCAGGCCCACAACAAATCTGTGACCTGGGAGGCCAACAGAGGCCTGGGCACTCATGGGCTGTCCTCTGTGGAACAACTGAGAGGGGTCTCGGGGCCAAAAGATTAGCCACCCGAGGGAGGGGCTCTTCTGAGCAGCCTGGCTCCTTTTGGCTGATAAAGAGAAAGGTCCGTGGGTCTAGAGGATGGACACCAGGTCCCCACTGTCCTTTAAGGGACTGGCTGGGGGGCTGGAATGTAATGGAGGATGGGAATATTCCAGGGAGTGGCATGGGGGGAGGGGCTACGGGTGGTTGGGGTCAGGGCATCCCTCTGACAGGAACATTTAGAGTCCTTGTCCCCAGGTGCAGGCCTGGCTTGTGGGCGGGGTTGGGAGTGGGCCCCAGGGCTCCTGGCTGGGACATGGAGCCCTAACCACAAGGCCACCAGGCCTGGGATCCCTTAGGCCTCCCCCATGTCCACCAGGGGGTGGCCTACACACCACGGCTGCCTGGCCTTTCTCTGTTTCGGCTCACCAGGGCTCCTGGACTGCATCTCCTGGGGCGATATGAGCAGTGGCCCATGTGAACATACCTAGACAGGAAAAATGTGCTTGCTCCAGGAATGCTGCTGTGAGCCGTGCCCCTCACCTCCTGGAGGGACGCCCGGTGCCCCAGCCTGGGGTGGGGGCCCTAGTGCCTTTCACGGGCCCGGGCTGAGAGACTCTAACCAGATGCCATTAGTGGTGGGTCGGGGAAAATCCAACTATCGCCCTGTAGCCTGTCAGCATATTGATGCGACGCTCTCCAGGGCTAAGAGCAAATGCCTCTATCTGAGGATGCCTCCCGGGCTTTCTCTGCGCCCTAAGCCCCCAAGTACCCGTTCTGTTGGGGCAACAACCACCTGCCACCTTGTGTTATTTGCTGGATGGACCCTGCCAATGAGAAGCTCCAGTATTCAGGGTCAGGCGTGTGTGTGTGTGTGTGTGTGTGTGTGTGTGTGTGTGTGTGTGTGTGTGCAGCCCTGGACCCCACAGCCAGGGACTGCTCAGGCTCGGGGGCTGCCTGTGGGTGAAGCTGGAGCTCACGGGTGCAGGGGGCTCTCGGAGGTCTGCCTGGCTGCTCTCTGCGCACACAGACCTGCCCTTGAGCACTCCTGGGTGGGGAGCACCCTCAACTGCCTCATCGTCTTCCTCTGTCCTCACACTCTTACTTATCAGAATGAAGCTGAGTGCCCACCTGGCTGCTCTGCTGTTGCTGAGAAGTAGGCCCCCTCCCCACACTGCCCCCCACAGCCTCGGCTGTTTCCCTTTCTTCTGCGAACCCAGACATGATGTGTCTGAGTCAGGAACTCCAAGCATGGGCCTGGCCCTTGGAGGGCCAGGCGGGTGGTCTTCAGTTCAGAGATGCTCTGGCTTTGAAAACTCCCCCAGACACACTTGGAGCAGGGGCTCCTGTGAAGCAGCCCCCGGAGCCAGCCCAGCACCTCTCTCTGGGCTGCTCCCACATGACGGCCGAGGAGCCCCTCAGTGGTGCGGGGAGTAGGCTCCTGTCCCACAACAGCTTGTAGAAGTGAGGGAGGCTGTCTGATACCTGAGAATCCCTGGGAACCACTGGGCAAGCCCCTGATCCACCCTCTGTGCCTCCTGCTGCAGCTCACACCACTCTCAGCGAGGGCGGAGGGGGGTGTCGTGTGATGAGAATCCTCTGCGGCCTCTACGTAAGGTCGAGAGCAGCGTCCTCACTGTTTGAGGCCTCCCAATGCTCCCTGCTGAAGCCGGCTGGCCTGAACTGCAGGCTTGATGACCTGGAATGGGCCCCTGGCCTCTGGGAAGCTGAGTTGCCGCAGACTTGGCCTTTCCTCTGTCGGGAGCTGAAATGCGTGTCTGCGCCAGCGGGCTGGGGGCGGAGCAGCCAGCCTGGCCTCCGGGAAGGGTTCCTGGGGCCCAGCCATGGACTGGGCGTGCAGCCCTGCATAGCAGGCCCCCTCCTGGAGCTCCTGTCCACCCTGCCAACTGGGGCTGACTTGGTGGTCTGGGGTGTGACAGACTGGAGAAAGAACACGGCCCCCTGACCTTGGAAGCTGTCTGAGAGAGATTTCAAGGTGAGACATGGGCTGGGATTGAGTGTCCCAGTCCTGCAGAGAGAGGGGTATTGGTGTGCACTTGGAGGGTGTGGGGTCAGGACCACGGGCTCCGCAGCCTACTGCCAGGGTCCAAGTCCTGCCCTGTCACTTTCAGTTGACCTTGACCTTGGGCATGCTGCCCAATTTCTCTGTCTGTTCCCTCAGCTGGGATGGTAGTAGCACCTCCCACTCAGGCTGTCTGAGGAGTGAGTGAGTTCATGCACAGTACGAGCTCAGACCCCCAGCCTGGCAGAAGTGTCTGCAGGGGGAAAGGCCCACGATTTCAGGTGGTTTGAATATTCTTCCTTTTGCTCATCTGCACATTTGAATTTTCATTTTTGAAAAGTTAAATGGTTGTTTTGAGCATAAAACACCCGTGTGTTGCTTGCAAGGTATAAAGCGGAAAAGAAAATGAATGAAAACATCACAAAGCTGCCCGTCCATCACATGCTGACAGTGTGGCCGCTGACCGACTGCAGGGCTGGGGAGATGCAGGGAGGACTTGAGTCAGCGGGATGGGGCCCCAGTGCGGCTCCATGAGTCGGCGATATGCACATGGGCATGCAGGACACTCCTCGGCAGCGAGTGGTGAGCGGCGGGACGCTCATGGAGGGCAGTTTGGGAGGGTAGCAGGGGAGGTGGGGGGACCATGGAAGGGCCAGGTCTTAGAGGACGATATGATCTATCAGGTAGGGAGCAGTGCACGCATGTGTGCACCATGCTCAGCCCATACACACGCTCACACATGCACGTGTACACTCGGAGGCATAAACTACATGCTGTAGTAGGTTTGGAACCTAAGGGGAGACACTGGGGGAACATGTGAGGCCGGCCTCTGGGGGTGTGACACAGCAGGCAGGCAATGCTTGGGGGGTCTCTGAAACTGGAACTCAGGCTGAGAGGACATGACTTGCCCCAGCAACTTGCTGGGTCAGGGCTGGGAGGGCAGCAGTTCTTGACCAAGGGAAGTCTCAGCCCACAGTGGCCCGTGTGCAGGATTCTGGGGACAGGCTTCACCAAGTCCTCGGATCTCGATGGTGGCTCCTGAGCAGGTCGATGAGAACCACAGTGCAGGGTTCTAGAAGCTGCAAAGCCCTGTCCTGCTGTCTTGCCAGCCACTCTGGGAGGTCAGCACATGGCCCTACCCGACAGAAGGCACCCAGCCCGGAAGGTCTCCGAGGGGAAGATTGTGCATTCCTCTGCTTTCAGGCTGGAGATGTCCCCCACCCACAGGGCCAGGGGCTGCTTTGTCAGGCTGGGACGGGGGCCAGCTGAGCCCCGGGACACGCCGTCCCCTGGCCTGGCCTCCTGGAGCGGGGCCTGTGCTGGGAATGGCGTCTGACCCTGTGTTCCAAGAGGGGCTGGGGCAGTGTCCTCAGGACACAGCTGTGCCCAGATGTTCCCCGAATGACATCATCCCGAAAGTCCACCCCTTCTGCAGCAGCTCTGCTGACACAGGTGTCAGGCCCTTTTGGGGACCTATGACCCTTGGGGTAAGAGGACAGAGGCTGAGATCTGCTTGGCCTGCAGAGTTTAGGAAAAGTGTTGACTTCCTAAGGCCTCCCGGGTACACTGTGGGACTAAGAAGTTTTGTCTACAGCCCAGTCCACGGGATGCGCTTTGCTCAGGCTTGAGAAGTTAGGGGAGGTGCTGGCTTCCAGCAACAGTTCATAACTCCCTCATGACCGCCATGAACTCAGAGGTATACCGCCAGGAAGCTGTTCCTGAGTCCTCATTAGAGTGTCAATGGAAGGAGGGAAAACTGGGTTTGTGTTCAGATGTTGGCCTGGCTACTGTCTTGGGCAAGTCACACAGCTTCTCAGTGCACTGGGGTTCCCATGGTTTGGGGCTCCTTCCTGCAGTGCTTCCCAGAGGCCTTGAGATCCAGCCTGAAGGGCCAGTATGCCTCTGGAGGTGCCAAGCATCTGACTGCTGCTATTGGCCTCTGTGAAGGGGGCTCTGTAGCACCCTCCCCTCCCTCCTGTGCCTACTCCCTCTGGAATGCCCACTGTCTGAGGGCGGTGAAGTCATCAGTTTTATTCACGGCTGATCCCCAGCCTCAACCAGTGCCTGGCCTGGAGAAGCCCAACAAATATTGGATGGATGGGCGGATGGATGGGTGGGTGGATGGATGGATGGATGGATAGATGTGTGGATTGGTGGGTGGATGGATGAATGGATGGATGGATGGATGGGTGGATGAATGGGTGGATGGATGGATGGATGGATGGGTGGATGGGTGGGTGGATGGATAGATGGATGGATGGGTGGATGGGTGGATGAATGGGTGGATGGGTGGATGGATAGATGAATGGGTAGATGGATGGATGGATGGGTGGATGGATGGATGGGTGGTTGGATGGGTGGATGGTTGGGTGGATGGATGGGTGGATGGATGGATGGATGGATGGATGGACAGGTGGTAGATGGATGGGAGTCTCATCTGTTGAGAGAGGCATAGGTTAAGAGCATACATCCTAGAGCCAGGCTGTCCAAGTTCTGTGGTTGGAGTCTGTGACCTTTATTGGCTATGTGACATTTAGTGCGTTATTCAACATCCCTGTGCTTCAGTTTCCTCATCTGTACAATAAGGGTAAAAGATTTCTGTTCCTATCAATACAGCCAGTTAAAAACCTCTGCCAACCCTCCCACTAACAGCAGCCTGACAGTTCTGGACAGAATAAAAGATCCCCATCCTGAACACTGTCTTCAGCGGGCTAGGAGACGCGGAGTCCTCAGGCCAGGATGGGGCAAGGTGGACCCAGAGAGGAACATGGCACATTAAAAAAACTTGCTGGCTTTGCTCTGAGGTGTGGGGGAATGAGGGCTGCTGCACCATGTCTGAAACAGAAAGCTGAACTTACTGTTTGTTAAGCCGGGAGAGCTGCCATCATGAGGTTGCCCAAGCAACTGCTGAGCCAGGCACACTTAGAAGTGTGGTGTCATGCCTGAGGAGACGCTCAGAAGGGAGTGTTTGGAGGTGGGTGGTCTTCAGCTGAGGGAGTGTTGTTCCTTCAGTGTGACTACTGCTGACAGGCTAACTGAAGTGTGTTGTCATCAATATTGGGATGGATTTGAAGCAGGTTCTGGAATGCCTGGGTTATGATGGCCAAAGAACACTGTCTTTTCCTTTTGAATTTGGAGAATTGAAACTTTTCTATTCTCTTAGGTAAAGCAGAGCATCATTGTTTGGCTCTCTTTGGGGCTTGAGGACAGAAGACAAAGCTCAGAGCCTGGCCATGCTGGGGGGCTAACAGAAGACCACCTCCATGAATCCTGGGCTCCCACAGGCTCCCTTCAAGGTAAACTAGAAAACCCTCTGTCTTCCAGGGATTGTATCAGCACTGCCTCTCTCAAGCCATGGTGCTGACTTGAGGAGGAAAAATTCTGTAAGAATTCATAGTGATAAGTTGGCCCTCATTTCACATTGCCTAAATTACCCCCAAACCTCAAGCAAGGGGTTTTAGTTTAAAGGATTCTCAGACCGGGAGTTCCCCTGGTAAGGCAGGAGCAAAGATTCCACTTTCCAATGGAATCTGCCTGTGTCTCAGGCCTCAGGAAATTTCTACAAAGCTCTACAGAAAATGAATATTTCATGGTAAACACTGATTAAAAAGCAAGGAGACAGTTCACCAGGAGCAAATAGTAGGTGATAGAATCACACTGGCAAAACATTCAAATATTAGAAAATCAGGTCCCAAAGATAAAACAAATGTGTTTATACAAGAAATAAAAGGGAGTTGAATATATTGATAAAGGACAAGCCTACTGCTAGAAATAAAAAACATAACACTTGAATTAAAAACCAAAGGATGGTTTAACAACAGCTTAGACACAGCTAGAGAGGGCATTAGTGAACTGAAGGATGGGGCAAAAGAAATTAGAAGAAATGTACTACTGAGAGATAAAGATCTGGGAGACAGGAAAGAACACAGAGAATAGAGTGTGGAGATAAACACACGCTGATTGGAGTTCCAGAAAATGAGGAGGGGCAGAATAGAGTCAGGGGACTGTTCGAAGAGGTTTTATGCTGAAACTGACCTAGATCTAATGAAAGACAGCCACCCACTAATATAAGAAACCCAGTGAGTGTCAAGCAGGAGAAGGGATAAGGGATCCATACCTAGTCACTTCAGAGTGAAAATGCGGAACACCAAAGACCGAGGGAAGACCCGACAGAGAGAGATAAAGTATAGATCACCTTCAAAGATAATCACCCCAAGAGCTTACATCTCAGTAGCAACAACAGGAACTTGAGAAAAGAGAAATGGTATCGAGATGCTAAGAGCAAACGACTGTCAACCCAGAAGTCCCTATCCAGCCGGAAGGGTAAAATAAAGACAGTTAGCGGGGGAGTGACCCCAGATGGAACCACAGAGGCTTCAGACAGGATGAAATCAAGGGGGTTGTGATACTCGGGGGCAAACTGGAGTCAGTAACGATGGTGGGAATGTGATGTGGGGTTTACATAAATACAGAGCAAAAGTACAAGGTGATGGCCTCAGAGTGAGGGAAGGAGCAATGGTGGTCGGGAAGTCTGAACCCTCGTGACGTTCAGGAGGAAGACAGGGACTAATTTCGTATAGACTTTGATGAGCAACCACGAAAAGGATAGAAATAGAGTGTGTACATTCCAGGAGCAGAGAGAAAAAAGAATGGAAAATCTCAGTAACCCAAACGATGGCAAGAAAGGGGAGAAAAGCACCCAGAGAAAAGGGAGAATCTACGGAAAAGACAAACTGAGATGGTAAAAATTAGTCCGAATATATTGGCAATTACAATATATAGAAACTGATAGAATGTCACAGTTAGAAGATGATTTCAGGCCAGATATAAAGGACAAAAATCTAGCTCATGTTTGTAAGAGACACATCTAAAATATAAAGATACAAAAAGACTGAAGGAAAAAATTATGCAAATATGAAGCCGGAGAGAATTGGAAAGACTATATTCACATCATAAAAACATACTGTAAGTCAAAAAAGAACTACTAGAAATAGTTCACTGACTAATGATAACAAGTTTGATTTATCGGAAAGCTATAATGTGGCTTGAATGTACCTAACGACAAAATGTCAAGCTACGTCAAGCAAAATGTAGCACCTACAAGAAATGACAAATTCGCTGTGAGAGTGGAAATGTTTTAAGAAACAGGTTTCTACACATATAATTTAAAGACTATAAATCTACTCATATTAAGTTTAATGAGTTTTTGTACTTTCACACTGTTATGTAACCCTCACTCCAATCCAGTTTTAAGATGCTTTTATCACCCCAACAGTTCACCTGGGCCACTTTGCGGCAGAGCCCTGACCCCCACCCACTGTCCCGGGCAGCTAGCCCTGTGTTCCTGTCTGTGTAGTTTTACCTCTTCCAGGAATTAGGTGATACTGTTTATGTGATATGTTGCCTTTTTGACTCCAGCCATCCTGGTGGGTGTGAAGTGGGATCTCATTCGGGGATTTTCTGCTGATAGAATGACATTTGCTTCTCTTCCTAGACGCACTGGCCTCTCATAAATCTTTGGTGAAGTGTCTGTTGAAATCCTTCACTCATTTTTCCTTCAGTTGTTTATCTTCTTATCACTGAGTTCTGAAAGTTTACTTATATACTCTGCATATAAGCCCTGTATCATATGGCTATTTTGAAAATATTTTTTATCTTGTCAGGAAGCGGCCTGCTTCTCATCTTGGTAATTTTCCTAATGATCTCTTCCGAAGGGCAGAAGTTCTCAATTTTGATGAAGTCTAGTTTATTATTTTTTTCTTCAATGGGTCTCACATTTGGTGTGGAAGCTAAGAGATGTCTGCCTAACCCGGGGTCACAGGATTTTCTCTTGTATTTTCCGCTAAAAGCTCTCTGGGTTTTTGGAGTTAATTCTGGGGTATGTTGTGAGGTAGGGTCAGGTTCCTTTTTTTTTGCATGTGGACTCTCATTTGTTCCAGCGTCCTTTGTTTTAAAGGCTGCTCTTTGCCAAGCGGGAGGCCTCAGGAATTGACAGCAGTGACTTAGCAGGGCTGCAGATGGTTAAGCGACCAGCCAGCAAGCTCAGTCTGACAGGCTCATACACAGTGCGCGGCACGAACATGCTTTTCAGGTTCCCACAGGGCATTTATGACAACTGACCACACACCAGGGCATAAGGCGAACTTAGCCAATTTCAAAGCATGGGGTCTCTCGCCTGACCTCAGTACCAGGGAGAAATCAGTGCTGGCGGCTGATGGAAAAGCTTGGAAACTCCCTTATCTGCAAATTAAAGAAGAAGACCTCATAATGGAAACCAGAACAAGGTGACCCAGTGCCTGCTGAGATGGCGGCTGAGCGAAGCAGCACCCGGAAGCCCAGAGGCTCGAGAAAGCCGGGGGTAGGTCTTTTCTCCCCCCCGGCCTCCTCTCCTTTATGCTCCTTTTCTGGGTCATGCTCTGGTTTATTTTCTGGGTGCTGCCCGCGGTCAGTCACACACCAGGCTTGGTGGGGCTGCCAGTATTCCCGGGTAGTGTGAGAGACACCGCTGCATTGGAGCGATGAACCCCACAGCCAAGACCCCAGCGCCCACGGAGCATGCAGGGCCCGGTGGCTGGGATGGCCCACGGTCAAGTTCCCCACCGCGCCATCAGACAGAAGGACAAGCGGGCCGTGGGGGCCCGAAGCGAACGGGGTTGGATCTCAGCTCTGTCAGCACAAGGTCTCAGGCACACCGGCTCTTCACTGAGCTTGTTTTCCAGCCTGTGCAGTGGGGACAGCCACGATGCCACGATTCATCAGGATGAGGAGGGGATCACAGGTGTGAGAGCCCCGCCCAGGCTATAGAGCCCATCACAGGTGATCCTGGCGATTGTTGGGCATGGGCATCATGGGGCTCAGCAGAGAAGAGCACACATGCACAGAAGGGACGAGCCAGCCCTTGCTGGCCCCTTAAGTTGCCTTTCGTGCCGACGTCTGGGGCTCTGCTCTTTTGTGATTTCTGGAGCTGGCTACAGATCACCCTGTCCCTCTGCCCTCCTCTCCTACTGCTGGAAGTCAGGGCTGTTGATCTGAGGCCCGTAGCTTGCTGGAGCCCGAGGCGGCAGCAGGCGCTTATCAGCTGCTGCTCTGAGGCTGGCCTCTGCGGTGCGGGGGGTGGGGGGCTCTGCCAAACTTCTTCCAGATGTGGCCACAGCTACCTGATAGCCTGGCTCTGGCTGAGGCCCGCAGCCAGCAGGCTCCTGTTAGCTGAGCCGTTTAGGAAAACAAAACCCAGTGATGGCACGAGAGGCCCAACTTCTTGGAAGGCAGAGAAAGGAGTGGCTGGGCTGGCGCACGGTCCCAGGCCCAGAGAGCCAGGTCTGCCCAGCCTGGCCCTGAGCTTGGGGTGGTCACAGCCATCTGCTGGCTGCCTCCTGGGGGGCTCAGTCTCCCAGCCTACAGGGGCTCCCCGGGGCTGGATATTCACTGTGTATGAGGGTGGGGGATTCAGGAGCCCTCTCCTGCTCGCCTGTCCAAGATGGTCACTTGTGTACATGGCGCTGATTTGCGGTGTATTGAGGTCCCATGCATCTCGGCCGGCCTTTCTGAGCCAGGGCTGCCTTGCCTGACCCCATCCCCTGTCTCCTTCCTTTGTCTCTGCTACCCCCAGTGGACTGTGCAAGGCTGGAGGCAGAACCCACGTATGGCTGGCTCCCGGTGAATCCTTGGGGTTGGGAAAGCTGCTTGGCACGCAGTGACCACTCAGGAAGGAGGTGGTGTTCAAGCTGGCCCCTTGCTTCCTGCTAGGCCAGGCCAGCCTCAGGGGAAGACAGAAAGCCCCAAAGAAGAGCAGGTGTCCTGACGCTGAGGCGGGGACATCCCCAAGCCCTGTAACATGCACACTGCAATCCGGAGGCCAGCACACGTCTGCCTCTGAGGTCCTGTTCACATGTTCAGGTGACCTCGAACCCTCCCTCTCTGAGGGAGGTGGGAGAAGAGCCCAAGCAGCCTCCCCCTTCCTCCACGCTCAGACCTTGAACACACCAGGCACACCCCTCTCTCTCCTGTCCTGGAACACGTGCCAGTGGCACAGGTGAGGAGAGTTGTCTGTCGGCCCCTCCTCTCCACGGGGGCAGAGTGGTGGTTGCTCTGACGGGAAGGTTGCCAGAGGTTGCGGGGAGGTTCAGGGACCGAGGGCCATCGGACTCAGGACCGTGGAATCTGAACTGTCACAGACGAGGCGCCTGGCGGCTTACATGGTTCAGTCTGCTTTGCTTTTCTGGTTTTAGTCTCAAACCTGCCTCTTCCAGACAGCCTTCCTTGCTTGCTTCCTTGATCCATCATTCGTCATCCATCAGATACGCTTGATTTGAAGCATACTGTTTCTTTGGCAAATGGGGGTGTTCGGTGCTGTGACCGGGGTGAACGCCCCCTGACAGTAAGGGCCCTCTAGAACACTCCAGAGTCTACCTTGCTTGCCTATGACCACTGATAATGAAAATAATAAAGATGCCATTTTTTAGATGTCATTTAAAAAATACCATGCTGAGCGCTTTGTATTCGCTTATCTCATGCAATCCTGGCAGTGCCCACAGGAAGTGGGCACCATCACATATGGCAAACTGAGGCTGAGAGAACAGAACACAGGGAGCTTGCGGCGGCCGCAGAGGGCCAGCTGCGGCTCAGGCGTTTCCTCTCCTGGGCCCCTGATGCCTCCCCCACCCTGGCCGCTGGCCTCCTCTGCCTTGTTCACTTCCTCAGGACCTTTCTGGTTCAGCCAGCCTCCGACTCGATTGGCCCTAACAGGCCGGACTGGGGCAGTGGATGAGGCTGCCATTCCATCAAAGGTGAGGAAACCAGGTGCAGAGGTGGGAAGTGTGGACCCAGACCGGGGGCCGTGGGGGTGGCCAGGGTGGCGGCCGGGTGCCTGGGCAGCAGTGCCCTGTGCAGCCACGAACCATGCTGGTCAGCAAGCTCCGCTAACCCGCAGCAGCTGCCCAGCGAGCCTAGTGCAGGCCTGGGGCTTCCTGCCACCTGCGCAGGCCTTGCCCGCCTGCCTGGCCCTCCTCCCTGCAGGCCCTCCGGCCAAGCCCCTGCGGCGGCGGCGGGGAGCCGAGAATTCCTGCAGCAGCGCCCCGCAGGCCTGCCCTAACTGCAAGCACAGCTCCAGAGCAAGTCGGCACAGGCAGATGGGGAGCTGTTAAGCCTGTTTAAAAGGGGCAATAAAAGTTTTGGGTTTCAGATGCTCTTACCGGAGATGAGAACAGAGACAGGAAATTTCAGTAGCAGATACAACAGAGGCCACAGAGACAGCCCGGGCGAAAACTCTTCATGCACAAACAGAGGATGTCTTGCCAGGGGCCGTGCCAGCCTCACCCCAGCTCCAAGGAGGGGGAGGGGCATCTGCAATAGACTGTTTTGTCTGCATTTCTGATGTTTATAATACTTCTCTGTTTGGGCCACTGGAGGTACCAGCTGGGTTCCAAGGGCATGTGCGCGGGGAGGGAGTGTGGCACGGGCCGGCGTTGGCTGCCTCTGCCTCTCCCTCTGCGGGGCCTGTAAGCCAGGCCATGGCTGGGAAGGATGCAGTGGGGCCTGTGTCTGCCCCACCCCCGGTTCAGAAAGGGTCCGGTATGGGGGGGACACACCACCCCCACCCCCACGCCCTGTGTACTGGGCGCTGCAGCCCCTCTACCTGTGTCTTGGTTTAACCCAGGACCCCCAGACCCACATGTCCAGGGAGCCGGGCCATTCCTCTTGTTTCCTGCAGATGTGCAGACCCCTGCAGTAGCTGTTAACCATCGGGGTAGGCTTGCCTGGCAAAACCCAGGGCACCGAGTCAAATTGGAATTTCAGATCAACAGTGAATCATTTTTTGGTGTAGGTATGTCTCAAGTAAATATACCCCATATATTATTGCATGGGACATTTGTAGGTGAAAGAGTTATTTATTGTTTAGTTGAAATTCAAATGTAACCGGGCATCCTGTATGTTATCTGTAACCTATGGCTGCTTCAATTTAAATGAACTAAAATCAACTGCCACTTAAAGATGTGGTGCCTCGGTTGTACCAGTCACATATCACATGCTTGGTGGCCAGGGGCAGCAGGCAGCTGCCACACTGGGTGGCCCTAGCACCTCCATGGCAGAGAACTAGGCGGGGCTTCTGGTAACATCCAGGACAATGTTCTCACCGGAGGAAATCTCGGGACTCATGTCCCTAGTGCCCTGGGGCTGGGACGGGGATCCCTCTGGAGCCCAACGGGGCTGGGGTGACCTTGGAGGCCTTCGCCGGCACAGGTGCCATGAATCATGGACCGGGGCTCAAGGACATGTGGACTCGGAGGCATTTGATTCGGACGCTATCATACTTCTTCCCTGTTAGTCCTGAGGCGTTCGGGTGGCCGTTCTGGGTGGCCCTGCTGCCTTGCTGTCCCCTTCTGGGCACTTCCCTCCTGCCTCTTGGGTAGAGCCCCCAGGATGATAAAATGGGTCTTCCAGGCAGAGGAAGAGGTCTCTGGGATGAGGGGCAGGATCGGCACCACCACCAACCCAGCTGCCAGTGTCCGAGGGGCGAGGGCCCTCGGTGTCCCATCTGCAAAGCGGGGTCTCTGTGGGGCTGACGCTGCTTAGGAGGGGCACAGTGGGCCTGGAGACCGAGCGGCGGACAGGGCTGAGGGCTGGAGCACCACTCCTAATTGTCCATGACTTGCAGACTTGGCTGTCCTCCCAGACAGCCTCACAGATCAGCGCGGCCACAGTGAGTAGCCCTTACACGCTTGGCAGGCCCCTCGCCTCCTCCCTGGTTGGGAGCATCCCACGGCCTCCAAGTTTCCATGCGCTGTTGCAGAGCCGGGAGCTGGGGCATGCTGCCTGTGGGGGGCAAGGGGAGTGGAGGGGCTGGTGGGGCGGAGGGGAGGTGGTGAGGGGCAGAGGCCGGCCAGCTTGCAGATGGCTGCTTCTGGAGCAATGCCTTCAGGCCGTCCCTCTGCCCCCAAGTCTTCCCCTCTCCTTGTGGAGGTGGAGACGGGGCTGGAGTGGAACGCTGGGCCCGGGAGGCCCTCTCTCCTCACCGTGTGTGTGTGGTGTGTATGTGTGCCTGCGTGTGTGTGTGCACCCCCTCAACCAGACCAGAAGCTAATGGAGGCAGCACCTGCCCTGCCCTCTGTCGGGGCACAGGGGCCCTGTTTCCATGCCCTCTCCCTGTGGAGGGGACACAACATGTGGGGTCTCGACTTCCTCATTGGAGGGATGATGCACCCACTCTCCAGGTCCTGGCAAAGGCCTTGAGCTGGCGTGAGAAGCTGATGGGCTGCTCTGTCATTAACGGGCTCTCGGGGCAGCAAGGGGCTGAGCCAGGGTGAAGCTGTGGGTGTCCAGGCCCCTAGATGGGGACCTTGGACAGTCAGTGAGTCCAATAGATGGGGGCACTGGCCAAGGGGTCCACCTTATCCCCAGCCCTGGAGCGCTGGAGCCAGCTGCCTCCTGGCTCCCTGAGAGTGCAGCGGTGACGTTGGGACACAGCAGGCTGCCCCATCCGATAGGAGTGGGTGTGGGTAACTAGGTGCAGACAGGTGCAGGTAACTTCCTCCCTGACAGATCCGGGGAGCCCGGGGAGCCAGGGCTGCGGCCAGGTGGGGGTTTGTGAGGTGATGTCTGGGAGGCCCCCTCCTGCTACCCCCTAGGGCCGGGCACAGACAGGCTCTGGACGGGAGCAGATTGACCTTTCACCACTCTACAGTGAGCCCTGTCCCAGGGGCCCAGCTGTGGACCCTGTGGCCTCTGCTCCATGTCCACGCTGGGGGCCATGGGCAGGGCGGGAGGTGGGGGTGGACGGTGAGCTGAGGCCTAGCTCTGCGCTCCCACTCTGGGCCTTGAGCACACTGGGCACCCGGAGCCTCGGGCTTCTGTCTGTGCTGTGGGGATGGCCACCCCTCACTGCAGACCTGCTCTAAGAATTAGATGAAGTGACTGACATAAAGTGATTGGTGCACAGGAAGGCCAGTGTGGTGGGGACCTTCCAGTCAGCTGTTAGTATTGAAATGGCTTGATTCAGGGACCCTGCTGGGGGGACAGCCAGGGGGTAGGCAGGCCTGGGCCAGGGACAGAGCTGATCACACCGGCCTGGCTCCCTAAATGGGTGCATTCAGAGTCTGAGGGCACAGGACCCAAGTGGTGATACCTGTTTCCAAGAGAAAACAGGTGGGTGAGGAGCACACGGACCAGGGAGGTGGGCAGAGCCTCTCTGTGCCGGGGCTGGCCTGGGACTCCGGGTGATGAGGGGGGGTAGGTAAGGGGACAGACACCGGCTCCAGGGCTGGCAGACACCCCTGCCCGTCATGGCCTCGGCCTCGGGGCACAGGGAAGGGAGCTCTTCCTTTCAGTGTGGTCTCCCAGCACGAACCTACTAAGTGGGTTCTCGCGAAGCACTCAGCCGGATGCTTCCCGAATCTGGGACTTCCTGGGATCCACATCCCCTGGGGCGGGGAAGGACAGGAGGACTTTCTCCAGGCGTGCGAGAGGGGTGGGGGCCAGGGGCTAGGAGCGGCAGGGAGGGTTGACGTGGGTGCAAAGTCAGACACAAGCACAGCAAAGGCTGGAGCAGTCCAGCTTGGCCGGGGTCCCTGCACTCCCAGCCTTCCTGTTGACCTTGGGCAGCAGCAAGGTGAAGGACATGGCCAGGGCACAGTGGTAGAAGCTGTGGACGTAGGTGTAGTCCCAATCCTGCAGGGGGTGAGAGGTCCATCTGTGGCCTGAGCCCCCTCCCGGAAGCCCCAGCCCCTGCCCCAGGCCTGGTGAGCGGGACACCTGCCAGGACCCTGTTCCCGTCCTGGGGAGCCTGGCCAGGCGCCCTCCTCCAAGGGCCCCCCTCACTGCCTAGCCCACTGCTTGGATCTTTCCTACCACCAAACCTCTACCGCATGAAGCTCTGGGCCTTGACAGTGAGGCTGGGCCATTTCCCCTGGGGCCCCCACACCATCTCCCTATTCTTGACCTCCCTCCCCACTCCTTCCCCGTCCCCTTTGGGGCTTGGTTTCTCATCTAGATACAAGCTGGCTGCATGACCTCAAAGCCACACAGCAAGTCCCCGGGGGGCAGGGTCAGGGGGATGCTCTGCCTAGAGGGAGGTACCCCAACTGCTGCCCGGGAGGCAAAGAGTGAATAGGAGGGTGACATGCCGAAGCCCCCACCCCACAAAAAGGCCATTCACCCACCCTGAGCAAGTGCTGAAGTGGACCTGCATGCACGGGGCCCGGCTGGTACCTCGAAGAAGAAGCGAAGCATCAGGGCCAAGGCCCCGAAACAGAGGCCGGGGCCTATCTGCTGGGTGTAGACAGTCTTGTCCGGGTACAGACCCTTCTTCTCCTTCATCTGCTGCAGCTGTGGGGACATGGAGGCAGGGCAGCTCTCAGGGTGCTGCATGGGGTCGGCTGCCCTGAGCAGGCTGGGACGCTGGCCTGGGTCTTCCTTGGGTGGGAGATGGACTCAGGGGGGTGTCCCACTGTGCTCAGCTCTGCGGCTGCAGGACCAGAGGGGACCCCAGCCGGGATGACACCCCTGCCCTGCCTGCCTCTGTGTGGTGTGACAAAGCCGAGCCTGCTCATGTCCCAGCCAGTGGGAGCCCCGAGGGCATTAGACACAGTGATTATTTACAGCAAAGGGGTGTCATTGGACGTGGCCTCCAGTGTGGCCCACAGGTTGCCTGGATGGTGGCCTGAGAGACCCTTTAGCTGCTTTCATAGGTAACAGACTCATCGTAGTACTTATTAGACAAGCCGGACCAGCACGTTAGACCTGTAAAGTTCAGGTGGGAATTCATGCCTGATAAGACGGTTCACACTGGAAAAAGGAAGTGAGTGCGGCTGCACACCTCGGGGCCATTGGCGTACAGGGGGTTTGGATTTCAGGGAGAGAGAGACCGCGGTGTGCGAGGAGGACCCACGGTCGGCACAAACCCTCCCAGGGGAGCACGTAAGGACTGTGAGAAGCGTCAGGGCAGCTTCTGCCACCACGTGAATCAGGAAAGAAAGCCTGGTTTCTGTTTTCTGGAATTCGCCATTGCGGATGGGGAATCGGCATCTGCCACAGAGCAGGCAGCGCTCTGCGGTATGGCCCGTGTCGCCTGGGGCGCCGGTGGCTGCAGCCCGGGAAGCCCTCAGCCAGCCACACCCACACCTTCAGATCAGATCAGGGGCGCCTGCCCTGGTGGCGCCCCGGTGGTGCCCCAGCCTGGCCCTGCCTGGCTGACGTATCACCCCGATCACCCCGCCGCTCTCTGCTTCCTCCCCCTGACGGTTGCTGTTGGCGATTTGCTGCTTGCAGCTCCAGAAGGGAAGAGCCTCTGGGAGAAAAATGCACCCTCATTCCAGAAAACAACTGCCCTTGAAAATCCAAAATAAACTGCATGTTAAATGGTCTAGAAAACACAATTGGAGCCCCAGATGTTGGGAGCCAGGCAGCCCGCTGGGTTCCTGTGGCCGGAACCACAGCCCGAGGGCCATGGAAGTTCCCATGTGCTTGGTGGGGACACTAGCAAGTGACTTCTGCTCTGGCTAATTAAAACCCAGCCCAGATTCCAACCTGACCAAGCTCTGCAGGGAGAGCGCCTCCTAAGGGGGCGAGGAACAGGGGGCCTCCTTCCTCCTCCTGCGGGCTGAGCGCAGCGTCAGGCCCAGCTCCCAGCTGACCTGTAACAGCGTGCTCATTGGCACGGCCCTCCCTCGGGTGCCCACGGCAGCCCTCCTCTCTCACACAGCCTTGAGGGGCCTCCTGGGCCAGCCCGGGCCGCCAGTGCCCAGCGAGGAACCATCAGTGCTGGAGACCCGGACTCAGTGCTTTGATGCTCATGAGAAGTCATGTCTTCCCGTTGACTGTGCACCACATCCTCCCTCGTTATTAGAACCAAGCTCATGGATCAACTCCTCCATTGAGTCTTCCAGATTGACCCAGGCCATTTCCAATGGATTTTGCATCTCCAAAGCAGTCATTCTCTTCAACAACAATAATAGTAATAATGATAATGATAATAAAATGACTCCTATTTGTTGAGCACATTAGAAGCCAAGCATGTACTTTAGAGGCATGATCTCAGTTAGTTTTGGAGCCAGCCCTATGAGGGAGCTGCTGGACTGTTCCTGCGACACCCACTTTACAGGTGTGGAAACTGAGGCTGGGTTAGGTCAGTGAGCACAGGCATGGTACAGACCATGACAGGGGCACCCAGGGGCCATTCTCTGTGTTTTTGACCTGAAGCCCTGTCTCTGACCTGCCCGCCCAGGAGGCAGAAGGAAGCACAGACCCGAGGTGGGGGAAGCAGGGTCCGGGGAGGGCCTCCCTGTCTGCTGAGGCCCATAGGTACGCACCCACTTTGCCGCAATGATGAGGACAGCTGTGCCAATGGGGCCTGAGTACACCCCGTAGCCCCAGCGGTCATGGTAGATGCGCACCGCGATGGTCAGGACGCCAAACATCATGCAAGTTGACCTCTTGGGTTCGTCGAAGTCGGCCAGTGCTGGAGGGACCGGGCAGAGAGACGGGGAGGGTGAGTGGCCGCTGCTCCCCGAGAGGCGTCCCTTAGAGGCCCAAGTAGAGCGCCCCCTCTGCCCGCCTGGCCACCCAGAGGTCTGAATTCCAGCTGGCTTTAAAAGAAAGGAAGACACTGCTCTCCCATGGTCGGAACAACTTTGATTATGCTCTTGGGAAGCTGCTTTAATAACCAGATCAATGTGCAAGGACTGAGAGTGAATCCTAGACTTCTAGGATGGAGACACAGACACACTCAGACTGCAGAAAGGGCCTGGCCAAAAAGCCACAAGGCAGTGGCAGGTGGACAAAAGGATGCTTCTGAATGACCCCTTCTTCCTAAAAAACCCAACCAAAGATTATGCGTGGACGTTTGTGTGGGCCTGAAGAAAAGCCTCGGGGCAGACCGTGAACTGTGGACAGTGATTCCCCAGGGAAGTGGAGGCATGACATCCATTTTTCCCTTTGTCTGCTCTTTGAGGTTTATTTGTCACAACAAGCCTTTATTAAACGTGTACTTTTAAAAGGATACAAAAAATGGGAGTCAGGGCCTTGAAGAGCTGTATATGCTTTCTCAAGAATTAAGTGTGGCTCTGAGTCCCTGCAGAGGGGAGGAGGGTTTCAGAGGTGGGGAACTGGGAGCAGAGTCATGGGGCTCTGCTTTTTTGGCCAGTGGTTGGCTGGGGAGCTGGACCCCATCGGCAGGGCTGGGCTACGAGGGGCGGCCACTCACCCATCAGAGACACCCACATGCTCAGGGCTGTCCCGTAGACGCTGAAGTACTCCAGGATGTCCTGGCGCATGAGGCACAGCACCGAGAGCCCCGGCCCGTTGCACGCGTGGTAGAGCTGTGGGAAGACGCACACGCGGTCAGTGGGTGGGCAGCACTGAGCTATGGCCCCAGGGAGCCAGGCCACTCACTAGCTGTGAGCCCTTGGGCAGATCACCTAAGGACTCCATGCCTCAGTTTCCCCATCTGGCAAATGGGGTATTGCTGACTGCTCCCCTCACGGGGTAAGTGGCCTGGGATGTGCAAGGGGCCCAGTCATGTCTCTCATTTTCTCTGACATGACAGGGAGGAAGCTTGGTGGCATGCAGACAGAGCCCGCTGAGGTGGGGAGCCCTGACGTGATTAACACATCCCTCTGGGCGTTCCTGGCCATTCCTTCACCCACCACTGGATGGGAGGCCAGAGCCTCTTCTCTGGGGGCCAGTCTGCTCGTCTGGGGCGTGGGGCCATCTCCTCCACAATGCATCCTCTGACAACTGGGCTGCACCACAGTGGAAGTCCTCAGACTCGAGTGGGCCTCAGCTTGTGGAGACCCGTGGCCGAGCCCACTCTGACAGGTGCTGACTCAGCAGGTCTGGGGTGGGTCTCAGATCTGTGTTTTTAAGAGGATCTCGGGCAGATGCCACGTGGCTTTCAGAACCAACGCCTGCAGCTTCCTGCCCTCTTCTTTACAGTCCAGGAAGGCCACAGAGATCCCTGTGCAGGTGCTGACAGCAGTGCGCTAGGCCCACCCATCTCCCCAATGCTCCCCGACACTAATTTAATAGCAATTTTTAAAGCAAAGTGCCTACATGGAGTATTTTCAGAGCAGTCAACTTGTTTCATACAGAAAACAACTCTCCCTTTTTGCATACACATTTCATCATTTTAAGTAATATTTAATTATGTGACGTAATTGTTTGGACAAGTCTTGCGGGCAAAACAAGCTTGGGAACCAGCACAATCGACCCTTGGTGAGCCCAGCGCAGCAAGAGGGCGGATGCCTGCAGGGGAGCAGCCCGAAGCCAGGAGGCACCTGATGGGTCAGACACTCTGGGGCCGGGTTAGAGCTCCTGCTGGTCACGACTGTAGGTGACCTAAAGCGAACGCGCACCTAGGAGGCATTAGCAGATAGAGTTTCCAGAACAAGGGAGGAGATGGTCCTCTTTCTTTCTGTTCAGGTCAGACCCACCTAGAGAACTCTGTTGAAGTCTGGCTACTGCACCCTTCGGAGTGATGTTGGCAAAAAGGAGGCTAGAGGAGAGTAACCAGGCTGTGGACATGACTGTTTAGTTTGGTAAAATGAAGCTTCAGGTGGGGCCTGATCAAGGTGTTCAAATCTCTGTGGGACAGAGGAGGGAGGACCTTGCTCCCCTTGGCACTGGCAGTCAGAGCCATGCCCTGTGAGCAGTGTGACGCTTTCCTGCCCTCCTCTCCTTCCAGACCTCCACCTCCCCACCCCCAGCCCAGCCTCACCATCGTTTCTGCTTCTCCTTTGTTAGCACCACATGTGGTCACAGACTGACTCACTATGAGGTTCAGGGAGTGTCCGTGCCCTGCCCCCATGAGGAGCAGGAATCCTCCGGCCTCATTCCATCTGTGGCCCCAGCTCCCTGTGCAAAGCTGGCTCACAGTTGAGGCTCACTCACCATTTGCTATGTGAATGCAGGGGCAGGGGGGCAGGGTTCAGGGCAGTTTGAAGGAGAGATGGCCGATGGGGGCGTCTCCTGCCAAGCCCTTGGTTCGGCTCTGTTGGGCAGGCGGGGAAGGTGAGAGTCAGGACAGTGCCACCCGCCCAGGAGGCAGGGGACTGCGGAGCGAGATGGGTATCTGGCCTCCTCTCCTGCAGGGCCTCCCCCAGCTCCTGACGCAGGGGCAGCTGGGGGCCTGGGGTGGGGGACGGCACAGCCTCTGAGGCCCACCGGCAGGCCTCGCTGTGTGAGCTCAGGAAGTGGCTGGTGCTTGGGGCCCCTCTGTTGGGTAGGAACGAGAACACCCACTCTGCGGGCCAGGCCCGGGGACATGTGACAAAGCGCACAGTGCAGTGGTCATCCTAGGAGAGTCCTGGGAACCCAGAAGAGGCTGTGGGGAGGCAGAATGTGTGACGGTGCCGCCTGGGGCGCTGGGAGAAAGGGCAGTGTGGTTCTGAGGACACTTGTCACAGGAGGCAGCTGGCCCTGCCACTCAGGGCAGGGCGGGCCCCTGAGGCTGGCCACGGAGGCGGCTGTGGAGCCGGCCTAGCCTGGCAGGGCTGGGCGGCCTATGGGGCCTGTGGCTTCCTGGGCGGGGCCCGTGCTGGGTGGGGGGCCAAGAGCCCGGGCTCCTCTGCCCAGCATCCAGGCCCCAGTTCCTGCACAGAAGTCCCGAGGCCCCTCTGCCTCAGCGTGTCTTCTGCCACAGTTGACTTCCTGGCCTCCACCCAAGTGGGGGTCCCCCGAGGAGCATGTGGAATGGTGCGGGACAGAGTGCCTTGAATGACTGGGAGCTCAAGGACGTGTTGGTGCTTAGTCACACCAGTGACTTGACTTCTCTATTTTCATCTTTCAACTCAGGCTCTTCATCTTTCAAATGGGTCTGTCACAGTCTCAGGCTCATGGGGAGCCGAGAAGACTAAATCAGATGCCGATAGAGCCCCCGGGAAGTCTCCTAGTCTGGACATTGTCTCGTGGCCAGCACCACTGAGGCTAAGGTCTCTCCCACCCTGAGGAGAAGACCAAAGCCGTGTGTAATCCGGCGTCTCAAGGCCCAGCCTGCCCTAGGTTACTGCTGCCTGTGGGGGAAACTGGCTCACATGCACACACAGCCTCTCCCACTGCGAGCTTGGGTTCAGCCAGTGAGGATGTGGTCACTATACGCGGACACACACGTCTGCCGAACCATGTGCATTTTCAAAGACCTCACCTCCCGGGGCTGCTCTGAGTCCCCTGTTGCCTGCCCACAGAGGCCCTGCTGTGGGAGCGAGGCCGGCCCGGGGTGGGTGGCACACTCGGCCTCATGTATGGCAGTGCCACAAGAGTCTGGGGGAACGCTCGACCCCCCGGTGCGTGCTTCTCTCGGGAAATTGGGTCCAAACGAAGGATGAGCATGGGCAGAGATGACAGAGGGAACATCGGGAGAGCAAAGAAGAGAGTGGGGCCACCGTGGGAGCCCGGCAGTGAGGGTGGGCGGGGGAGACCCGAGACGCAGAGGCAGGACAGCACTTCCACGCAGACGGACGGTGCGTGGACAATTGCTTAGAGTTACGTAGACAGACGGAAGCTAGAGGCTGGACAGACAGAGCCCGAGAGACACATGGAGGACCAGGGGAACAAAGCCAGAGGGAGAGAAATCAAGAGACTTAGAAAGAGGGCAGATTCTATGGGGATATAGCTCCAGAAGTCAAAAGAACCCGACACAGACAGAGAAAAAGAAAAAAAAAAAAAGACACACAGAAAACCAGTAAGAGAAACTTAGAGGGAAAGTGACTCACAGGGAATCGGTGAGGGGGAGAGAGAAGGAACACCAAGAGACAGTCACCCAGATATAAATAGAGAGAGAAGGAAAGACCCGGAAAGCCGAAAGGCCCCAGAAATGGAGGCAGGCCCTCCGCGGTGAGGCCGGCCCTGGAATCCTGGTCCGACTTGCCCAGGCCTTGCGTATTCCCTGAACCCCACAAACCCCCTGCTGGGCCCAGCCCACCCTGTTCCTCCCTGCTAAGCTGCCCTATGTGTATGGCAGGGTCAGGGGGGTGAGCGTGGTGCATGGTGACCTCGGCCGGTTGGCCAGTGGCAAGAAAAGGGACCCCGAAAGGGCTTGTCCTGGACGATTGAGCCTGGCCCATCCGGGGCTTGGCCTCACTCACACCATCCGAGAGAGACTTCCCGGCACAGACGGAGACACTGAGGTCCAGAGGGGAGGAGGGGGTTCCCCATCCCTCTCTCCTGGTGGCTGGGCTCCGTCTGTCACCTCCAAATCACTTTTCTTACAGGAAAAGTGGTAGAAAGTCATCCCGTCTTCTGTCCCTGGGAGCGCGCCCTGTGTGGGTCCCCCCTGCCCTGGGGCCCCAGACTCACCGCCACGAAGAACATGGTGAAAAGGTAGACCATGGCCTCCATGTGGAACCGCCTCTTGGCGGCGATGCTGATGGTGGGGAGGAAGGCCAGGCTGCTGAGGGTGGGCAGGAGCAGTTTGGCCACAAGCGTCCCCATGGGCTGGGCAGCCAGGCACTGCCTGGGGCAGAGGGGAGAGTGCAGGCCTTCTGGGTCCCCAGGGCAGAAAGGGAGAAGGCTGCTCCCTTCAGCAGGAGCTCTGATGGCAGCTGTGGTTTAACTGCCCTGGAGAGAGGCAGGGATATGAACCCATATGTCGAGCAGCACAAGAGGGTCCAACAGCTGATGTGCCACGTGATCGGCACTTGTCCCTGGTTTTTTTTGGAGAGGCCTGAGTTGTTGATTCAGAGACCATATGTCTTTCCTCTGAGGCACCACCCTTGGAGAAAAGTCCCACGAGTGTAATCCTCAGCTTCTACCCGCTTTCCCTCCTGGCCTCCCCACAAGGCCCTCAGGGGCCCAGAGTGAGCAGACCCCTGGGCTTTGCTCTTGAGGCATGTCCACGGGTAGCTGGAGGCGAGAGAAGCTGAGGCGTAGCCATTTCTATCCACTGGAAGGGCCCTACAGGTGAGTTTCACAGGTCACCAGCCCACAAGCACTACTTACCGGCCTGCCCTCTCCCCGCACAGGCCAGACTGAAGTGACCCGGCCAGGGCCATCTCTGCTAGCGTTCCCATGCAAGGCGGTGCTTGCCTCGCGGTGTTTCTTGGCTGGTCTTCCGGAAACGACCTTCCCCTGCTGCAAGAGGTCCCGGGACCTGTGTGGTCAGGTGCCCCCCTATCCTCTGGCCAAGGAATGATGGGAGTGTGTGACCTACCCAGGCAGGCCTCTCTCCCTGGACTGATAGTGTGATTAACAAGATAGATGGATTGATTCGCTGTCTCCAAAAGAACAGCCTTTACTTCCATTTTTCATCATATAATTCACATATGACAAAATGCGCAGATGTACAGGACAGTTTGATGGGTTTGGAAAAACACACACACCATATGACCACCACAGTGTCCCCCTCATCCAAGGACGTGCCCTATGCAGTGAGTGTCCCCAGCCACACACCTGCCTTTGCTTGCTTTAGAACTCCATGGAATTGGGCAGATGCTTTCTTTGGGTCTGGCTTCTTTTGTTTCAGCCACAGAACATTCCAGGGATTGCCCCGCATCGCATCGTGTCAAGTGGCTGATTCCTTTGGTTGCTGGGTGGGAAGTATTCCACCCCCGGGGGTACGTCTTGCTTTTGTTCCTGGGACCTGGAATCTGCGCGTGGGGGCGGCAGGAGTGACCGAGTGGTGCTGTCGCATCTGAGCACCTCTCCTGTCCTCTGGGAGCTCACACACACCTTTCCAGAAATTTTGTTTTTGTCTTAAGTTTCCTGAGCCCATTTCTGCTGTTTGTACAATACATCTGATCATGTCATTCTTCTGCTGAAATGCCTTCCAGGGCACCTGCAGTCTTCAGGGTGAAGTCTGAGCTCTTGGAGACCGCCAGTCCACCCACGGCGCAGCCCTGCTCGCCCCAGAGCGCACCCCCATCTCCAGCACATGCTCAGATCCTGCCTTTCTTCCTCCTGCCTACTCCCTGCAAGAACGGACTCCCTCCTTTGTTCTGGTCGATGCCTGGCTCACTCCAGCTGCTGCTGCCTAAACAGCACGTCTGTGGGGAGTCTTCCCTCGTGCCCTGGGCCCCTGGGCAGGCTGAGGTGCTCCTAAGCTGGGCCCAAGTCTGGCCCAGTGTTCAACAAACACTGGCTGAATGAATGACTTTGTTAAAGAATGAATGAAAGTCCAGGGCGGTGGGACCGCTGCACATTTCAGTCTGGCACGTGGGAGCCCAGCTCCCTCTCCAAACGGGGAAACCAGATCCCGCTGTGTGTGCAGATTTGGGTAAGAGGCAGGCAACCCACCATGGGCCCCCCAGAGTCCCTGAGGATCCCGTCCACCTCTCCGCCCCTTGGAGGTGCCTGCTCGGACCCAGTCCCCTGGCCCCCAGCCCCCAGCCTTAGCTCCCAGTAGGAGGAGAAAATGTGTGGTGAGGAAATGTGATTAGATGTCAGGTGCTAGGAGAGCACTCTCTGCAGCCATAACCGTGGAGAAGCAGGAAAACATTCCATAGTTGGTTCTGTGCATGAGTGTGTGTGTGTTTTCTTTGCAGCTGTAAACTCCAGGGCTGGGGCTGCAAGCATGGGGAAGGGGTGGCCGGAGGCACACATGTTGCAGCAATTAAGGCAGAAGGGGGCTGAGGGGGACTGCCCCCAGGTGGCTGGGCCTGGGGCAGCCCCAGGGGCCCTTGCAGAAAGGCTGAACCCGCCAAGTGCAGAACAGAGGTGGGGGCAGCCTGTGTGTGGCTGCCGTCCGAGACCTGGCCGCCTGGAGACAGACCAGCTGGCTTGGGGGAAGGCGTCCAGCTCTGAACAGGACTGAAATGACCCTCGGTTCTCCCTGGACCAGGGAAAGTGGTTGGCCTGGGGAGCTGGGAAGGGGAGGTTGAGTGGAAGAGAGGGGCTGGTGGCTCTGGGGGTGTTGGCTGGGCTGGGAGCCCACTGACCCTGGGCAGGCCCTGAGCCAGCAGAGAGCATGTTGGCACCCCGTCCTTCCCACCCTCCTTCGGCCTCCACCTGCCAGCCCTCCATCATCCCCCTTGCCCCACCCACCCCTCACCTGTTGGAGTTCCACCTCATCAGCCTGCCAGGACGCCCTCACCGTGCTCGTCTCCCCAGTTCATACTGTAGCCCTTAGCCTTTTCTGACCCCCAGTGGGGGCGGCCTCTCCCTCCTGACCCCCACTGCACTGTGTGTCTTGAAAACCACTCACATGCAGACATTTATTTCGTGCCGGCCATGAGCGGGGCCCTGTGCCGAGCTCTCTTCCTTCTTTGTCCTGTTAGGTCCTGTCAGCAGGGGGTGGGGGTGGATGCCTCTGTCCAGCCCATTTTATAGTGAGGAGATGGAGGCCCAGGGAGGAGTGGACACTGGCTGCTGCCACAGGTGCCCCTGCAGAGTGAGCTGTCTCAGAACTGCTCTGCCTACCCCCCCAGCCTGCACGGCATCCCTCCTCTGCCCAGCAGATGGCGCCAGTCCCAATGGGACCCTAGGGGGCTGGTCCCCATGGGTTGGCCTGGGGGAGGGAGCAGACCTGCATGGCCTCCCTTCCCTCCCCGCTTGTCCCAGAGCAGGCCGGTTTTATAGAGGTGCTGAAATGCCTGGAATGCCACATAGCTCCGCCTCCCGGACAGCTGCCTGTCTGCCCTGCCCCCCCGGGGAGCTGGGCCAGCCACTGCTCCTCCAGGTTTCAAACCCCCGACCCCTGCTCTGGTCATCCCAGAGCTCAGTGGCCCTGGTGCCTCAGCTTTCCGTGGAGTGGCCCGCTGAGGCGTCCCTGCACCTGGTGGGAGGGGGCTGAGCTTTAGTGCTCCCCATCTTCTCCCTCGGGGTCCCCAGCCTGGACTGCCATCCAGGCCTCTGCTCTGAGCACACGTCCTGTGTGCCACGGGGCTTCTGAGAGCCCTCAAGGGAATGGCTGAAAATTAGCAGCTGGAGCCACTCTGGCTTCTGCGCACCTGCCAGGGGAGCCCAGCCCAGGGCTCTGCCCCTTCCTAGCTCGGGGGCTTTGCATGATGCTCTTTGTCCCTGTGGGCCTCAGTGTCCTCGTCTTCAAAACGGAGCTCCGTTCCCCTGCCTCACGGGTTGCTGTGAGCCCTGGGGAGTGTTCAGAGCTCCGGGTGGTGCTGGCCCCCAGGAAACAGCCCGAGTGTCTGTTCAGTAAAACCAGTCAAGAGTGAACTTGCAGCACTGGTGGGAGCTCTCATCCTCCCAAAGCTGGGCCTCATCACCCACCCCCGGGGGACCCGGGGGCTCACGGCGGGGTGGGACTGACCCAGGCTCGCCTGCTTTGCACAGCCATGCCATTGCCTGTGCCCCGTCATGGGCTGCTGAGTGCTGCCAGGCCCTGAACCTGTGTCCTCGGGGTGCAGAGGAGAGAATAAGGCCTAGGGAGGTGGGCCACGTGGCAGGAGAGGGGCTGGTGGCCACCGGTCTGGCCCGGGAGCCGTATGGGGCACAGGCTCTTCTTCGCGGGCTGTCGCAGGTTTGCTCGAGGACGCCGACCTCTGCCATCCCTGATGGAGCTCTCCCGAATGGCCTGGCTCACCTGGACTGCCTGGCCAGGCTGTGAAACCCAGGACCCCCGGGCAGACCCAGCTCCCACTGGCCCTGGCGCGGGAGAAGAAAGCTGGGCAGGGAGCTCGTGGGGTGGTGTCAGCTGCTGGGGCCACCTTCTGGGGCCTGGCCCCTTCTGGTCCTGGCTGGCCCCTTCCAAGCTGGCTGGTAGGTCCTTGGTGGCCAGTCCCTGCCATTGGGAGGTGCCCAGGGTGCCCCAGGCCCTGGGTGGGGAGCACAGAGGAGGGCAGGCAGGGCATCGGGGGAGAGGGTAGGACCGGGTCAGCCTCCAGGCCGTGCGCCAGGGCTGAGGATCACCTTGCACAGGCTCTGCCTGAGCTAGCTGTCCGTGTAGGCTGTGCTCCGGACACTTCACTGCACAGGACAGGGCCTGCTCCCAGCGAGATGTCCAATCTCTGGGACTCCCAAACTGACTGTCCATGACCCACTTGGGTCCCCCATCCCTCTCCTCCCGGCCTGCTTCATCACGGTCTGCCTAGTTTCCCATGCCCTCTCCTACTTCCCATAGAAATGTGCCAGCTTTCTTGTTTGCCAGCTCCTCCCCAGACACCCAGAAAGCTCTGTTGGAAAGATAATCTCCCCAAAAACAGTGTCCCAGCTGGGGCGCCGTGGGTGGCGATGTGCAGGGGCAGGGGGTGGGGCCGCCTCATGTGGCAAAGGCCTACGGGGAGCTCTGCCCGGGGGCAGTGGATGCCTCCCCCTCGCCCCCACAGGACACAGAGGCCCCAGCACGAGGAGCCACCAGACGAATCCACCCCTTCATTTACTGAGCATCTACTGTGCGCTGTGCTGAGGGTGCAGCAGGAAGCAGAGCGCCCCTGCTCTGTGGGCTCCTGACCACAGGCTGGAAGGCGGTTCCCACCCAATGCTAGAAACCAAAACAAAGTGCTGGGGTGCCTGGCAGGCCTCCTGGGGGTGGCGAGCATGTCTTCATGGGTGCACAAAAAGTGGAACAGGGGTCAAGATGGGGGCGTGGGATTATTTCTCTCAGTGGCTCTCCAGGGAGCCCTGGACCCAGTGTCAGTTACAGACGGGATGGGGCCGAGAGGCCAAGCCTCTGCTGGTAGTTTTTGGGGCTCAGTGCAGAATGCAGGCCCCTTGTCCACAGAGCAGGACAGAGCCTTTTCCTTCCCTCCATGGCCTCTCCTGGTGGTATTTTTATCTGCTGTTCCATGTCATGGCCTTTGGGCATGAGGATACTCCTGGGTGAATGCCCACCCTCACAAGTGCCCAGGACCCCTTCCCCAGACTCAGTCTGACCTCAGGTCCCCCGGGCAGAGGGCAGCGGCTGTGCTGGGGGTACTGGGTGGCCAAGAACCTGTCCTGGGAGGTGGAGGGAGGGGGCTGTGTTCGAGCCAGGGTACCAAGCCCTGACGGGTGCCCCATTTCCCCACTGGACGTGGCTTTCAGAACTTCAGTTCAACAGTGACATGGTTAAGGCTCAGCACAGTGGCGGCACAGGGTCAGCCCCAGCTGGGTCCCTTCTGAGTGTGACCTGTGCCTCTGCTCGGCTGCTTGTAGAGCAGCGGCCCCAGAGGCTCCTCGGGCAGTTTGAGTTCCTGCCACGGAAGCCTGGCCAGGACCCTGGGAGGGGGCGTCCGGGGCACCTAAGGCCTGCCCTCCCAGGAGCCTACTCTGAGCAGCTCTCCAGGGCTGGCGGTGGCTGCAACCTCAGCACACGGTGAGACCCTCAGGCGGCGCTTCCTGTCTGTGCTTTATTCTGTACCCCCCCAAAATTCCTAGGGTCGTCAGGGCCCCCAGAGGCCTTCCCTGTCTCTTGGGGTCTCCCCCAACCCTCCGACCGGGGGATCAGGCAGTATCCGCAGCTCCCTGGGGGTCTGGAGTCTGGGGGCTCACTGGTGCCACTCTGGGGAGCCCTGGCAGGCTCCTGGAAGGAGAGGGTGGGGCAGGGGGAAGGCTTGGCAGGCCCAGGGTCACACACCTGCAGGAGGTCACAGAGCCAGAGGTGTGGCAGGTCTGTCCCCTAAGAACTGGGGATGGTTTGTGTCAGCTGGTTGTGGGGTCCCTCCCAAGGGAACCTGTCAGTCACCCTGGGACATGCTGGTCTGGAGCCAAACCCTGGGAAGGCTCGGGACTGTGCCAGGGGGTGCCCGGCCCCGGTGCTCGGCAGGGGTAGCAGACGGCAGCAAGGCTACCCAGAGTGAGCTCTATGGTGTGTCTGTGAGGGGCTGGTGCGTGCGTGCATGTGTGCGTGAGCGTGCAACAGCGCTGCCAACAGGTTCCATGGTGTCTGCGCTTCAGCATACCGACCACAGGGGGCAGTGTGGACCTGGGTCCGAGTCCTGGTTCCAGGGAACATCACAGTGGGCTGGTGGGGAAGTGCAAGGCATCAGGTTGTTTTCTGAGGGTCCTGGGGAGGGGCACATGTGTGAGAACCCGGAGGAGAGGAGGGGATCAGTAAGAGCACTGGGGGTCCTGGTGTGCTTCTCAGATGTGTGACATTGGGTGATACTCAGGAGTCTCGGAGCCTCAGTCTCCCCATCTGTATAGTGGGGACCCCAGAGGCACCGGCTTCGCAGCTCTTGGCACGTGGGAAGATCTCAGTTTGGTAGCATTGCTGTTTTCACTGTTATTGCTCCTTCCCAGGCATTCCTTTGATGGCCAGACACAAGGCAGAACTTTGCCAGGGGTGGGATAATTCTCAGCTGCCCAAGGGGGCACCTGAAGGAGCTCCCCACAGTCCCCTCCAGCAGGGAGGACGGAGGCGGGAGGAGGGTTTTCCAGGTGCCGCTGTGGGCCTACCACAGCTGTGGTGCAGAGGCAGGGGGATGGATGAACTGGCTCTGCTTCCACACCCATGGTTTGGAGGTGCCTCTTTGTTCCAGGAGGGTGGGCCCCGGGGGCCTGACAGCCTTGCTTCTGATACAGCTGGCAGAGTCCGGGGTCTGCTGGGCTCCTGGGGGTGGAGTGTGAGCTGCTTGCCCCCTGCTCTGCCCCACGCTCTGACTCAGCAGGCACACGGGCCTGGAGTCCCACGCCTGGCCTGCCAGGGGCTGCCCATCTGGCCTGGGCCCAGCCAGGCAGCTGTGCCCTGCCAAGCTGGTGTTGAACATCTGCACAGGGTTCCCCACACCTCTTCTGCCCACTGGCTCTGGCCACTCTGGGTGTCTGGTCAGCAGGCCGTGGGCACTTGTGGTGCTTCCCCAGAGGCCCTGTGTGAGCCCCCCTCACCCCAACCATCTGCGTATACGGCCTCAGCTTCTCAGGAGAACCTCTGAGGCTGTGTGGGCGAGCTCAGAGCACCTCCCGCCCCGGACCTCGCACTTCCCATCTGTAAAGTGGAGCCATCAGGCTGGACGCCGCCTATGTCTGGGACTGTTCTGGGCAGCATCAGACACAGGGCTCCGTCTGGAGGCAGCCGTCAGACAGGCTGTGCTGGGGCTCAGCTTTGCCACCAACCTCCCCTGTGACCCCAGGCTCGCCGCTGCTCTGTCTGGATACCCCGACACACACAGTCCGGAGCTCTGGACCCAGGAAGGCGGCCTCCCTGCTCCTGGGCGGCCGCCGCAGCAGCAGTCAGCAGGCAGCTGGGCCGGCCTGGCCGCGCTCCAGAGGCGCGGAGCGGGTTAAAGTGTGCGCCAGGCCGGCCGGCGGCGGGCGGGGGAGCAGCCTGGTGGGAAGTGTGAGTTCCTCCCTGTCTGCCTGACAGCTATAAAGGCGGCCGCGCCGCCGAGCCGCCACTGGGCTGCACACCTCCCCGGGAACCCCCTCTCGTGGGCGCTCTTTGAAGTGGAGGCGGGCGGCGGCAAGGGGAGGAGGGAGGGAGGGAGAGAGGCAGGCAGCGCGCACGGCTCGCTGCACCCCAGCCTCCCCCCGCGCCGCGCACCTGGCGCCGCCTGCCCGCCGCGGCTCGGCCCCTTTCTCCAGGAGGACAACCTGCTGACCCCAGGCCAGGTAGGCCACCTGGACGCGTGCCGCTCCCCACTGCAGCCCTGCCCGGGGCGCCCCAGCCCCCCTGGGGGGCCATTATGCATCAGGAGGAGGGCTCCTGGGGAGGGTCCTGACCCGCAGCACCCAGCCTCAGGCGCCTGAAGTTCTCCTGTGCACGGCGAGCCTCTCCTACCGGCCTGGCTGGTGGCTGTTTTTGGACCCCAGGGAGGGATGGATCCCACGTGAGCGGAGCCTGGCCTGCAGCCAGCAGCGTCTGGGAGACTTAATGAAAACCAAGTGTGAGGCCGGCCCAGCACCTGTCCTCGGTCCTGTAGGCAGGAGCCGGGCACCTACGAGCCAATAGCGCTGCCGAGGAGGGCCGCGCACGTGTGAGGCTGCGGGGCGGGGCGGGGAGCGGGGGCCTTGGGGGCGGGGCGCGGCGGGCCTGGAGGCGGCGGGCGGACAGCCGGCGAGAGCGGGTCCCGGGGGCGCAGCTCCTGCGTATCTGCAGGTGCTTCGGCTGCACGGACGTGAACATCGGATGGAGGAGAGGGCGGGGCAGGTTTGGAGAAGGCTGCAGGGGGGGTTCTTTCCCTGGAGTTAGCCAGAGGCGTCCCCGAATTTGTTCTGGGGGCTAGTTGGCCACCTTGCTCTGTGGCTTCGGGTGAGCTGGCCTCCCTCTCTGGGTTCCAGGCTCTAGGGGGACAGCCTTGGTGTTTTCCGAAACTGTTTCTCTCACGTGGTGGCAAGCGACACTCAGGACCTGAGACAAACCCTGAATAGAGGCCACTAAAGACCCCCATTCCTCCCTTCAAGGGGGCAGGGGTGCACACCAAGGGAGGAGATGGGGGTGTGCTGAGGGCCCAGGAGGCTGGAGGTGCCCCCTGATTTGACCCGTGACAGGGAGGTCACGTAATGTTTGGGGCTGAGGCCCCGGGCTGCTTGCACTCCACACTCCAGGGGCATAAGCTGCTCGTCTGCCCTTGGGAGGGAGGGGGACAGACCCCCAGCCTCTGCCTGCTTGAGATCCAGAGGGCCCTGGGCCCGGCCCCTCCAGGGGCAGGGGGACGCTGTGGGCAGGGCGGGGAAGGGCCTGGCGAATCCCTCTGGCTGCCCCGCACAGCTGATGGGAGGGTCATCCTCCCACGTGGCCAGCAAGGGCTGAGCAGGTAAAAATCCCCAAAGATGCTCTCGCTCAGGCCAGCTGTGTCGGCCAAGGTGGTGGCTCTCTGGGTTCTGGTCCTGGGCTCCTTCATCCTGCGGGTGCACCTAGGCCTGCAGCCTCCTCAGCTGTCTGTGGTTTTCAGCATAGGCATTCTCCAGCTATTCAGAGGCAAATGTGGCACATGTTCACATAGGCCCTTGGATTGGGGGTGGCACAGGGTTAGCTCGCACACCATTACCCTTCTGTCTCAAGCCCATGGCAGGCATCTGTAATCACTCACCGAGCCCTTCCAACAAGGCTGCTGGGCAGCCATTAGCTACCGATCTCAGATAACCTCTGGGCCTCAGCACTGGGTGGGCCCCAAGGGCTCTTCCCTGAAGTAGACCCTGGTCAGCTGACAGAGGAGCTGGCCTGGCCTGGTGGTGACAGTGGCCTTGCTTCCTAGGATGGACAGCAGACGGTGGCTTTCACACTGGGCCTGGTCCCTGATGGCTATGGCACTTGGGGCTGGGGGCACAGCATCCACCGGGGCCACGGTGAGTGGGGAATGTGGTCCCTTGCCCAGCTGGGCTGATGGTGAGGGGCTGTGGGGAGTGTGCGCAGCAGTCACAGGACACGTTCCCAGAGCTCTTCAGCTCCCAGGAAAGTGTGTTACGAGCCCATCAACCTAGTCCCTGACCGGGCGCTCTGGCAGGCTGGGGGCTCAGAAGGCTGAGTGCTTCCCCTACGAGGAGGTCTGGAACGAGGTGGTGGAGAGAAGGTCAGGAGGAGACAGGGGCCCAGAGCTTGCCAGGCAGCCAGGATGCTCCGGATCCCTGCATCAGGAGAACCCAGAGCCCAGCATCCTGGGAGTTCCCCCTGAGACCATCCCTGCCCCCGGCAGAGCTGAGCCCCGGCTGCCAAGGGACCAGCTGGCTTACCGGTGGGCTGTGTCCTCTGCCTGGACACAGGATGGTAGGCCTGCCCACTGGGGCTCCAGCCTTCCTCTCCCTGTGGGCTGTCTTACCCAGGACAACAGCCCAACGTCCAACAGCCTGGAAGGGGATGCCGACGCCACGGCCTACTGGTGGGGTGAGTGGACCAAGTGGACGGCGTGTTCCCGCAGCTGTGGGGCTGGGGTAATGTCCCAGGAGCGGCACTGTCTGCAGCAGAGGTATGGGGCTGGGCACGTGGCCCATGGGCTGGCACAAGGGTTGTCATCCCGGACAGGAAAGGGAGATCTGGGAGGTGGGAGGTGGTGGGTGGGGGTCTCAGGCTGTGGGGGGGTCTCAGTTTGAGGCAGTGCTGGTCTGGTGACTGACTCACCCTTCCCCGTGGCTTACAGGCAGGGGTGTTCTGGGGTTCATCTTGCTGGGGCCAGCCCTTTCATGTGAGGCAGGATCCGTTCCTAGGGCCATTCCATGAGGGGTGAGGCCCGTCCTGGCCTTCTCTTCTGAAGACCTACGTTGAATAAACACAGGACCTGGATTCAAATCTTGCCTCTGCCTCTTCTTAGCTGTGTGAGCTTGGGCAAGTCACTTAACCTCTCTGAGCACCAGTTTCCTCATCTGTGCAGGCGGGATCATGTTAGAGCCCATCTGCCATTTCTGAGACTACGAGGCACCATGTGTATATGCCCTTTAGCACAGGGCTCAGAGCATGCAAATGCCATTGTTATGGTTAATTCTGTGCACTGAGGCTCTGAGCTATGTGCTGGGGAGACAGGGATGAATTGGACACAGCCCCTCCCTTGGGCAAGACTGGGTGATGCCATCAAACCAGTGAACACCTGAAAGGTGGGAAGTGCCTCAGTGGGGCAGCAGGCATGAGTGGGGAGGAAGGACCTCTTGGTCAGAGGAGTCAGGGGAGGCTTCGGGGTTCAGCCCAGAGGCCATCCAGCGCAGGGGCAGGGCTGGGAAGGGCCTGTTGCTCGGGGCTCCCAGCCATGGCTCAGAGTCCTCATACCCCTCAGGAGGATGTCTGTCATGGGCGCTGGGAACAGGACCTGCGCGGGCACGTCCAAGCGGTACCAGCTCTGCAGAGTGCAGGTGAGGCCTGCCCCCTCCCCTCCTTGGGCAGGTTTCAGGGTGTGTGCTGTGGCCCCTGGGCCCTCTGGACAGCCCCTTCCATCAGGTCCAAGGGAAGCACAGTGAGCGGCCCTGTGCCCGGATCCCCCTTCCCGCATCAAATCCAGCCTCTCCCGCCTGCCACATCCCATGGCCACAGGCAGTGATGAGCTTGGAGTGTGGCCTCCAGGTTTCGGTTCTCTGGCCAAGACCCCCTTTACTCACAAGTCCTGCACCTGGTGCTGGCTGGGAGGCTGACAATTGCCAGGCATCCCTGTCCCCAAAGGGTCCCACTGCAGCCCAGCTCCATGTGCCCTTGTGCTCACCTCTGCCCTCGGGCACCCGTTAACCACGTGCAGGCAGCAGTGGCTGGGCTGGGCAGGAGGCAGACCCTGGCTTGGCCTCCTGGCAGCTCTCAGTGGGGCCACAGCCTGATCCCAAGCTCTGGGGCTGGGGCGGACAGATGGCGAGTGGTTGGGCCTCTGTGTGTATTCCCATGACCCAGCGTCCTTGTGTGTCTGCATTTTCACACGTGCAGGGAGTTGGGCCTGAAGGGCGGCAAGCGGCCGCAGCTTCCGTGTGGCATCACCAGCCAGCTGCCCTCGGGGATGCTCCTGGGCTCCTGAGGGCCCGCCTCTCGAGTCAGGTCCCGACCCTAGCATGGCCGGCTGGGCCCTGCACAGGCCTCCCCCAGGCCCTGGGGGCTCCTCTGCTGAGGCCAAGCCCACCTCCAGTCAGTGTGCCATGTTCCAGGCACTGTGGCTCCAGCCGTGGGCAGGCAGACAGGCCCCGCCCGAGGACATGGGCTGAGTGGGCAGCCAGCACAGCCGAGGCTGGTGTTGCTTCCCTGCCGGGCGGCAGGCAGGCAAAAGTTCCCCGTGCACATGAGCCAGGCAGTGTGGGCGGCTGAGGGGTGGCAGCTGCCCTTTGGCCTGTCCTCGTTTCTTCCAGAGAGCAAGGGAGAGTGGGAGACGGAGGGAACCAGAGGCCACTGCAGGCCCTCGGCCCTCGGCCCTGGCACAGCCATCCTGGCTGCAGCCATGTTGTGCTCAGCCTGGACAAAAATGCCTTTGTCGGCTGAGTCCCTGCTGAGGCCTCCCCACCGGTCCTCTCACCTCCCAGGAGTGCCCGCCGGATGGCAGGAGCTTCCGCGAGGAGCAGTGCACCTCCTTCAACTCCCACATGTACCACGGGCGCACGCACCGGTGGAAGCCCCTGTACCCTGGTACCGTGGCCCTGGCCCTCCAGTGGGATGGCAGTGGGGCCACCCTTCCACATCTGAGGGCTCACCTGCTGGGGGCAATGGGAGGAGGGGACTGTCCTTGGCCAGTGGGTGGCAGGTGGGGAAACTGAGGCCCAGGGGAGGGGCCTTGTTTCAGGTCACAATTAGTTCAGGCAGCATCATTAATGAGTTGGCCTCTCCCACTCACAGGATAATTTTTGGGGTGCCTGGCAGTTCAGGGCCACTGGTAGAGAGGAACTGCCCCACCCACAAGGACACAGAGGCTGGAACCCAAAGAGCCTGGGCCGGGCCCGACCACCTGCATCCTGGTTCTTTCTGTCACTGAGACCCTGGGCACGTCCCTTCTATCCTCCAGGCCCTGGTTTCTCCATCTGTGCAATGGGGGGCCGGGTGTGCTGACTCCATGGGAGGAAGGGGGAAGACCCTGCGTCCAGCCCCACCCTGAGAGCCTCTGTGCCCCCAGATGACTACGTCCACATCTCCAGCAAGCCGTGCGACCTGCACTGCACCACCTTGGATGGCCAGCGGCAGCTCATGGTCCCTGCCCGCGACGGCACGTCCTGCAAGCTCACCGACCTGCGCGGGGTTTGCGTGTCTGGAAAATGTGAGGTTGTTAAACATTGTAGCACAAGTACCACTGGTCTCATCACGCTGACCGCCCACCTGTCCACCCGTGGCGGTGGCAGCCCTGGCGCCCTCCCAGCAGCCCTCTCCACCTCCCTTCCTGCAGCCCATCGGCTGTGACGGGGTGCTGTTCTCCACCCACACGCTGGACAAGTGTGGCGTCTGCCAGGGGGATGGTAGCAGCTGCACCCACGTGACGGGCAACTACCGCAAGGGCAACACACACCTCGGTAAGAGCCGCTGCTCCAGGCGGGCTCCCAGGTGTGACGTGGCTCCAGCCTGCTGAGACCTCCAGCCTCCTTCCCACTTGGCCCTCCACTGGGCCCAGGTGGGCTGGGCAGGGGCCCTGGAAGGCCCCGTTTGGCTGTGAATAAGGAGCAGCTCTGGGCACTGGAGGCCTCAGCATGCACATGGCTTGGGGATTATGCTGATCTTCGCCGCAGCCTGCAGGGAGTGTAAAGGCCACACTTAAAAGGGGAAACTTTGGCTCAAGTCTCATTCTCAAGCTGATGTGAGAATTGAGTCTGGGCATGCAGATCCTGTGCTCCCAGACCTGAGTTTTGGGGGGTCAAAGGGGCACAGAGGCTCCTGCCAGAGCCAGGCTGACACCAGCATGGAGCCAGCCCCCTCTTCCCTGGGCAGTGGTGTCACTTTTCACAGCCATGTCCATGTGGGCCTGGGGGTGGGCAGGGGGTCTGGGCACGTGAGAGGACTTGGTACTTTTGGGAGGATGTCACTTATGGCACTCGGTGTCGGGTACATTTCCGGGTCTTGGTAAATGCTTGTGGAGTCAGCCTGTGTCATTGCGGCCACCAGACTGGGGAAGCAGGGCAGCTTGAAGCCCACTCAGCATGGGGATACTGAGGCCCAAGTGGAAACTGCCTGCCCGAGCTCCTCAAAGTGAGGCTGGCTGAGTCTGGAATAGAGCCAGCCCAGCAGAGCCACTGTGGACCAGGTTGACGGGGCTCCGGGTGAGTCCCAGAGGCGGGGGGACCTGCCTCCACCCGTACAGGTGGGGTGACTTCAGAGTCAGTGTTGGGACTTGGGCGTGGGACCAGGGATGGGCGTGCTGGATGGAGCAGGGCAGGGTAAGGACAGGAGGGGGCGTCTCCAAAGGAGGGAGGGCCCAGGGCAGAGCGGCTGGGTGGGGATCTGAAGACCACATGGTGGGCACAGAGGGCACCGGCTGCTTTCTTTGGAGGCCTGCCAGATCCTGGGGCATGGAGGCTGCAGAGCCAGTGTTTAGGTTGTGCATCTCTTTCTGAACACCTACTACGTGCCCAGCATCTCCAGCTACTATAAGGCTCAACAGACAAGGGTCATGCCTCCTGGGATCCCGGCTTGGGGACCACTGGCTGACTCTTCAGCGTTCCCCGCCAATTCCACCAAGGGTTCCCCAAGCACCGAGCCCCTCTGGCACAAGTTAACTGCTCCATGCTTCACGGCATCTCTGCAAGGCATACTGCCACAGTGGCCAGTTTGCAGGCGCAGATGCAGGTGGAGAGAGGCGAGGAAACTACTTTCAGTTCACACAGCAAGAAGTGGCAGAGCTGTCTGAACCCAGACAGCTGGGTTCCTGGGTCTGGGATCCGGGGCTCTGACCCCCACACTTCCCTGAAAAGGGGTGCATGCTCACCATGGTGAGGGCCTGCAGTGTATGAGGGCTGCTGATTAGATGCTGAGGAATCTTGTGAGCTAGTTGCTAATTTAGAAGTGAACATGTATAAACCCTGTTTAAATAAATGATACTTAAACAGTCATTAGTTGTTGACCTCTATGGCTACAGAAATTGTGGAAATACTTTATTTAACAGCAGGTGAGCTACTGTGCGCCTCTTCCTAACTTTGCCCCGGCCTACATTGTGCTGGGAGCTTGAAATCGGCCACCACGGGAGTGTTTAAGCCACGGACACTGGCCAGTACTGCACAACAGAGGTGGCTGTTGAGCCAGCAGCACCCTGCTGGCCAGGAGGGATGAGATCAGGGTCTTCAGGATCCTTCAGGGACCTCCGGCTGGAGGAGCGGTGCGGGACTGGCTTCTGGGTGCACAGCAGCAGCTCACTGGGCACGCAGGCGCGTGGCGGCGCCGCCACAGCTTGCTCCTCACGCGGGAGCCCATGGTGTGAGCACACCACTGCCCCCTGCAAACCTGCTGTGTGGGCTCTCCCAGCATTGCTGTGTGCAGATGGGGAAACTGAGGCCTGAGGGCTCCAGTGACCTTCTCAGGGCCACCTTGGTGGTAGGTGGCAGAGCAGGGCCCAAGTCATTTGGCTCCAGCAGATTTAAGGTCTGTGTGGCCTGCAGTGTCCCTTGGGAGGGACTGGCACAGGCACGAAATGTGTCACCCACAGCCTTGCTATGAAAGGCTCATGGCACCCAGGCTAACTTAGGCTCATGCCTGGAGGGCGGCCCAGTCCTCGGACTTGCCTCTTGGCCTGGATGTAGCTGTTGAGGGTGGGGTTGCTCTCAGGCAGCACCCCTCCCCAACCAGGAGGGCAGGAGGGTGGTGACCACCATCCACAGCTGCCTTTCCAGTTGCCAGGTGGTGCCCACAGCTGGGCCTGCTGCTCACTGTCATCTGATCTCCCCCAGGTTACTCTCTGGTGACCCACATCCCGGCCGGTGCCCGAGACATCCAGATTGTGGAACGGAAGAAGTCTGCCGATGTCCTGGGTACGTGGCGGGGGCCGGGCGGTTGGCTCACACGGCCTTTCGCAGTCTTACATGGGGCAATGTGTATGGGTGTGGAAGTGGAACTTGATCCTGGATGCCTTCCTGTGGGAGCAGACATCCCCCAAAAGCCAGAACTCGACCTAGGTGTTGGGGGGTGTCCTAGGGAAGCCACCTCACCCTATGCATGGAAGGACCTGTGCTCAGAACTGCTTCATATGGAGGGGTCTTGATGTCAGGAAGTGTGAGTTCCCCATCCCTGAAAAGCCTGGCACAGGCGAAGGTTGGAGGTGCTGGGGGTGGGAGCCCAGCCAGCTGGGGGCCAGGAGTGGGACCGAGCAGTGAGGGAGAGGAAGCAGGTGGCCAGTCTGAGCCTGGGAGGGAGAGGGTGCCAGGTCACTTGAACGGGGGAGAATGCTCAAGCTGCTGTGCTCGCCCCGCTCGGCCTCTGGAGGGAAGCTGGGCCTCGCAGGGCCCCCCCATCGTGGCTGAGGCAGTGAGGCCCGCAGCTGGCGGTCTCTCGAGAGGCTCCCTGTGTGGGTGGAGGGCTGGCCAGTCAACATGCCTTGTCTGCACTGCCAGGGGCTGGCCTGAGGCCCTTTGGCTGAGGTGGGCGGGGACTGACACCTGTGAGCAGATGTGCTGGGCCTTGCTGGGTGTGGGGCAGGCCAGGGACCCAGGCAGGGAAGGTGTCCCACGCCTGGTGTACCTCCATTGTCTCGGCAGCCTTGCGAGAGCCCGGGCTGGCAGGGGGAACCCACCTTTCTGAGAGGATGTGTAGGTGGGGCTTGCTGACTGTCCTCACCATGAACGCCTGCCTGGGCTTGCAGTGCTTGTGGCTTTGGGGTCAGCACCGCAGCCCCCGGGCTCCAGCCCCCTGCCCCAGCAGGTCTGCACGAGCCAGGCCTCTGCCAGGCCACTTGCTCTGCTGCTCACTGCGATCGGGGTAAGGTCAGGAGGCACCACGTTCTCAGAGCGGCTGCAAAGTCCTCATTCTCAAAGCGGCAGTGGAAACACCACGGGCCTGGAGCACTGGGAAAGCCACAGGAAGTTACCGTTGTGGGGAACACAGGTCCGGATGCAGGCTGGGGATTTAACCCTTCACACGTACCTGGAAGCTGGGCTGAGACAGCTGGCCCCGCATGTGCCCCACCACCCATGGCTCGGCCTCGGGTTCACGTTGTTTTTGACGTTACTGCATTGAGGGCGTTTGTCCAACAGATGCGTCCTGGTTGCCGCATCTGCCTGATAATAAATTAATCGCCAGCCGCCTCTGCTCGCATTGCATCAGGAGCTTTGGACGCGGAGCGCTCCCCTCCCTCCGGCCGGTTCCAGGAACGGGCTCTGAGGACGCCCACTGGAAGGCGCACTGTCCCAAGTGTGGAGCCACCTTCCTGCTCTGTCCTCTGGGCCCTGAGGCCCTGAGCCCTCCTGTCAGCACCCACAGCCCCAGGTGGCCATGCCGGCACTGGGCGGGCAGGGGATGGGCTGCTGGCAGCTGCATGCATGGCCCGCTCCTGGGTGTCCCAGGCTGGAGGCAGGCCCTGGGAGTGGCCCTGCCACTGAGGTCTGCTTGGCGTGTCCACCTGCACCCCGCCTCAGAGAGGGGGGTGCTGAGAATGTGTCCAGGATGCTCAGCCATGCCTGGGAGAAGGGATGAAGTGGGAGCAGAATGTCACGGCCCCCGGGGACAGCAAGGAGCTGGTCAGCTTAGGTGGACCAGATGGCCTGCTAGGGCGGCTGGGATAGCACTCGGGGCCAGCCAGGCCAGGGCTGCAGCATGCTCAGTGTGAGCCCTGAAGGGACGCTGAGGTCCCCTCTCCGTGTGTGGTCCCTCCCCAAGGTGGGAAGCTGGGGGTGGGGGCTCGCCTCGAGTCACGGGGTGACTGCAGCTCAGCCAGGCAGGTGGGTCAGCCCCACCTGGCTAACGCCTCTTGTCCAGTGTGTGTGCTTCCGCAGGTGCTGACCCTTCTGGTCCAGACCCAGCCACTTAGTCCTGGTGCTGCTCATCACCTCGCAGCCCAGCCTCTTCAGAGGAGGCCAGAATGACAGACCAGTGGGCCCCTCGTCGTCTAGACATGCACTTATTTACTTGAGGCTGATGGGAAAGTACATTCACGGCCCTCGGCTTTCACTGGCCGGCATGTCTGACTCCCCCACGATGTGGAGCTTCCTGTCTTTGGGTTATTAGGGGACAGCCTTGGGGACAGGCTGGCCACAGCTCCCTGAGCATGTGATGCTGGCCTCCCTGCCTCCCTCTCCCATCCCCCCAGCCTGTGTGACGCTGGCCTGGCTCTTTAGCTCTTGCAGATGAGGATGGCTTCTATTTCTTCAATGGTAACTTCAAGGTGGACAGCCCCAAGAACTTCAACATCGCCGGCACGGTGGTCAAGTACCGGCGGCCCATGGACATCTATGAGACGGGCATCGAGTACATCGTGGCGCAAGGGCCCACCAACCAGGGCCTGAACGTCATGGTGAGTGTGCGTTGGGGTTCAGGGCAGCAGGGATGGTGGGGGGCCCCACAGTGCACATGTACCCAGCAGGCTCTGTGCTCAGCTTTGGGTGGGTCTGTCTGTCCCCTGGTGTGCAGCTCTTCAGGACCTGCACAGGGGCCAAGGAACAGGGGCTGGATGGGGGTGCAGGGAGGCAGGCCCCCTCCCAGCCCTCCCTGCCCTTGGTGATCAGGTCAGTTTCCCTACCAGGATGGAGACTCCTTTCCTGCTGCTCAAATGACCAGGTGGCCGTCTCAGCCTGCAGTCTAATGGGCCTCTTGCTGTGTCTCCTGGTGGAAGTGTCCCTTTTGGGGAGTCAGGACCTCTAAGACCCACGGACCCTAGAGCCCCAGGGAGGTCCCTGGGACTAGTAGCCATGGCTGTTTCCACATCTTGGTTCCCAGATCCTTGCAGTCTACCCAATAGGGACACAGCCCCCTGTTATGGTGACTGATTTAGGATGTGCATTGCATCAGGGGGGATGCTGAGGCCCTGTCCTCTTGGGGTACTGCTGCCTCTAGGCTACATCTTGGCTCCCCCTTCCATCATTCTGTGCGGCTGGCAGTTTCTGGGCAGTGCAGCGAGCACCAGGTCCAGTGGCTCTTCGAGCCAGGTGGCCGCTGTGGCACCTCCTTTGCTGGGAGTGTGTCCCTTTGTCCGAGGCAGTGCTGTGTGGGGCCCTGTCTCAGTGGATCATGCTCTGTGAGCCCTTGGGCTTGGGGACTGGCTGAGGCCCTGGGGCAGGAAGGGCAGCCTTATATTCAGGATAAGATGAATCACTTTCCCTTCTAGGATAGAAGGGGTCTAATGTAGTCATCTTGCCGTCCAATAATGGATGGTCCCCTGCAGGGGCCAAGCTGTGTCCCTTCCCCAGCTTGGTGCTGACTCTGGAAGGCCGGGCTTCCGGTCAGTGGAATCAGCGAGGGCAGCCTCGGTGAGTGAGAACTGAGGCTCTTGGGCCTGTGCCCAGCTTCCACCCCTGCCACCAGCCTATTCCAACATGTACCCACTGTGCCATCAGCAGGGTGACCACTGTCAGAGGCAGGCCAACATCAGCTGGGAAAACCATCCCGTTACCTGGTCGCGCAGTGCCCCTCCTGGGGGAAGTCCCCTGGCCTGGCCTGCACTGACAGGTGATGCAAAGCCCTTCCCGCTTTATGTCTGCTCCAGAGATCCGCCCACATCTCTCCCCCTAACTTCAAATCTTTTCCAGTCAGGACCCTGACCAACCAGTCCAGTCATTCGCTCTGCCCACGAATCAGTGTATATTCTCACCCCGGGCCACTCCACTTCCCGTACAAATCAGATGGTCATGTCTCACGCGCTGCCTAAGGCCCACCCGGAGGATGTCCCCCCATGCGATTTTTCAGGGCCACCTCTGAATGGGGCCTTAGTGAAGCAGATCTCATCTCAGCTTGCACACCCACATCTCTGGATCAAGTTCGGCCATTCTTGTCCTCTGTGACTTGGCCACAAGGGTCCCTCATGTGGCCATGATCTCTGAGCTAAGAGAGCTGCTGGTGCGAGGGTCCTGGGTGAGAGGGGTTCCGTCTGCCAGCAGCTTTTGGCCCTCTGGCCCTGATTGTGCCTAACCCTGGATGTGACACTTCCATCTTATGAGAGATCGCTGCTGGGCCCTCCCAACCATGTATCAGTGGAGTTGACAGGCCTCATGTTATCATATGCAGCTCTGGCTGCGTGGGTTACTCGGTGACCTGTGGTCAAAGGGTTCCATCTCCAGTAGGGCTTGGTAGCATGTCTGCTGGGTCTTACAGCCCAAGAGGCAGGGACCTGCTGCAGGGCCTGCTTTCCTCAGGACCCCTCTCCGAGCTGGCAGCCTTTTATGGTACCCACAATATGAATTAGACCAATACTCCCAGATGTGGGATACGCTGTACCCTAAATCTGCTTCCCGATGCAACATGACAATTTGCCCTTTATGTTCAAGGGGATGTCCTGGCATGCCTGAGACTAGGGGGCCCTGAAATTCTCACTTGCCGGGGGCCAGTGAATCTTCATAGGATCTGTTCTCCGATCCTCTGGAATGAATATGCTTCACCAAGCCTCACGTGCCACCTTCCACTTATCTGGTCTGATGAACGTGATGTTATCAATCTGGAGGATGGTGGAATGTTCCGTAGAACAGTCCAGCCCCTTGGTACTGTGTTATAACAGGGTGGCAGCCCTGGGTCAAAACTGTAAGTGTGACTGTTGTCTATCCCATGTGAATGAAAGCTGTCTCTGCCTCCTCCCCAGCAGGGACAGAAAACAACATCTTTGCCAGCGGTGAGCGTGTGGCCACGTCCACCTGCTCTAGGGAAGTCCCACATCCTTCCAGGGCTGCATGGGGGCTACTGCTCTGTTGAGTCAGTAGTTCCCTGCCATCTTCCTGGACGTGTCTTGTTTTTATAGGGGCCAGACTGTTGAGTTAAATGGGGGATATGACGGAGTCACCAGCCCGCATCCTTTAGGTCACTAAGAGTGGTACTAATCTGTGTTTGCCCCCAGGATGCAACGTTGGCTTTGATTTACTCCTGATGGGGTCGGTGGTCAGGTTCACAGGCTTCCACTTCGCTTTCCCCACTAGGGCGGCCCTTACCCCGCAGGCCACAGAGTCGGTGTGAGGGTTCTGAGCTTGGGGGCAGGCAAGCCTTGGAGCCAGAGGACACACTTGGCACCAGACCCGGGCCATGATTGGGCGCCCCTATGTGGCCCCCATGCTCTTGCGAGAACAGGGGGTGATGGTGATGCTTTGGGTCCCTGATTATCAATGTCGCCTTGGACCCTGGTTCCAGAATGTCTACCCATTTCTCCAGTGAGTGATTGACCAAGTAAATGGCTGGGGGGCAAGTGGGGGAGCCATCCCCACGTAGGCTTGCTGGTGGCTCCTTCTTCCTGGGGACCTGGCCGACCATCATTCTGTGGATTCTGGGTCTGAAAACTGGTCCAGGAAGTCATGCAGGGATTGTGACTTTACAAAGTAGCCACCCTCTACTCTCTGTTCACTCACCCTTGGTACCTTTGATTTTGCACATGGAGAAGCACCTTTTCTGGGCCCATGTATTTGACTCCATGGAGTCTGTAGCCACAGGTCTCTGTGGTTCAGGCCTCCTGGCTGCCACATCAACCCTGTTGCTTGGGCCCCCATGTTTGTGGTGGGGGGTCTGGTTCTGTAATAGTGTCTCCTGCCATCAGCCTTGCCCCTGGGACCCCCGCCCCTGCCCCTTTGAGGGGTACTGGTGCCTGCTCACCACCGCCTCTCCTATCACTCTGGGAACGAAGTGTCCCCCAGGACCTCCTGCAGGAAAGTCACCCAGAGGGTCTTTTTCTCCATTGTCTGCCATAGCCGTAACCCTTTGCTTACTTGACCTCAGTTCCTCAAACCTCCTGGAACCGTCCTGACGGCACGTCAGCGCACCCTCCCTGTGAGCCTCATCCTTTAAAATGAGCCGGTGCTTCCGCTCGGAGCAGCCCCCTCGTGGGGTCTCAGCTTCCCTGCGTCCCATCCAGTCCTCTGAGTGGATTCCGGTCCCACGGTTCTCCTGGCCTTCTGCCGGCTCCCATTGGCTGGCCCTGCAGGCCCACCGTGTATTGCCCCTTATCCCCTGGGCTCCCCTTACTGGGTGAGGATGGGACTTACCTTGGGTCAGGGCCTGACGGCCAGGAGAGGAGGTGGGGCAAAGTCCTGATGGAGGCCTGCGGGGTCTGGAAGTCAAAGGTCTCCCCACTGACGCCAGGCCAGGGACACATGCTTGCCTTGACAGGGACAAATTGCCACTTTTCAGGCCTGGAAGATTTGGGGGATTTCACATTTTCAAGCATATTAACTCAGATACCCACAGCCTGTCTCAGGCACTCTCCTCTGTCCCGACTGTGGGCAGGACACAGAAGCCAACCTCTGGTACCCTGTCCTCTGTTCTCCCACCTGCTTTGCCCCTGGCTGGAAGGCACAGAGTGTCTTTATGTATTATAAGGAGGCCCTCTGCTTGGTCTTACACCCGCAATTAGGTGGTGACATTGCCATTTTCCCGGGGCACAGCATCCTGGGGCCCTTCATCCTTCCTTAACGCCCACCCCGCCCTAGCCAGCTCTCGAACACTTGAGACACGGCACCCACCGGCATGTTTTCTTCTACTGGTGCCCCATCCCAGTTCGCCACTGGAGGGGTCTTACTGCTCCATGCACCCCAGGGTGGGCTGGCACTGCCCCTGCTGACAGGTGAGCCTGCCCCAGACTCCCGTTTGAGAGCCTGCTTGTGCTTCTTCTTGCCCCACCTCCTCTCCTGACCGTCGGGCCCTGACCCAGGGTAAGTCCCATCCTCACCCAGTCAGGGGAGCCCAGGGGTAAGGGGCAATACACGGTGGGCCTGCAGGGCCAGCCAATGGGAGCCGGCAGAAGGCCAGGAGAACCGTGGGACTGGAACCCGCACCACTGACTCATGTTGGAGTCCCCTCAAAGGGCCCTGAGGACCCTCGGGGAGGGGGAGAGGGCAGGCAGAGGAGGAGCTGGGCTGGGGTTCTGCCTCAGCCCACCCGAGGGGGAGCTCTGCAGCCCGGATGGCCCTGGGGCCCCGCACCTCGGTACTCCCCCTCGACGCAGGGTGTCTGGGTGAGAGTGCAACGTTATTGCTTAGGATTTCAGGGACAGGGTAAGAGAATGCAGGCTGGATTTTAGCTGGCTTTGTAACTTCTAAGACAATCTTTGCCCATGAATCCTTTACTGCCTGTACTGGGGTGGACGGCTCCCTAGGCACCCTCGGGTGTGCCCAGTTCACCAGTCTTTGGACACGGGCTACCCCTGCAGCCAGGCGTAGCTGTGGTCAAGGCACTGTTACGGGTGAGTACCTGGGGAAGATGCAGCTCTGGGCCCCAGCAGGGATGCTCCTGGCATTGGGGACAAGAGTGTGTCTGTCCTATGGGGGCTTGTGGGTGATTGACGGGCCTCAGCAGCCCCTCCAGGCTTGCAGGGAAGGGGCTGGAGTGAGCAAGGGGCGGGGTCCCACTTCTTCTTCTCCCCAGGTGTGGAACCAGAATGGCAAAAGCCCCTCCATCACCTTTGAGTACACGCTGCTGCAGCCGCCACACGCCCACCGCCTCCAGCCGGTCTACTACAGCCTCTCTGAGGCCGCCTCTGAGAGCGCCGAGAGCCAGGAGCTGGGCAGGGCCGGCCTGCTGGGCCTCCTTCAGCACAACGGTTCCCTCTATGGCCAGACCTCCTCGGAGCAGCTGGGCCTGGACAGCCGGCTCTTTGGCCCCCTGCGCCCGGGGATCGAGCCGAGTCTGGGCAAGGGCCAGGAAACCAACGAGGTGTGCGAGCAGGCCAGCGGCGGGGCCTGCGAGGGACACCCCAGGGGCAAGGGCTTCCTAGGTAACCAGGGGGCCTTCTGGGGGTGCGACCTGGGGTGTGGGGCTGGCCGCTTGTGGGCTTACAAGGGCAGATGTGGTGCTAGGCTGACGGCGTGTGCCCCTTTGCGTGCATTCTTTGAGGGGGTGGGGTTGCTCCTCTTTGACAGACGTGCAGAGCAGACTAAGCCTTAGGGAGAGTGAGGACTTGTCCCCAACAGAGTTTTCTACCGTGGAGCAGCTGGGGGTCAAATGCACGGTGGTCTGACTCCATGGCCCGCGCCCTCGCTCATTCGGTGGAGGCGGGCAGGCAGACAGGCAGGCAGGCAGCAGGGGCAGGTGTGTCAAGGGCTCTAGAAAGGAATATTAGGTAGTCGAGGGGCACAGGAGCCCCTGACCTGTGGGCTTGGGAACAAGTAAGGTGGCAGGATGAGGGTGTGGGAGAGGGCTGGGGGTGAGAGAGGGCCAATAGGGATGGCCTGGCGAGGCAGGCTCCAGGGGCAGATGTAGGGGTGGGTCAGGGACTCGGAGAGGCCTGCTGGCCATGTGACTGAGCTCCTGAGGACCATCGGGGGGTCTGGGCATCACACTTGCTGAGGGACGGAGGGTGGAAGAGGCCCCTCACCTACTTGGGGCAAGTTTCCAAGGACCTAGGAGTCTTCAAGTAGAAGACACTTCGGAAGTCGTGTTAGCTCCCTGGGGCTGTAGTAACAGCACCACAAACGGGGGGCTTAAAACAACAGATCTGTGTTCTCGCCCAGTTCTGGGCCCAGAGTCCGAACTCGGCACCCAAGGGGCTGTGCTCCCTCTGGGGGCTCTGTCGGGAGGGTCTTCCCGTTTTACGCAGCTTCTGGTGGCTTCAGGCACCCTTGGCCTGTGGCTGCATCTCTGGCATCTGCCTGTGCGCTCGCACTCTGTCTCCGTGTCTGCGTGTCTCCTCCCCTTCTTACAAGGACGGCAGGCACTGCATGCAGGGGTGCACCTTGAAGCCACGACGGTCTCATCTCTAGATCCTTAACTACATCTACAAAGATCCTATTTCCAAATAAGCTTCATTCTGAGGTTCAGGGCAGACATGAATTTTGGGGGAACCCTATTCAACCCACTGCAGAGGTCAAGCAGATTCCCCTACAAGGGATTGTCCAGGCCGGCTGGCACGCGCCTGCTTGGTGGCCCATGTCATCTCAGAAACCTGCCTGTGGGAGCTTCCTGGTCCAGATCTTTGCTGCCAGCCCCACCGCCCCCACCCCCTGGCAGCTCTTGTCCCTGACACAAGGAAGCGATTGAGGTCAAGCCGCCTGTCTCCCTCACAGACGGCAATGCCACCGGGATAACTCTCGGAGGGGACGAGGATGACCAAGAGGCCGATGCCCGTTTCACCTCTCAGGAGCTCCTCTCGGCCAACGCCATCTCTGGCCAGCTCCTGGCTGCAGGCTCGGACTCCAAGGAGCCCCCCCTCAATGCGACCGGCAATAGCATCTTTGCACAGGGCTCCCCCAGGAGCTCCCTGTCCGAGAGCCTCTACGTGGACTTCGAGGAAAGGGAGGGAGCCGGTGCTTACTTGCTCAATGGGTCCTACCTGGAGCTGAGCAGTGACAGAGTGGCCAACACCTCCTCAGAGGCCCCCTTCCCCAACGCCAGTGCCAGCCTCCCCAGCTCCGCCGGGAACAGGACTCACAGGGCCAGGTAGGAGGCGCTTCCCCTGCCTGTCCCAGGGCTGCAGGAGTGCGGCTGGGGGAGTGAGGCCTCCCCACAGGGGTCTGGCTGGGAAGGGCTGGGGACACAGAGGTAAGCAGGAAAGAGCCATCCCTGCCCTAGGTCCACCGCCCTCACCCCATGCAGGCTGGGCCCAGGGGTTGAGGCCCTGTGCCTAGTGACCACCCGTGGGACTGAGGCAGGAGGGCAGGAGGTGGCTAACGGTTCCGAGTGCTTGTGAGCCAGGCTCTGGGCCAGGCCCTGCACACAGGCAAAAACAGTCACTCATCACAACCGCCATTAGGTGAGGGACGGTCACATGGGCTCAGAGGGGGCCAGCAACACCCTCAGGGCCCCAGAGCCCGGAGGCTTGGGGCCCCAGCTTCTCCATCTGGACAGCCACTACACGTTATGTCTGTAGGGCATGAGGCAGGCGTCCAGTCCGCCCCCTGAATGTGGACTGGCTCAGCAGCACCCTTTACTGCAGGTCAGAGAGGAAATCGGGGAAGGCCCAGTGGGACCTCAGCCAGGGCCTAGACCGCAGACTTGGCATCAGCAACAGGGCCTTCTGCTGTGGAGGCCAGAGCCGCCTCTGGGATGCACTGTGTGGGAGTCTGCTTGGGCCAGGCCCCCAGAGCCAAGAACATACCTGGGGACACCGGGGCAGGCACAGCTGGGGTCACCTGGGCAGGCACGGCTGGGGTCACCTGGGCAGGCACAGCTGGGGACATCTGGGCAGTCACAGCTGGGGTCACGGCAGGCACAGCTGGGGTCACCTGGGCAATCACAGCTGGGGACACCTGGGCAGGCATGGCTGGAGTCACCTGGTCAGGCACGGCTGGGGTCACCTGGGCAGGCACGGCTGGGTCACCTGGGCAGTCACAGCTAGGGTCACCTGGGCAGGCACGGCTGGGGACACCTGAGCAGTCATGGTTGGGGTCACCTGGGCAGTCATGGGGACACCTGGGGATCATGGCTGGGGACATCTGGACAGTTAAAGCTGGGGACACCTGGAGAGGCCTGAGGCCAGGAGCCTCTGGGTCAGGGCCAGCCACCATCACTACTAGAGGACAGTCCCTGGTGACAAGCCCCTGGGCTGACAGCAGCCACCCGGGAGCACCCTGCTCTGCTTTCCAGAAGCTCACAGGGCAGCAAGGCTGGTTTAAACAGACCAAACCAGGCCCGGCAGCCACTGGGGGTGGGTGGGGATGGGAGGCAGGAATGGGCCGCTGAGTTTTGCTTTGTCTTGTTCCTTGAGGACCCACACAGACCCCTTGGCTCTGGATGGGAACCCGAGCCGGGGCTGAGAGCGCAGGGCTGGGGTCCTCAGGGGCTCTGGACTGCATCTGATGAGACACTTGGGGTCCCCTCCTGAGGTGATGTGGCTGGGGGTGACCTCGCCCTTCCCTAGGGGCCAGAAGCAGTGCAGCGGGCCCCCAAACTGCAGGAGGGTGCCTGCCCCTTTCTCGAGCTGTTCCCCGAGGCCCTGGCTCCGGTGGGCTGCCCTGCAGGGGGCTCATGGGTACAGCGGGGGCCCTTCTGACAAGCTCTGGGTGGCTGTCTCTGCATGTGTGGATAGAGCAGGCCCATTGGGCCATCCATTCATGGGACCCGGCCCCAGAAGCCGGGACGGAGTGGGGCTTGTGGGGGCTGGAAGGAGGTGACAGGCTTTGCTTCAGGGTACAAGGTCACATCCCAGAGGGGGCTTCGTGGACGAAGCCCTGAGTCCCAGAATCAGCCAGCACTTGTTGTGCAATCGGGCCCCTTCCCGAGGTTGGGCCTGGCCTTCGTATGGTCACCCTGACTCTTCTGCCCACCGGGCTGCCCAGAGGACCCCATTCTATCCTGTACTCAAAGTGCTCCCGAGGTCTCTAAAGAGAAGCCATCAGCAATACTTTGAGCCTCTTGTGGGGCCCCAGCTCCCATTACTAGGTGCTGAGGGAGGCCAGCTGTCTGGCGGTCAGGTCCCTCTCTGGGTGGGTTTGTCAGGTGGCATAGTGGCTCAGCTGTTTACTTGGCTTCCTTCATGGAAAACGCTGGTGTTGGGAAGCCAGGATGGAGCCTCAGAGATGTGGGTGGCCATCCCACCCCTGTCCACCACTTCCCACGTGACTCGGGCATGTCTCCGGCCTGCTCTGGGCCTCAGTTTCCCCATGCCTAAGGGGGAGCTTGTCAGAGGACCCCTCAGGGCCCGCCCACAAGCATTCACGGATCCCACACCAGGCCGTGGCGTAAAATCACGGGTCCTTAAGCCACATTTTGAAGAACGCCTCCAGCTCCGTCCCGGCTGAATCGTAGCCCATGGGCCCTGGCTCTCCAGTGCCTCTGCCCGTTGGCGGCAGGAATCCACACGATTGATTGTCAGCGCTCACAGCCCCCCACATGGCAAGATGGGGGCCACTCTCCCTCAGCCATCAGCAATGGGTGCCGCCTGGCAGAGAGCTGAGATAAAGGGCTGAGGGGGCCACAGGGAACCCCCTGGGCAAAACGGCCTCGCCTGGTGAGCTGTCCCAACACAGGAAGTCTGCTGGAGAGAGCGTGAAATCAAAGGCGCAGCCCAGAAAGGAAAGGTTATTTTCGTCTTCTCAGAACAGCCTCAGACAATCAGGGGAGGCCCCGGTGGCCAGACGCAGACACTGGGAGCAAACGTCTCAGACACAGGGACTCAGGGTCCCTTGCCCAGCCTCAAGAGGGAGAAAAGCGAAGAGAATTTTCTGGTTCATTTGTAAACAAGCACAGACGCTGCAGAGACTCTCCATCCCTGCTTGTGCAAACCCGGGTGTCCCGGAGCCTGGGCGCTGTCCCTATGGGGCAGCAGTCCCCACGCTCCCATCTGCAAGGGGCACCACCTTCCTCCCAGATGGAGGCGGGGGGAGGGGGAGGGCTGCTGGTTCAACCTGTCCTGGGTGTTTATCTCATTGGGGTGCTACTTCCAGAACAGAACCCACTGAGGGTTGCATTGTTGTGCAAATATATACAGGTTTTTTTCAAGAGTTACACGTGCTGTGTGGGACATGTGCTGGTGTAAGAGTGTAGGGTAGGCAGTCCCTCCAGAAATACCTTTTGTGCTTAAAATCCGTGGGCATGTTTTGAAGTGGGGCTGCTCTCGCATCAAGAGTGAGTCACGCTGCCTGCTGGCTGCAGGGGTGCGTAATTACGTAAAGATGGCGCAGCCTCTCCGTGGGTGGGGTGCTGGGGCATGGGTTGGATCCTTCCTTCTAGTTTTGTGCTTGGGGAGAATTTAAGGCTGTTGAAAGGAGGGGGGGGGCCCACTCAGCGCAATCCACTGTTTTCCAAATTGAGCGTTAGGCAGTGCACTTCCAGATTCTTCCTCCCCAAAGGCATTGCCCAAGGACCCTGGGTGCTGCCTCAGGTTTCCAGGGGTGCTTTGTTCTGGGATGACTGGGTCTTGGGTGGTTGGGGGACCCAATTAAAGGTTTTCTCTGGCCTTTAAGGAGAAAGGATGGGGGACCTTCCCTTTCCCTTCTGAACCAGTGATAGGACAGGCTCTTGGTTGTAAAGCCACCAGGTGAGGGGCCCCAGTCCCTTTGAACAGCTCTGAAACTCACCACCAGCTCACTGCCTTCCCTGCTTCCCTCCCTTGCTTGCTTCTCCCAGTCTGCTCTCCTCTGTCCCCACTCCCTGGCTTTATGTGGTCCCATCAGTAAATTCATCACTTAGGACTGCGGGTAGATTGTTCCCTGTTTCTCAGATGTGCTGTGCCTTCGGGCCAACACTCGTGCAAACGTGAAATTTGAGAGCAGCCCTTGTCCACTAGTGGAATTCCAGAAGTTGGAAGACTGACCAACAGTGGCCTTCCCATTGGATCCGCACCCGTGTCTCTGTCACAGGATTGACTGGGAAACTTTTAGAATGTGTGCCTGGCACCCTCAGCTAGCCCATCGTCACCACCGGAGTGACGGTAGGGCTCACAGCGAGGATCTGTGAAAGGGTGTTGGCTCAGGTGGTGGTCATGCAGCCCCTCTGGGCCCCACGGGGAGTCGGGTGGGGCTTGGGGCTTGCTGCAGTGTCTGGAGTAAGAGGGCATGGAGGCCTGTGGGATATGCTGTCAGCCAGGCCAGGCACCCGTCCCCTTCTCTGGCTCTGGGGCCACAGGACTCATGGGCCACATTCACGTGCAGGCAGGCAGCACTGCAGAGCAGATGTGCCCCCGCCCCCCCCCACCCTGCTTCCCTTCCCTGCTGAGTCTGAGACCAAAACAAGCCTGCATATTGGACACTGAGGTGGGGCCCCAGCACACCGACTGGTTCAAAGAAGCAAACAGTCCTAACAATAGTTGGCTTCGGCTGCCCGAGTTCAGGCCAAGAATCATAGCTGGTGGCTGGCGGGCACCCAGCGTGCCTCTCCGCTGCACAGCAGCCCTCGCAGACCTGGGCAGAGGCGTCTGGAGGGGACGCAGCCACGCCCCCGTCTGCAGCCGAGCTTTTCTATTTTTGATAATTGGAGGCTGAATGGTTAGTGGCCCCATTCAAGCAGAATCCCAGCTGAGGGGGGCCGCAGAAGAGAGTTCTGGCACATTCTCAGCACTTCTGAGGTCCTCTCGGACTTGCCTGTGCTCAGTGGTAGCAACGGAAGCCTGCGTGTGCGGAGGGAGGGATTAGATGTTGGCCAGCCCCGGGCTCTTCAGCCACCCACACACGCGAAGGAGCTCTGACAGCCGCAGCCCAGCGTGCTGGCAGCCGAGTCCCGGAGCCAGGGAAACGCGAACATGTGCTCCGTCCTGAGCTGTGCCTGCCCATGGGGGCTCCCTCCCCTGCTCCGCTCTAGACGGGGGTGCCCTGACTGTGTCGGGAGGGTTAGAGCCGGGGGCTGAGCACAGGTACGCTGTCGGTGGGAGCACACCGTCCCCCGGAAGCTCACCGGGAGTGCATGGCGAGCGCCCCGGTTTCTCACCCTGCTCTCTGCTCTGCTTCCAGGAGCAGGCCCAAGGCGCGGAAGCAAGGCTTGAGTCCAGCGGACATGTACCGGTGGAAGCTCTCATCCCACGAGCCCTGCAGCGCCACGTGCACCACAGGTACTGGACGGCCGCCAAGGGCAGCGCCTGCCGAGCGCTCCTCCACTCTGGCGCAGGCTGGGCTGCGGGTGGCTGCAGCCCCAGACGTCTGCAGGGTGCTTGTCTAGGGCCGGCCTGAGCAGGACGCAGTGTGACGTGGCCTGGCTCTCGGTGTCCTCATGCTCACAGCTGCTGGACCGCGGTGAGGCCAGCCTCTGGGGCTACATGGCCCCCCCACATGCACCCTTGTCTGCTGTTCTTCATATCATGTCTTGTTAGAGCAAATGTTCTTTCAGCTAAAAGTGAGAAATCTCAAGTGGTGAGGATCTGACTTCTGTTTACAGCAACATAGGAGGGAGGAAATAGACCCTGAGATCTACAGTGGAGGGAATGGGTCAGATTCCAGGACCTTGTCAAGGCA